>NW_027478400.1:1800000-2100000 GCF_051014685.1 Ptiloglossa arizonensis | reverse complement strand
ATTCCTTAACTTCAAACTCCCATATCTTGCGAACGCATTGACGAACTCGAGAATTTCCTTTTGCATGTGAAACTAGAAACTCGCCCGATTACAACGGTATGTGTATTTTTCCGCTGGGCCTTTGTAGTTATTGGTTTCGAGTATCAGACTTGCGAAAATTTTGATGGTTTCTCAATCATTCCTTAACTTCAAACTTCCATATCTCGCGAATGGATTGACGAACTCGAGAATTTCCTATTGCATCTGAAAGCAGAAACTCGCCCGGTTACAACGGTTTGTACATTTTTGCCCTAGGCCATAGTAGTTATTGGTTTCGAGTATCAGACTTGCGAAAATTTTGATGGTTTCTCAACCATTCCTTAATTTCAAATTCCCATTTCTCGCGAACGGATTGACGAACTCGAGAAATTCCTGTTGCGTCTGAAAGTAGAAACTCGCCCGATTACAACGGTACGTGTATTTTTCCCCAAGGCCTTTGTAGTTATTGGTTTCGAGTATTCGACCAGCGAAAATTTTGATGGTTTCTCAACCATTCTTTAAATTCACACTTACATATCTCGCGAACGGTTTGACGAACTCGAGAAATTCCTGTTGCCTCTGAAAGTAGAAACTCGCCCGATTACAATGGTTTGTGTACGTTTCCCCTAGGCCTTTGTAGTTATTGGTTTCGAGTATTCGAGCAGCGAAAATTTTGATGGTTTCTCAACCATTCTTTAACTTCAAATTCCCATTTCTCGCGAACGGATTGACGAACTCGAGAAATTCCTGTTGCATCTGAAAGTAGAAACTCGCCCGATTACAACGGTACGTGTATTTTTCCCCAAGGCCTTTGTAGTTATTGGTTTCGAGTATTCGAGCAGCGAAAATTTTGATGGTTTCTCAACCATTCTTTAACTTCAAACTCCCATATCTCGCGAACGGATTGACGAACTCGAGAAATTCCTGTTGCATGTGGAAGTAGAAACTCGCCCGATTACAACGGTATGTGTATTTTGCCCCTAGGCCTTTGTAGTTATTGGTTTCGAGTATCAGACTTTCGGTAAATTTCGATGGTTTCTCAACCATTCCTTAACTTCAAACTCCCATATCTCGTGAACGGATTGACAAACTCGAGAAATTCCTGTTGCATCTGAAAGCAGAATCTCGCCCGATTAAAACGGTATGTACATTTTTGCCCTAGGCCATAGTAGTTATTGGTTTCGAGTATCCGACTTGCGGTAAATTTCGATGGTTTCTCAACCATTCCTTAACTTCAAACTCCCATATCTCGCGAACGGATTGACGAACTCGAGAAATTCCTGTTGCCTCTGAAAGTAGAAACTAGCCCGATTACAATGGTGTTTGTACTTTTCCCCTTGGCCATTCCAGTTATTGGTTTCGAGTATTCGACCAGCGAAAATTTTGATGGTATCTCAACCATTCCTTAACTTCAAACTCCCATATCTCGCGAACGGATTGACGAACTCGAGAAATTCCTGTTGCATGTGGAAGTAGAAACTCGCCCGATTACAACGGTATGTGTATTTTGCCCCTAGGCCTTTGTAGTTATTGGTTTCGAGTATCAGGCTTGCGAAAATTTTGATGGTTTCTCAACCATTCCTTAACTTAAAACTCCCATATCTCGCGAACGGATTGACGAACTCGAGAAATTCCTGTTGCCTCTGAAAGTAGAAACTAGCCCGATTACAATGGTGTGTGTACTTTTCCCCTAGGCCATTCCAGTTATTGGTTTCGAATATCAGACCAGCGAAAATTTTGATGGTTTCTCAACCATTCCTTAACTTCAAACTCCCATATCTCGTGAACGGATGGACGAACTCGAGAAATTCCTGTTGCATCTGAAAGCAGAAACTCGCCCGATTACAACGGTATGTGCATTTTTGCCCTAGGCCATAGTAGTTACTGGTTTCGAGTATCAGACGTGCGAAAATTTTGATGGTTTCTCACGCATTCCTTAACTTCAAACTCCCATATCTTCCGAACGCATTGACGAACTCGAGAATTTCCTGTTGCATGTGGAAGTAGAAACTTGCCCGATTACAACGGTATGTGTATTTTTCCCCTAGGCCTTTGTAGTTATCGGTTTCGAGTACCAGCCTTGCGAAAATTTTGATGGTTTCTCAACCATTCCTTAAATTCAAACCCCCATTTCTCGCGAACGGATTGACGAACTCGAGAAATTCCTGTTGCATCTGAAAATAGAAACTCGCCCGATTACAATGGTATGTGTACTTTTCCCGTAGGCCATTCCAGTTGTTGGTTTCGAGTATCAGACTTGCGATAATTTTGATGGTTTCTCAACCATTCCTTAACTTCAAACTCCCATATCTCGCGAACGGATTGACGAACTCGAGAAATTCCTGTTGCATCTGAAAGTAGAAACTCGCCCGATTACAACGGTATGTGTATTCTTCCCCTAGGCCATTGTAGTTATTGGTTTCGAGTATCAGACTTGCGAAAATTTTGATGGTTTCTCAACCATTCCTTAAATTCAATCCCCCATTTCTCGCGAACGGATTGACGAACTCGAGAAATTCCTGTTGCATCTGAAAATAGAAACTCGCCCGATTACAATGGTATGTGTACTTTTCCCGTAGGCCACTCCAGTTGTTGGTTTCGAGTATCAGACTTGCGATAATTTTGATGGTTTCTCAACCATTCCTTAACTTCACACTTACATATCTCGCGAACGGATTGACGAACTCGAGAATTTCCTATTGCACCTGAAAGCAGAAACTCGCCCGGTTACAACGGTATGTGCATTTCTGCCCTAGGCCATAGTTGTTATTGGTTTCGAGTATCAGACTTGCGAAAATTTTGATGGTTTCTCAACCATTCCTTAACTTCAAACACCCATATCTCGCGAACGGATTGGCGAACTCGAGAAATTCTGTTACATCTGAGAGCAGAAACTCGCCCGATTACAACGGTATGTGTATTTATCCCCTAAGCCATTGTAGTTATTGGTTTCGAGTATCAGACTTGAGAAAATTTTGATGGTTTCTCAACCATTCCTTAACTTCAAACTCCCATGCCTCGCGAACGGATTGACGAACTCGAGATATTCCTGTTGCATCTGAGAGTAGAAACTCGCCCGATTACAATGGTATGTGTACTTTTCCCGTAGGCCATTCCAGTTGTTGGTTTCGAGTGTCAGACTTGCGCTAATTTTGATGGTTTCTCAACCATTCCTTAACTTCACACTTACATATCTCGCGAACGGCTTGACGAACTCGAGAATTTCCTATTGCATCTGAAAGCAGAAACTCGCCCGATTAGAATGGTGTGTGTACTTTTCCCCTAGGCCATTCCAGTTATTGGTTTCGAGTATCAGACCTGCGAAAATTTTGATGGTTTCTCAATCATTCCTTATCTTCAAACTCCCATATCTCGCGAACGGATAGACGAACTCGAGAAATTCCTGTTGCATGTGAAAGTAGAAACTCGCCCGATTACAACGGTATGTGTATTTTTCCGCTATGCCTTTGTAGTTATTGGTTTCGAGAATCAGACTTGCGAAAATTTTGATGATTTCTCAGCCATTCCTTAACTTCAAACTCCCATATCTCGCGAACGGATTGACGAACTCGAGAAATTCCTGTTGCATCTGAAAGTAGAAACTCGCCCGATTACAACGGTATGCGTATTTTTCCCCAAGGTCATTGTAGTTATTGGTTTCGAGTATCAGACTTGCGAAAATTTTGATGGTTTCTCAGCCATTCCTTAACTTGACACTTACACATCTCGCGAACGGATTGACGAACTCGAGAATTTCCTATTGCACCTGAAAGCAGAAACTCGCCCGGTTACAACGGTATGTGCATTTCTGCCCTAGGCCATAGTTGTTATTGGTTTCGAGTATCAGACTTGCGAAAATTTTGATGGTTTCTCAACCATTCCTTAACTTCAAACACCCATATCTCGCGAACGGATTGGCGAACTCGAGAAATTCTGTTACATCTGAGAGCAGAAACTCGCCCGATTACAACGGTATGTGTATTTATCCCCTAAGCCATTGTAGTTATTGGTTTCGAGTATCAGACTTGAGAAAATTTTGATGGTTTCTCAACCATTCCTTAACTTCAAACTCCCATGCCTCGCGAACGGATTGACGAACTCGAGATATTCCTGTTGCATCTGAGAGTAGAAACTCGCCCGATTACAATGGTATGTGTACTTTTCCCGTAGGCCATTCCAGTTGTTGGTTTCGAGTGTCAGACTTGCGCTAATTTTGATGGTTTCTCAACCATTCCTTAACTTCACACTTACATATCTCGCGAACGGCTTGACGAACTCGAGAATTTCCTATTGCATCTGAAAGCAGAAACTCGCCCGATTAGAATGGTGTGTGTACTTTTCCCCTAGGCCATTCCAGTTATTGGTTTCGAGTATCAGACCTGCGAAAATTTTGATGGTTTCTCAACCATTCCTTATCTTCAAACTCCCATATCTCGCGAACGGATAGACGAACTCGAGAAATTCCTGTTGCATGTGAAAGTAGAAACTCGCCCGATTACAACGGTACGTGTATTTTTCCCCAAGGCCTTTGTAGTTATTGGTTTCGAGTATTCGACCAGCGAAAATTTTGATGGTTTCTCAACCATTCTTTAAATTCACACTTACATATCTCGCGAACGGTTTGACGAACTCGAGAAATTCCTGTTGCCTCTGAAAGTAGAAACTCGCCCGATTACAATGGTTTGTGTACGTTTCCCCTAGGCCTTTGTAGTTATTGGTTTCGAGTATTCGAGCAGCGAAAATTTTGATGGTTTCTCAACCATTCTTTAACTTCAAATTCCCATTTCTCGCGAACGGATTGACGAACTCGAGAAATTCCTGTTGCATCTGAAAGTAGAAACTCGCCCGATTACAACGGTACGTGTATTTTTCCCCAAGGCCTTTGTAGTTATTGGTTTCGAGTATTCGAGCAGCGAAAATTTTGATGGTTTCTCAACCATTCTTTAACTTCAAACTCCCATATCTCGCGACCGGATTGACGAACTCGAGAAATTCCTGTTGCATGTGGAAGTAGAAACTCGCCCGATTACAACGGTATGTGTATTTTGCCCCTAGGCCTTTGTAGTTATTGGTTTCGAGTATCAGACTTTCGGTAAATTTCGATGGTTTCTCAACCATTCCTTAACTTCAAACTCCCATATCTCGTGAACGGATTGACAAACTCGAGAAATTCCTGTTGCATCTGAAAGCAGAATCTCGCCCGATTAAAACGGTATGTACATTTTTGCCCTAGGCCATAGTAGTTATTGGTTTCGAGTATCCGACTTGCGGTAAATTTCGATGGTTTCTCAACCATTCCTTAACTTCAAACTCCCATATCTCGCGAACGGATTGACGAACTCGAGAAATTCCTGTTGCCTCTGAAAGTAGAAACTAGCCCGATTACAATGGTGTTTGTACTTTTCCCCTTGGCCATTCCAGTTATTGGTTTCGAGTATTCGACCAGCGAAAATTTTGATGGTATCTCAACCATTCCTTAACTTCAAACTCCCATATCTCGCGAACGGATTGACGAACTCGAGAAATTCCTGTTGCATGTGGAAGTAGAAACTCGCCCGATTACAACGGTATGTGTATTTTGCCCCTAGGCCTTTGTAGTTATTGGTTTCGAGTATCAGGCTTGCGAAAATTTTGATGGTTTCTCAACCATTCCTTAACTTAAAACTCCCATATCTCGCGAACGGATTGACGAACTCGAGAAATTCCTGTTGCCTCTGAAAGTAGAAACTAGCCCGATTACAATGGTGTGTGTACTTTTCCCCTAGGCCATTCCAGTTATTGGTTTCGAATATCAGACCAGCGAAAATTTTGATGGTTTCTCAACCATTCCTTAACTTCAAACTCCCATATCTCGTGAACGGATGGACGAACTCGAGAAATTCCTGTTGCATCTGAAAGCAGAAACTCGCCCGATTACAACGGTATGTGCATTTTTGCCCTAGGCCATAGTAGTTACTGGTTTCGAGTATCAGACGTGCGAAAATTTTGATGGTTTCTCACGCATTCCTTAACTTCAAACTCCCATATCTTCCGAACGCATTGACGAACTCGAGAATTTCCTGTTGCATGTGGAAGTAGAAACTTGCCCGATTACAACGGTATGTGTATTTTTCCCCTAGGCCTTTGTAGTTATCGGTTTCGAGTACCAGCCTTGCGAAAATTTTGATGGTTTCTCAACCATTCCTTAAATTCAAACCCCCATTTCTCGCGAACGGATTGACGAACTCGAGAAATTCCTGTTGCATCTGAAAATAGAAACTCGCCCGATTACAATGGTATGTGTACTTTTCCCGTAGGCCATTCCAGTTGTTGGTTTCGAGTATCAGACTTGCGATAATTTTGATGGTTTCTCAACCATTCCTTAACTTCAAACTCCCATATCTCGCGAACGGATTGACGAACTCGAGAAATTCCTGTTGCATCTGAAAGTAGAAACTCGCCCGATTACAACGGTATGTGTATTCTTCCCCTAGGCCATTGTAGTTATTGGTTTCGAGTATCAGACTTGCGAAAATTTTGATGGTTTCTCAACCATTCCTTAAATTCAATCCCCCATTTCTCGCGAACGGATTGACGAACTCGAGAAATTCCTGTTGCATCTGAAAATAGAAACTCGCCCGATTACAATGGTATGTGTACTTTTCCCGTAGGCCACTCCAGTTGTTGGTTTCGAGTATCAGACTTGCGATAATTTTGATGGTTTCTCAACCATTCCTTAACTTCACACTTACATATCTCGCGAACGGATTGACGAACTCGAGAATTTCCTATTGCACCTGAAAGCAGAAACTCGCCCGGTTACAACGGTATGTGCATTTCTGCCCTAGGCCATAGTTGTTATTGGTTTCGAGTATCAGACTTGCGAAAATTTTGATGGTTTCTCAACCATTCCTTAACTTCAAACACCCATATCTCGCGAACGGATTGGCGAACTCGAGAAATTCTGTTACATCTGAGAGCAGAAACTCGCCCGATTACAACGGTATGTGTATTTATCCCCTAAGCCATTGTAGTTATTGGTTTCGAGTATCAGACTTGAGAAAATTTTGATGGTTTCTCAACCATTCCTTAACTTCAAACTCCCATGCCTCGCGAACGGATTGACGAACTCGAGATATTCCTGTTGCATCTGAGAGTAGAAACTCGCCCGATTACAATGGTATGTGTACTTTTCCCGTAGGCCATTCCAGTTGTTGGTTTCGAGTGTCAGACTTGCGCTAATTTTGATGGTTTCTCAACCATTCCTTAACTTCACACTTACATATCTCGCGAACGGCTTGACGAACTCGAGAATTTCCTATTGCATCTGAAAGCAGAAACTCGCCCGATTAGAATGGTGTGTGTACTTTTCCCCTAGGCCATTCCAGTTATTGGTTTCGAGTATCAGACCTGCGAAAATTTTGATGGTTTCTCAATCATTCCTTATCTTCAAACTCCCATATCTCGCGAACGGATAGACGAACTCGAGAAATTCCTGTTGCATGTGAAAGTAGAAACTCGCCCGATTACAACGGTACGTGTATTTTTCCCCAAGGCCTTTGTAGTTATTGGTTTCGAGTATTCGACCAGCGAAAATTTTGATGGTTTCTCAACCATTCTTTAAATTCACACTTACATATCTCGCGAACGGTTTGACGAACTCGAGAAATTCCTGTTGCCTCTGAAAGTAGAAACTCGCCCGATTACAATGGTTTGTGTACGTTTCCCCTAGGCCTTTGTAGTTATTGGTTTCGAGTATTCGAGCAGCGAAAATTTTGATGGTTTCTCAACCATTCTTTAACTTCAAATTCCCATTTCTCGCGAACGGATTGACGAACTCGAGAAATTCCTGTTGCATCTGAAAGTAGAAACTCGCCCGATTACAACGGTACGTGTATTTTTCCCCAAGGCCTTTGTAGTTATTGGTTTCGAGTATTCGAGCAGCGAAAATTTTGATGGTTTCTCAACCATTCTTTAACTTCAAACTCCCATATCTCGCGACCGGATTGACGAACTCGAGAAATTCCTGTTGCATGTGGAAGTAGAAACTCGCCCGATTACAACGGTATGTGTATTTTGCCCCTAGGCCTTTGTAGTTATTGGTTTCGAGTATCAGACTTTCGGTAAATTTCGATGGTTTCTCAACCATTCCTTAACTTCAAACTCCCATATCTCGTGAACGGATTGACAAACTCGAGAAATTCCTGTTGCATCTGAAAGCAGAATCTCGCCCGATTAAAACGGTATGTACATTTTTGCCCTAGGCCATAGTAGTTATTGGTTTCGAGTATCCGACTTGCGGTAAATTTCGATGGTTTCTCAACCATTCCTTAACTTCAAACTCCCATATCTCGCGAACGGATTGACGAACTCGAGAAATTCCTGTTGCCTCTGAAAGTAGAAACTAGCCCGATTACAAAGGTATGTGTACTTTTCCCCTAGGCAATTCCAGTTATTGTTTTCGAGTATCAGACTTGCGAAAATTTTGATGGTTCCTGAACCATTCCTTAACTTCAAACTCCCATATCTCGCGAAAGGATTGACGAACTCGAGAAATTCCTGTTGCATCTGAAAGTAGAAACTCCCCGATTACAACGGTATGTGTATTTTGCCCCTAGGCCTTTGTAGTTATTGGTTTCGAGTATCAGGCTTGCGAAAATTTTGATGGTTTCTCAACCATTCCTTAACTTAAAACTCCCATATCTCGCGAACGGATTGACGAACTCGAGAAATTCCTGTTGCCTCTGAAAGTAGAAACTAGCCCGATTACAATGGTGTGTGTACTTTTCCCCTAGGCCATTCCAGTTATTGGTTTCGAATATCAGACCAGCGAAAATTTTGATGGTTTCTCAACCATTCCTTAACTTCAAACTCCCATATCTCGTGAACGGATGGACGAACTCGAGAAATTCCTGTTGCATCTGAAAGCAGAAACTCGCCCGATTACAACGGTATGTGCATTTTTGCCCTAGGCCATAGTAGTTACTGGTTTCGAGTATCAGACGTGCGAAAATTTTGATGGTTTCTCACGCATTCCTTAACTTCAAACTCCCATATCTTCCGAACGCATTGACGAACTCGAGAATTTCCTGTTGCATGTGGAAGTAGAAACTTGCCCGATTACAACGGTATGTGTATTTTTCCCCTAGGCCTTTGTAGTTATCGGTTTCGAGTACCAGCCTTGCGAAAATTTTGATGGTTTCTCAACCATTCCTTAAATTCAAACCCCCATTTCTCGCGAACGGATTGACGAACTCGAGAAATTCCTGTTGCATCTGAAAATAGAAACTCGCCCGATTACAATGGTATGTGTACTTTTCCCGTAGGCCATTCCAGTTGTTGGTTTCGAGTATCAGACTTGCGATAATTTTGATGGTTTCTCAACCATTCCTTAACTTCAAACTCCCATATCTCGCGAACGGATTGACGAACTCGAGAAATTCCTGTTGCATCTGAAAGTAGAAACTCGCCCGATTACAACGGTATGTGTATTCTTCCCCTAGGCCATTGTAGTTATTGGTTTCGAGTATCAGACTTGCGAAAATTTTGATGGTTTCTCAACCATTCCTTAAATTCAATCCCCCATTTCTCGCGAACGGATTGACGAACTCGAGAAATTCCTGTTGCATCTGAAAATAGAAACTCGCCCGATTACAATGGTATGTGTACTTTTCCCGTAGGCCACTCCAGTTGTTGGTTTCGAGTATCAGACTTGCGATAATTTTGATGGTTTCTCAACCATTCCTTAACTTCACACTTACATATCTCGCGAACGGATTGACGAACTCGAGAATTTCCTATTGCACCTGAAAGCAGAAACTCGCCCGGTTACAACGGTATGTGCATTTCTGCCCTAGGCCATAGTTGTTATTGGTTTCGAGTATCAGACTTGCGAAAATTTTGATGGTTTCTCAACCATTCCTTAACTTCAAACACCCATATCTCGCGAACGGATTGGCGAACTCGAGAAATTCTGTTACATCTGAGAGCAGAAACTCGCCCGATTACAACGGTATGTGTATTTATCCCCTAAGCCATTGTAGTTATTGGTTTCGAGTATCAGACTTGAGAAAATTTTGATGGTTTCTCAACCATTCCTTAACTTCAAACTCCCATGCCTCGCGAACGGATTGACGAACTCGAGATATTCCTGTTGCATCTGAGAGTAGAAACTCGCCCGATTACAATGGTATGTGTACTTTTCCCGTAGGCCATTCCAGTTGTTGGTTTCGAGTGTCAGACTTGCGCTAATTTTGATGGTTTCTCAACCATTCCTTAACTTCACACTTACATATCTCGCGAACGGCTTGACGAACTCGAGAATTTCCTATTGCATCTGAAAGCAGAAACTCGCCCGATTAGAATGGTGTGTGTACTTTTCCCCTAGGCCATTCCAGTTATTGGTTTCGAGTATCAGACCTGCGAAAATTTTGATGGTTTCTCAACCATTCCTTATCTTCAAACTCCCATATCTCGCGAACGGATAGACGAACTCGAGAAATTCCTGTTGCATGTGAAAGTAGAAACTCGCCCGATTACAACGGTATGTGTATTTTTCCGCTATGCCTTTGTAGTTATTGGTTTCGAGAATCAGACTTGCGAAAATTTTGATGATTTCTCAGCCATTCCTTAACTTCAAACTCCCATATCTCGCGAACGGATTGACGAACTCGAGAAATTCCTGTTGCATCTGAAAGTAGAAACTCGCCCGATTACAACGGTATGCGTATTTTTCCCCAAGGTCATTGTAGTTATTGGTTTCGAGTATCAGACTTGCGAAAATTTTGATGGTTTCTCAGCCATTCCTTAACTTGACACTTACACATCTCGCGAACGGATTGACGAACTGGAGAATTTCCTATTGCATCTGAAAGCAGAAACTCGCCCGATTACAACGGTATGTGTATTTTTGCCCTAGGCCATAGTATTTATTGAATTCGAGTATTAGACTTGCGAAAATTTTGATGATTTCTCAGCCATTCCTTAACTTCAAACTCCCATACCTCGCGAACGCATTGACGAACTCGAGAAATTCCTGTTGTGTCTGAAAGTAGAAACCCGCCCGATTACAATGGTGTTTGTACTTTTCCCCTAGGCCATTCCAGTTATTGGTTTCGAGTATTCGACCAGCGAAAATTTTGACGGTTTCTCAACCATTCCTTAACTTCAATCTCCCATATCTCGCGAACGGATTGACGAACTCGAGAAATTCCTGTTGCATCTGAAAGTAGAAACTCGCCCGATTACAATGGTATGTGTACTTTTCCCCTAGGCCATTCCAGTTATTGGTTTCGAGTAACAGACTTGCGATAATTTTGATGGTTTCTCAACCATTCCTTAACTTCACACTTACATATCTCGCGATCGGATTGACGAACTCGAGAATTTCCTATCGCATCTGAAAGCAGAAACTCGCCCGGTTACAACGGTATGTGCATTTTTGCCCTAGGCCATAGTAGTTATTGGTTTCGAGTATCAGACTTGCGAAAATTTTGATGGTTTCTCAACCATTCCTTAACTTCAAATTCTCATTTCTCGCGGACGGATTGACGAACTCGAGAAATTCCTGTTGCATCTGAAAGTAGAAACTCGCCCGATTACAACGGTACGTGTATTTTTCCCCAAGGCCTTTGTAGTTATTGTTTTCGAGTATTCGACCAGCGAAAATTTTGATGGTTTCTCAACCATTCTTTAACTTCAAACTCCCATATCTCGCGAACGGATTGACGAACTCGAGAAATTCCTGTTGCATGTGGAAGTAGAAACTCGCCCGATTACAACGGTATGTGTATTTTGCCCCTAGGCCTTTGTAGTTATTGGTTTCGAATATCAGGCTTGCGAAAATTTTGATGGTTTCTCAACCATTCCTTGACTTCAATCTCCCATATCTCGCGAACGGATTGACGAACTCGAGAAATTCCTGTTGCCTCTGAAAGTACAAACTAGCCCGAATACAAAGGTGTGTGTACTTTTCCCCTAGGCCATTCCAGTTATTGGTTTCGAGTATCAGACCAGCGAAAATTTTGATGGTTTCTCAACCATTCCTTAACTTCAAACTCCCATATCTTGCGAACGCATTGACGAACTCGAGAATTTCCTGTTGCATGTGAAACTAGAAACTCGCCCGATTACAACGGTATGTGTATTTTTCCGCTGGGCCTTTGTAGTGATTGGTTTCGAGTATCAGACTCGCGAAAATTTTGATGGTTTCTCAACCATTCCTTAACTTCAAACTCCCATATCTCGCGAACGGATTGGCGAACTCGAGAAATTCCTGTTGCATGTGAGAGCAGAAACTCGCCCGATTACAACGGTATGTGTATTTTTCCCCTAAGCCATTGTAGTTATTGGTTTCGAGTATCAGACTTGCGATAATTTTGATGGTTTCTCAACCATTCCTCAACTTCACACTTACATATCTCGCGAACGGATTGCCGACCTCGAGAATTTCCTATTGCATCTGAAAGTAGATACTCGCCCGATTACAAAGGTATGTGCATTTTTGCCCTAGGCCATAGTAGTTATTGGTTTCGAGTATCAGACCTGCGAAAATTTTGATGGTTTCTCAACCATTCCTTAACTTCCAACTCCCATATCTCGCGAACGGATTGACGAACTCGAGAATCTCCTATTGCATTTAAAAGCAGAAACTCGCCCGATTACAACGGTGTGTTTTCTTTTCCCCTAGGCCATTCCAGTTGTCGTTTTCGAGTATCAGAACAGCGAAAATTTTGATGGTTTCTCAAGCATTCCTTAACTTCAAACTTCCATATCTCGCGAACGGATTGGCGAACTCGAGAATTTCCTATTGCAACTGAAAGCAGAAACTCGCCCGATTACAACGGTATGTGTATTTTTGCCCTAGGCCATAGTAGTTATTGGTTTCGCGTATCAGACTTGCGAATATTTTGATGGTTTCTCAACCATTCCTTAACTTCAAACTCCCATATCTCGCGAACGCATTGACGAACTCGTGAAATTCCTGTTGTATCTGAAAGTAGAAACTCGCCCGATTACAATGGTGTGTGTACATTTCTCCTAGGCCATTCCAGTTATTGGTTTCGAGTATCAGACACAAGGAAAATTTTGATCGTTTCTCAAGCATTCCTTAACTTCAAACTCCCATATCTCGCGAACGGATTGACGAACTCGAGGAATTCCTGTTGCATCTGAAAGTAGAAACACGCCCGAATACAATGGTGTGTGTACTTTTCTCCTAGGCCATTCCTGTTATTGGTTTCGAGTATCAGACACAAGGAAAATTTTGATGGTTTCTCAACCATTCCATAAATTCAAACTCCCATATCTCGCGAACGGATTGACGAACTCGAGAAATTCCTGTTGCATCTGAAAGTAGAAACACGCCCGAATACAATGGTGTGTGTACAATTTCTCCTAGGCCATTCCAGTTATTGGTTTCGAGTATCAGACCCAAGGAAAATTTTGATGGTTTCTCAACCATTCCTTAACTTCAAACTCCCATATCTCGCGAACGGAATGACGAACTCGAGAAATTCCTATTGCATTTTGAAGTAGAAACTCGCCCGATTTCAACGGTATGTGTATTTTTCCCCTTGGCCTTTGTAGTTATTGGTTTCGAGTATCAGACTTGCGAAAATTTTGTGGGTTTCTCAACCTTTCCTTAAATTCAAACTCCCATATCTCGCGAACGGATTGACGTACTCGAGAAATTCCTGTTGCATCTGAAAGTAGAGACTCGCCCGATTACAACGGTATGTGTATTTTTCCCCTAGGCCATTGTTGTTATTGGTTTCGAGTATTAGACAAGCGAAAATTTTGATGGTTTCTCAACCATTCCTTAACTTCAAACTCCCATATCTCGCGAACGGATTGACGAACTCGAGAAATTCCTGTTGCATCTGAAAGTAGAAACACGCCCGAATACAACGGTGTGTGTACAAATTCTCCTAGGCCATTCCAGTTATTGGTTTCGAGTATCAGACCCAAGGAAAATTTTGATGGTTTCTCAACCATTCCTTAACTTCCAACTCCCATATCTCGCGAACGGATTGACGAACTCGAGAATTTCCTATTGCATCTAAAAGCAGAAACTCGCCCGATTACAACGGTGTGTTTTCTTTTCCACTAGGCCATTCCAGTTGTTGTTTTCGAGTATCAGACCAGCGAAAATTTTGATGGTTTCTCAAGCATTCCTTAACTTCAATCTTCCATGTCTCGCGAACGGATTGGCGAACTCGAGAATTTCCTATTGCAACTGAAAGCAGAAACTCGCCCGATTACATCGGTATGTGTATTTTTGCCCTAGGCCATAGTAGTTATTGGTTTCGCGTATCAGACTTGCGAAAATTTTGATGGTTTCTCAACCACTCCTTAACTTCAAACTCCCATATCCCGCGAACGGAATGACGAACTCGAGAAATTCCTCTTGCATCTGAAAGTAGAAACTCGCCCCATTACAAAGGTATGTGTATTTTTCCCCTAGGCATTTGTAGTTATTGGTTTCGAGATACAGACTTGCGAAAATTTTGATGGTTTCTCAACCATTCCTTAACTTCAAACTCCCATATCTCGCGAACGGATTGACGAACTCGAGAAATTCCGGTTGCATCCGAAAGTAGAAACTCGCCCGATTACAACGGTATGTGTATTTCCCCTAGGCCTTTGTAGTTATTGGTTTCGAGTATCAGACTTGCGAAAGTTTTGATGGTTTCTCAACCATTCCGTAACTTCAAACTCCCATATCTCGCAAACGGATTGACGAACTCGAGAAATTCCTGTTGCATCTGAAAGTAGAAACTCGCCCGATTACAACGGTATGAGTATTTTTCCCCTAGGCCATTGTAGTTATTGGTTTCGCGTATCAGACTTGCGAAAATTTTGATGGTTTCTCAAGCATTCCATAACTTCTAACTCCCATATCTCGCGAACGGATCGACGAACTCGAGAAATTCTTGTTGCATCTGAAAGCAGAAACTAGCCCGATTACAACGGTATGAGTATTTTTCCCCTAGGCCATTGTAGTTATTGGTTTCGCGTATCAGACTTGCGAAAATTTTGATGGTTTCTCAAGCATTCCATAACTTCTAACTCCCATATCTCGCGAACGGATCGACGAACTCGAGAAATTCTTGTTGCATCTGAAAGCAGAAACTAGCCCGATTACAACGGTATGTGTATTTTTCCCCTAGGCCATTGTAGTTATTGGTTTCTAGCATCAGAATTGCGAAAATTTTGATGGTTTCTCAACCATTCCTTAACTTCAAACTCCCATATCCCGTGAATGGATTGACGAACACGAGAAATTCCTGTTGCATGTGAAAGTAAAAAGTCGCCCGATTACAACGGTATGTGTACTTTTCCCCTAGGCCATTCCAGTTATTGGTTTCTAGCATCAGAATTGCGAAAATTTTGATGGTTTCTCAACCATTCCGTAACTTCAAACTCCCATATCTCGCGAACGGATTGACGAACTCGAGAAATTCCTGTTGCATCTGAAAGCAGAAACTCGCCCGATTTCAACGGTATGTGCATTTTTGCCCTAGGCCATTGTAGTTATTGGTTTCGAGTATCAGACTTGCGAAAATTTTGATGGTTTCTCAACCATTCCTTAACTTCACACACCCATATCTCGCGAACGGATTGCAGAACTCGAGAATTTCCTATTGCATCAGAAAGCAGAAGCTCGCCCGATTACAATGGTGTGTGTACTTTTCCCCCAGGCCATTCCAGTTATTGGTTTCGAGTATCAGAATTGCGAAAATTTTGATGGTTTCTCAATCATTCCTTAACTTCAAACTTCCATATCTCGCGAACGGATTGACGAACTCGAGAATTTCCTATTGCATCTGAAAGCAGAAACTCGCCCGATTAAAACGGTATGTGTATTTTTGCCCTAGGCCATTGTAGTTATTGGTTTCGAGTATCAGACTTGCGAAAATTTTGATGGTTTCTCAACCATTCCTTAACTTCAAACTCCCATATCTCATGAACGGATTGACGAACTCGAGAATTTCCTGTTGCATCTGAAAGCAGAAACCCGCCCGATTAAAACGGTATGTGTATTTTTGCCCTAGGCCATTGTAGTTATTGGTTTCGACTATCAGACTTGCGAAAATTGTGATGGTTTCACAACCATTCCTTAACTTCAAACTCCTATATCTCGCGAACGGATTGACGAACTCGAAAAATTCCTGTTGCACCAGAAAGTAGAAACTCGCCCGATTACAAAGATATGTGTGTTTTCCCCCTAGGCCTTCGTAGTTATTGGTTTCGAGTATCAGACTTGCGAAAATTTTGATGGTTTCTCAACCATTCCTTAACTTCAAACTCCCATATGTCGCGAACGGATTGACGCACTCGAGAAATTCCTGTTGCATCTGAAAGCAGAAACTCGCCCGAATACAGTGGTGTGTGTACTTTTCCCCTAGGCCATTCCAGTTATTGGTTTCGAGTATCAGACCAGCGAAAATTTTGATGGTTTCTCAACCATTCCTTAACTTCAAACTCCCATATCTCGCGAACGGATTGACGAACTCGAGAAATTCCTGTTGCATGTGGAAGTAGAAACTCGCCCGATTACAACGGTATGTGTATTTTTCCACTAGGCCTTTGTAGTTATTTGTTTCGAGTATCAGACTTGCGAAAATTTTGATGGTTTCTCAACCATTCCTTAACATCAAACTCCCATATCTCATGAACGGATTGACGAACTCGAGAATTTCCTATTGCATCTGAAATCAGAAACTCGTCCGATTACAACGGTATGTGTATATTTGCCCTAGGCCATAGTGGTTATTGGTTTCTAGCATCAGAATTGCGAAAATTTTGATGGTTTCTCAACCATTCCTTAACTTCAAACTCCCATATCTCGCGAACGGAATGACGAACTCGAGAAATTCCTTTTGCATCTGAGAGCGGAAACTGGCCCGATTACAAAGGTATGTGCATTTTTCCCCTATGACTTTGTAATTATTGGTTTCGAGTATCAGACTTGCGAAAATTTTGATGGTTTCTCAACCATTCCTTAACTTCAAACTCCCATATCTCGCGAACGGAATGACGAACTCGAGAAATTCCTGTTGCACCTGAAAGCATAAACTCGCCCGATTACAACGGTACGTGTATTTTTCCCCAAGGCCTTTGTAGTTATTTGTTTCGATTATCAGACTTGCGATAATTTTGATGGTTTCTCAAGCATTCCTTAACTTCAAACTCCCATATCTCGCGAACGGATTGACGAACACGAGAAATTCCTGTTGCATCTGACAGCCGAAGCTCGCCCGATTACAACGGTATGTGTATTTTTCCCCTAGGCCATTGTAGTTATTGGTTTCGAGTATCAGACTTGCGAAAATTTTGATGGTTTCTTAACCATTCCTTAACTTCAAACTACCATATCTCGCGAACGGATTGACGAACTCGAGAATTTCCTATTGCATCTAAATGCAGAAACACACCCGATTACAACGGTACGTGTATTTTTGACCTAGGCCATTCCAGTTATTTGTTTCGAGTATCAGACCAGCGAAAATTTTGAAGGTTTCTCAACCATTCCTTAATTTCAAACTCCCATATCTCGCGAACGGATTGACGAATTCGAGAAATTCCTGTTGCAACTGAAAGCAGAAACTCGCCCGATTTCAACGGTATGTATTTTTCCCCTAGTCCATTGTAGTTATTTGTTTCTAGCATCAGAATTGCGAACATTTTGATGGTTTCTCAACCATTCCTTAACTTCAAACTCCCATATCTCGCGAACGGAATGACGAACTCGAGAAATTCCTATTGCATCTGAAAGTGGAAACTCGCCCGATTACAAAGGTATGTGCATTTTTCCCCTATGCCTTTGTAGTTATTGGTTTCGAGTATCAGACTTGCGAAAATTTTGATGCTTTCTCAACCATTCCTTAACTTCAAACTCCCATATCTCGCGAACGGAATGACGAACTCGAGAAATTCCTGTTGCATCTGAAAGCATAAACTCGCCCGATTACAACGGTACGTGTATTTTTGACCTAGGCCATTCCAGTTATTGGTCTCGAGTATCAGACCAGCGAAAATTTTGAAGGTTTCTCAACCATTCCTTAACTTCAAACTCCCATATCTCGCGAACGGATTGACGAATTCGAGAAATTCCTGTTGCATCTGAAAGCAGAAACTCGCCCGATTTCAACGGTATGTGTATTTTTCCCCTAGGCCATTGTAGTTATTGGTTTCTAGCATCAGAATTGCGAACATTTTGAAGGTTTCTCAACCATTACTTAACTTCAAACTCCCATATCTCGCGAACGGATTGACGAATTCGAGAAATTCCTGTTGCAACTGAAAGCAGAAACTCGCCCGATTTCAACCGTATGTGTATTTTTCCCCTAGTCCATTGTAGTTATTTGTTTCTAGCATCAGAATTGCGAACATTTTGATGGTTTTTCAACCATTCCTTCACTTCAAACTCCCATATCTCGCGAACGGAATGACGAACTCGAGAAATTCCTGTTGCATCTGAAAGTGGAAACTCGCCCGATTACAAAGGTATGTGCATTTTTCCCCTATGCCTTTGTAGTTATTGGTTTCGAGTATCAGACTTGCGAAAATTTTGATGCTTTCTCAACCATTCCTTAACTTCAAACTCCCATATCTCGCGAACGGAATGACGAACTCGAGAAATTCCTGTTGCATCTGAAAGCATAAACTCGCCCGATTACAACGGTACGTGTATTTTTGACCTAGGCCATTCCAGTTATTGGTCTCGAGTATCAGACCAGCGAAAATTCTGAAGGTTTCTCAACCATTCCTTAACTTCAAACTCCCATATCTCGCGAACGGATTGACGAATTCGAGAAATTCCTGTTTCAACTGAAAGCAGAAACTCGCCCGATTTCAACGGTATGTGTATTTTTCCCCTAGGCCATTGTAGTTATTGGTTTCTAGCATCAGAATTGCGAACATTTTGATGGTTTCTCAATCATTCCTTAACTTCAAACTCCCATATCTCGCGAACGGAATGACGAACTCGAGAAATTCCTGTTGCATCTGAAAGTGGAAACTCGCCCGATTACAAAGGTATGTGCATTTTTCCCCTATGCCTTTGTAGTTATTGGTTTCGAGTATCAGACTTGCGAAAATTTTGATGCTTTCTCAACCATCCCTTAACTTCGAACTCCCATATCTCGCGAACGGAATGACGAACTCGAGAAATTCCTGTTGCATCTGAAAGCATAAACTCGCCCGATTACAACGGTACGTGTATTTTTGACCTAGGCCATTCCAGTTATTGGTCTCGAGTATCAGACCAGCGAAAATTTTGAAGGTTTCTCAACCATTCCTTAACTTCAAACTCCCATATCTCGCGAACGGATTGACGAATTCGAGAAATTCCTGTTTCAACTGAAAGCAGAAACTCGCCCGATTTCAACGGTATGTTTATTTTTCCCCTAGGCCATTGTAGTTATTGGTTTCTAGAATCAGAATTGCGAACATTTTGATGGTTCCTCAAGCATTCCTTAACTTCAAACTCCCATATCTCGCGAACGGAATGACGAAATCGAGAAATTCCTGTTGCATCTGAAAGCAGAAACTCGCCCGATTACAACGGTATGTGTATTTTTCCCCTAGTCCATTGTAGTTATTGGTTTCTAGCATCAGAATTGCGAACATTTTGATGGTCTCTCAACCATTCCTTAACTTCAAACTCCCATATCTCGCGAACGGAATGACGAACTCGAGAAATTCCTGTTGCATCTGAAAGTGGAAACTCGCCCGATTACAAAGGTATGTGCATTTTTCCCCTATGCCTTTGTAGTTATTGGTTTCGAGTGTCAGACTTGCGATAATTTTGATGGCTCCTCAAGCATTCCTTAACTTCAAACTCCCATATCTCGCGAACGGATTGACGAACTCGAGAAATTCCTGTTGCATCTGAAAGCAGAAACTCGCCCGATTACAACGGTATGTGTATTTTTCCCCTAGTCAATTGTAGTTATTGGTTTCTAGCATCAGAATTGCGAACATTTTGAAGGTTTCTCAACCATTCCTTAACTTCAAACTCCCATATCTCGCGAACGGATTGACGAACTCGAGAAATTCCTGTTGCATCTGAAAGCAGAAACTCGCCCGATTACAACGGTATGTGTATTTTTCCCCTAGTCCATTGTAGTTATTTGTTTCTAGCATCAGAATTGCGAACATTTTGATGGTTTTTCAACCATTCCTTCACTTCAAACTCCCATATCTCGCGAACGGAATGACGAACTCGAGAAATTCCTGTTGCATCTGAAAGTGGAAACTCGCCCGATTACAAAGGTATGTGCATTTTTCCCCTATGCCTTTGTAGTTATTGGTTTCGAGTATCAGACTTGCGAAAATTTTGATGCTTTCTCAACCATTCCTTAACTTCAAACTCCCATATCTCGCGAACGGAATGACGAACTCGAGAAATTCCTGTTGCATCTGAAAGCATAAACTCGCCCGATTACAACGGTACGTGTATTTTTGACCTAGGCCATTCCAGTTATTGGTCTCGAGTATCAGACCAGCGAAAATTCTGAAGGTTTCTCAACCATTCCTTAACTTCAAACTCCCATATCTCGCGAACGGATTGACGAATTCGAGAAATTCCTGTTTCAACTGAAAGCAGAAACTCGCCCGATTTCAACGGTATGTGTATTTTTCCCCTAGGCCATTGTAGTTATTGGTTTCTAGCATCAGAATTGCGAACATTTTGATGGTTTCTCAATCATTCCTTAACTTCAAACTCCCATATCTCGCGAACGGAATGACGAACTCGAGAAATTCCTGTTGCATCTGAAAGTGGAAACTCGCCCGATTACAAAGGTATGTGCATTTTTCCCCTATGCCTTTGTAGTTATTGGTTTCGAGTGTCAGACTTGCGATAATTTTGATGGTTCCTCAAGCATTCCTTAACTTCAAACTCCCATATCTCGCGAACGGATTGACGGACTCGAGAAATTCCTGTTGCATCTGAAAGCAGAAACTCGCCCGATTGCAACGGTATGTGTATTTTTCCCCTAGTCCATTGTAGTTATTTGTTTCTAGCATCAGAATTGCGAACATTTTGATGGTTTCTCAACCATTCCTTCACTTCAAACTCCCATATCTCGCGAACGGAATGACGAACTCGAAAAATTCCTGTTGCATCTGAAAGTGGAAACTCGCCCGATTACAAAGGTATGTGCATTTTTCCCCTATGCCTTTGTAGTTATTGGTTTCGAGTATCAGACTTGCGAAAATTTTGATGCTTTCTCAACCATCCCTTAACTTCGAACTCCCATATCTCGCGAACGGAATGACGAACTCGAGAAATTCCTGTTGCATCTGAAAGCATAAACTCGCCCGATTACAACGGTACGTGTATTTTTGACCTAGGCCATTCCAGTTATTGGTCTCGAGTATCAGACCAGCGAAAATTTTGAAGGTTTCTCAACCATTCCTTAACTTCAAACTCCCATATCTCGCGAACGGATTGACGAATTCGAGAAATTCCTGTTTCAACTGAAAGCAGAAACTCGCCCGATTTCAACGGTATGTGTATTTTTCCCCTAGGCCATTGTAGTTATTGGTTTCTAGAATCAGAATTGCGAACATTTTGATGGTTCCTCAAGCATTCCTTAACTTCAAACTCCCATATCTCGCGAACGGAATGACGAAATCGAGAAATTCCTGTTGCATCTGAAAGCAGAAACTCGCCCGATTACAACGGTATGTGTATTTTTCCCCTAGTCCATTGTAGTTATTGGTTTCTAGCATCAGAATTGCGAACATTTTGATGGTCTCTCAACCATTCCTTAACTTCAAACTCCCATATCTCGCGAACGGAATGACGAACTCGAGAAATTCCTGTTGCATCTGAAAGTGGAAACTCGCCCGATTACAAAGGTATGTGCATTTTTCCCCTATGCCTTTGTAGTTATTGGTTTCGAGTGTCAGACTTGCGATAATTTTGATGGCTCCTCAAGCATTCCTTAACTTCAAACTCCCATATCTCGCGAACGGATTGACGAACTCGAGAAATTCCTGTTGCATCTGAAAGCAGAAACTCGCCCGATTACAACGGTATGTGTATTTTTCCCCTAGTCAATTGTAGTTATTGGTTTCTAGCATCAGAATTGCGAAAATTTTGATGGTTTCTCAACCATTCCTTAACTTCAAACTCCCATGTCTCGCGAACGGAATGACGAACTCGAGAAATTCCTGTTGCATCTGAGAGCATAAACTCGCCCGATTACAGCGGTACGTGTATTTTTCCCCAAGACCTTTGTAGTTATTGGTTTCGAGTATCGAACTTGCGATCATTTTGATGGTTCCTCAAGCATTCCTTATCTTCAAACTCCCATATCTCGCGAACGGATTGACGAACTCGAGAATTTCCTATTGCATCTGAAAGCAGAAACTCGCCCGATTACAACGGTACGTGTATTTTTGACCTAGGCCATTCCAGTTATTGGTTTCGAGTATCAGACCAGGGAAAATTTTGAAGGTTTCTCAACCGTTCCTTAACTTCAAACTCCCATATCTCGCGAACGGAATGACGATTTCGAGAAATTCCTGTTGCATCTGACAGCAGAAACTCGCCCGATAACAACGGTAAGTGTATTTTGGACCTAGGCCATTCCAGTTATTGGTTTCGAGTATCAGACTTGCGAAAATTTTGATGGTTTCTCAAGCATTCCATAACTTCTAACTCCCATATCTCGCGAACGGATTGACGAACTCGAGAAATTCCTGTTGCATCTGAAAGCAGAAACTCGCCCGATTACAACGGTATGTGTATTTTTCCCCTAGTCAATTGTAGTTATTGGTTTCTAGCATCAGAATTGCGAAAATTTGGATGGTTTCTCAACCATTCCTTAACTTCAAACTCCCATGTCTCGCGAACGGAATGACGAACTCGAGAAGTTCCTGTTGCATCTGAGAGCATAAACTCGCCCGATTACAACGGTACGTGTATTTTTCCCCAAGGCCTTTGTAGTTATTGGTTTCGAGTATCAGACTTGCGATAATTTTGATGGTTTCTCATGCATTCCTTAACTTCATACTCCCATATCTCGGGAACGGATTGACGAACTCGAGAAATTCCTGTTGCATCTGAAAGCATAAACTCGCCCGATTACAACGGTACGTGTATTTTTCCCCAAGACCTTTGTAGTTATTGGTTTCGAGTATCAGACTTGCGATCATTTTGATGGTTCCTCAAGCATTCCTTATCTTCAAGCTCCCACATCTCGCGAACGGATTGACGAACTCGAGAATTTCCTATTGCATCTGAAAGCAGAAACACGCCCTATTACAACGGTACGTGTATTTTTGACCTAGGCCATTCCAGTTATTGGTTTCGAGTATCAGACCAGGGAAAATTTTGAAGGTTTCTCAACCGTTCCTTAACTTCAAACTCCCATATCTCGCGAACGGATTGACGAATTCGGGAAATTCCTGTTGCATCTGAGAGTGGAAACTCACCCCCTTACAAAGGTATGTGCATTCTTCCCCTATGCCTTTGTAGTTATTGGTTTCGAGTATCAGACTTGCGAAAATTTTGATGGTTTCTCAAGCATTCCTTAACTTCAAACTCCCATATCTCGCGAACGGATTGACGAACTCGAGAAACTCCTGTTGCATCTGAAAGCAGAAACTCGCCCGATTTCGACGGTATATGTATTTTTCCCCTAGGGCATTGTAGTTATTGGTTTCTAGCATCAGAATTGCGAAAATTTTGATGGTTTCTCAACCATTCCTTAACTTCAAACTCCCATATCTCGCGAACGGAATGACGAACTCGAGAAATTCCTATTGCATCTGAAAGCAGAAACTCGCCCGATTACAACGGTACGTGTATTTTTGCCCTAGGCCATAGTAGTTATTGGTTTCGAGTATCAGACTTGCGAAAATTTTGATGGTTTCTCAAGCATTCCATAACTTCTAACTCCCATATCTCGCGAACGGATTGACGAACTCGAGAAATTCCTGTTGCATCTGAAAGCAGAAACTCGCCCGATTACAACGGTATGTGTATTTTTCCCCTAGGGAATTGTAGTTATTGGTTTCTAGCATCAGAATTGCGAAAATTTTGATGGTTTCTCAACCATTCCTTAACTTCAAACTCCCATATCTCGCGAACGGATTGACGAACTCGAGAAACTCCTGTTGCATCTGAAAGCAGAAACTCGCCCGATTTCGACGGTATATGTATTTTTCCCCTAGGGCATTGTAATTATTGGTTTCTAGCATCAGAATTGCGAAAATTTTGATGGTTTCTCAACCATTCCTTAACTTCAAACTCCCATATCTCGCGAACGGAATGACGAACTCGAGAAATTCCTATTGCATCTGAAAGCAGAAACTCGCCCGATTACAACGGTACGTGTATTTTTGCCCTAGGCCATAGTAGTTATTGGTTTCGAGTATCAGACTTGCGAAAATTTTGATGGTTTCTCAAGCATTCCATAACTTCTAACTCCCATATCTCGCGAACGGATTGACGAACTCGAGAAATTCCTGTTGCATCTGAAAGCAGAAACTCGCCCGATTACAACGGTATGTGTATTTTTCCCCTAGGGAATTGTAGTTATTGGTTTCTAGCATCAGAATTGCGAAAATTTTGATGGTTTCTCAACCATTCCTTAACTTCAAACTCCCATATCTCGCGAACGGAATGACGAACTCGAGAATTTCCTATTGCATCTGAAAGCAGAAACTCGCCCGATTACAACGGTATGTGTATTTTTGCCCTAGGCCATACTTGTAATTGGATTCGAGTATCAGACTTGCGAAAATTTTGATGGTTTCCCAAGCATTCCTTAACTTCAAACTCCCATATCTCGCGAACGGATTGACGAACTCGAGAATTTCCTATTGCATCTGAAAGCAGAAACTCGCCCGAATCCAACGGTATGTGTATTTTTCCCCTAGTCAATTGTAGTTATTGGTTTCTAGCATCAGAATTGCGAAAATTTTGATGGTTTCTCAACCATTCCTTAACTTCAAACTCCCATGTCTCGCGAACGGAATGACGAACTCGAGAAATTCCTGTTGCATCTGAGAGCATAAACTCGCCCGATTACAACGGTACGTGTATTTTTCCCCAAGACCTTTGTAGTTATTGGTTTCGAGTATCAGACATGCGATAATTTTGATGGTTCCTCAAGCATTCCATAGCTTCAAACTCCCATATCTCGCGAACGGATTGACGAACTCGAGAATTTCCTATTGCATCTGAAAGCAGAAACTCGCCCGAATCCAACGGTATGTGCATTTTTGCCCTAGGCCATAGTAGTTATTGGTTTCGAGTATCAGACTTGCGAAAATTGTAATGGTTTCTCAACCATTCCTTAACTTCAAACTCCCATATCTCGCGAACGGATTGACGAACTCGAGAATATCCTATTGCATCTGAAAGCAGAAACTCGCCCGATTTCAACGGTACGTGTATTTTTCCCTAAGGCCTTTGTAGTTATTGGCTTCGAGTATCAGACTTGCGATAATTTTGATGGTTTCTCAAGCATTCCTTAACTTCAAACTCCCATATCTCGTGAACGGATTGACGAACTCGAGAAATTCCTGTTGCATCTGACAGCAGAAACTCGCCCGATTACAACGGTATGTGTATTTTTCCCCTAGGCCATTGTAGTTATTGGTTTCGAGTATCAGACTTGCGAAAATTTTGATGGTTTCTCAACCATTCCTTAACTTCAAACTACCATATCTCGCGAACGGATTGACGAACTCGAGAATTTCCTATTGCATCTGAAAGCAGAAACACGCCCGATTACAACGGTAGGTGTATTTTTGACCTAGGCCATTCCAGTTATTGGTTTCGAGTATCAGACCTGCGAAAATTTTGAAGGTTTCTCAACCATTCCTCAACTTCAAACTCCCATACCTCGCGAACGGATTGACGAACTCGAGAAATTCCTGTTGCATCTGAAAGCAGAAACTCGACCGATTTCAACGGTATGAGCATTTTTGCCCTAGGCCATAGAAGTTATTGGTTTCGAGTATCAGACTTGCGAAAATTTTGATGGTTTCTCAAGCATTCCATAACTTCTAACTCCCACATCTCGCGAAGGGTTTGACGAACTCGAGAAACTCCTGTTGCATCTGAAAGCAGAAACTCGCCCGATTACAACGGTATGTGTATTTTTCCCCAAGGCCATTGTAGTTATTGGTTTCTAGCATCAGAATTGCGAAAATTTTGATGGTTTCTCAACGATTCCTTAATTTCAAACTCCCATATCTCGCGAACGGAATGACGATCTCGAGAATTTCCTATTGCATCTGAAAGCAGAAACTCGCCCGATTTCAACGGTATGTGCATTTTTCCCCTATGCCTTTGTAGTTATTGGTTTCGAGTATCAGACTTGCGAAAATTTTGATGGTTTCTCAAGCATTCCTTAACTTCAAACTCCCATATCTCGCGAACGGATTGACGATTTCGAGAAATTCCTGTTGCATCTGACAGCAGAAACTCGCCCGATTACAACGGTACGTGTATTTTGGACCTAGGGCATTCCAGTTATTGGTTTCGTGTATCAGACCAGCGAAAATTTTGAAGGTTTCTCAACCATTCCTTAACTTCAAACTCCCATATCTCGCGAACGGATTGACGAACTCGAGAAACTCCTGTTGCATCTGAAAGCAGAAACTCGCCCGATTTCAACGGTATATGTATTTTTCGCCTAGGGCATTGTAGTTATTGGTTTCAAGCATCAGAATTGCGAAAATTTTGATGGTTTCTCAACCATTCCTTAACTTCAAACTCCCATATCTCGCGAACGCAATGACGAACTCGAGAATTTCCTATTGCATCTGAAAGCAGAAACTCGCCCGATTACAACGGTATGTGTAGTTTTGCCCTAGGCCATACTTGTTATTGGATTCGAGTATCAGAATTGCGAAAATTTTGATGGTTTCTCAAGCATTCCTTAACTTCAAACTCCCATATCTCGCGAACGGATTGACGATCTCCAGAAATTCCTATTGCATCTGAAAGCAGAAACTCGCCCGATTACAACGGTATGTGTATTTTTGCCCTAGGCCATACATGTTATTGGATTCGAGTATCAGACTTGCGAAAATTTTGATGGTTTCTCAAGCATTCCTTAACTTCAAACTCCCATATCTCGCGAACGGATTGACGAACTCGAGAATTTCCTATTGCATCTGAAAGCAGAAACTCGCCCGATTTCAACGGTATGTGCATTTTTCCCCTAGGCCTTTGTAGTTACTGGTTTCGAGTATCAGAGTTGCGAAAATTTTGATGGTTCCTCAAGCATTCCTTAACTTCAAACTCCCATATCTCGCGAACGGTTTGACGAACTCGAGAATTTCCTATTGCATCTGAAAGCAGAAACTCGCCCGATTACAACGGTACGTGTATATTTGCCCTAGGCCATAGTAGTTATTGGTTTCGAGTATCAGACTTGCGAAAATTGTAATGGTTTCTCAACCATTCCTTAACTTCAAACTCCCATATCTCGCGAACGGTTTGACGAACTCGAGAAATTCCTGTTGCATCTGAAAGCAGAAACTCGCCCGATTTCAACGGTGCGTGTATTTTTCCCCAAGGCCTTTGTAGTTATTGGCTTCGAGTATCAGACTTGCGATAATTTTGATGGTTTATCAAGCATTCCTTAATTTCAAACTCCCATATATCACGAACGGATTGACGAACTCGAGAATTTCCTATTGTTTCTGAAAGCAGAAACTCGCCCGATTGCAACGGTACGTGTATTTTTGCCCTAGGCCATAGTAGTTACAGGTTTCGAGTATCAGACTTGCGAAAATTGTGATGGTTTCTCAACCATTCCTTAACTTCAAACTTCCATATCTCGCGAACGGATTGACGAACTCGAGAATTTCCTATTGCATCTGAAAGCAGAAACTCGCCCGATTACAACGGTGCGTGTATTTTTCCCCTAGGGCATTGTAGTTATTGGTTTCTAGCATCAGAATTGCGAAAATTTTGATGGTTTCTCAACCATTCCTTAACTTCAAACTCCCATATCTCGCGAACGGAATGACGAACTCGAGAAATTCCTATTGCATCTGAAAGCAGAAACTCGCCCGATTACAACGGTACGTGTATTTTTGCCCTAGGCCATAGTAGTTACAGGTTTCGAGTATCAGACTTGCGAAATTTGTGATGGTTTCTCAACCATTCCTTAATTTCAAACTTCCATATCTCGCGAACGGATTGACGAACTCGAGAATTTCCTATTGCATCTGAAAGCAGAAACTCGCCCGATTACAACGGTATGTGTAGTTTTGCCCTAGGCCATACTTGTTATTGGATTCGAGTATCAGACTTGCGAAAATTTTGATGGTTTCTCAAGCATTCCTTAACTTCAATCTCCCATATCTCGCGAACGGATTGACGATCTCCAGAAATTCCTGTTGCATCCGACAGCAGAAACTCGGCCGATTACAACGGTACGTGCATTTTTGACCTAGGCCATTCCAGTTATTGTTTTCGTGTATCACACTTGCGAAAATTTTGATGGTTTCTCAAGCATTCCTTAACTTCAAACTCCCATATCTCGCGAACGGATTGACGAACTCGAGAATTTCCTATTGCATCTGAAAGCAGAAACTCGCCCGATTACAACGGTACGTGTATTTTTCCCCAAGGCTTTTGTAGTTATTGGCTTCGAGTATCAGACTTGCGATAATTTTGATGGTTTCTCAAGCTTTCCTTAACTTCAAACTCCCATTTTCGCGAACGGATTGACGAACTCGAGAAATTCCTGTTGCATTTGACAGCAGAAACTCGCCCGATTACAACGGTATGTGTATTTTTCCTCTAGGCCATTGTAGTTATTGGTCTCGAGTATCAGACTTGCGAAAATTTTGATGGTTTCTCAACCATTCCTTAACTTCAAACTACCATATCTCGCGAACGGATTGACGAACTCGAGAATTTCCTATTGCATCTGAAAGCAGAAACCCGCCCGATTACAACGGTACGTGTATTTTTGACCTAGGCCATTCCAGTTATTGGTTTCGAGTATCAGATCTGCGAAAATTTTGAAGGTTTCTCAACCATTCCTCGACTTGAAACTCCCATACATCGCGAACGGATTGACGAACTCGAGAAACTCCTGTTGCATCTGAAAGCAGAAACTCGACCGATTTCAACGGTATGTGCATTTTTGCCCTCGGCCATAGAAGTTATTGGTTTCGAGTATCAGACTTGCGAAAATTTTGATGGTTTCTCAAGCATTCCCTAACTTCTAACTCCCACATCTCGCGAACGGATTGACGAACTCGAGAAGCTCCTGTTGCATCTGAAAGCAGAAACTCGCCCGATTACTACGGTATGTGTATTTTTCCCCTAGGCCATTGTAGTTATTGGTTTCTAGCATCAGAATTGCGAAAATTTTGATGGTTTCTCAACCATTCCTTAACTTCAAACTCCCATATCTCGCGAACGGAATGACGAACTCGAGAATTTCCTATTGCATCTGAAAGCAGAAACTCGCCCGATTACAACGGTATGTGTATTTTTGCCCTAGGCCATACATGTTATTGGATTCGAGTATCAGACTTGCGAAAATTTTGATGGTTTCTCAAGCATTCCTTAACTTCAAACTCCCATATCTCGCGAACGGATTGACGAACTCGAGAATTTCCTATTGCATCTGAAAGCAGAAACTCGCCCGATTTCAACGGTATGTGCATTTTTCCCATATGCCTATGTAGTTATTGGTTTCGAGTATCAGACTTGCGAAAATTTTGATGGTTTCTCAAGCATTCCTTAACGTCAAACTCCCATATCTCGCGAACGGATTGACGAACTCGAGAATTTCCTATTGCATCTGAAAGCAGAAACTCGCCCGATTACAACTGTACGTGTATTTTTGCCCTAGGCCATAGTAGTTATTGGTTTCGAGTATCAGACTTGCCAAAATTGTAATGGTTTCTCAACCATTCCTTAACTTCAAACTCCCATATCTCGCGAACGGATTGACGAACTCGAGAATTTCCTATTGCATATGAAAGCAGAAACTCGCCCGATTACAACGGTAAGTGTATTTTTCCCCAAGGCCTTCGTAGTTATTGGCTTCGAGTATCAGACTTGCGATAATTTTGATGGTTTATCAAGCATTCCTTAATTTCAAACTCCCATATATCACGAACGGATTGACGAACTCGAGAATTTCCTATTGCTTCTGAAAGCAGAAACTCGCCCGATTACAACGGTATGTGTAGTTTTGCCCTAGGCCATACTTGTTATTGGATTCGAGTATCAGACTTGCGAAAATTTTGATGGTTTCTCAAGCATTCCTTAACTTCAATCTCCCATATCTCGCGAACGGATTGACGATCTCCAGAAATTCCTGTTGCATCTGACAGCAGAAACTCGGCCGATTACAACGGTACGTGCATTTTTGACCTAGGCCATTCCAGTTATTGTTTTCGTGTATCACACTTGCGAAAATTTTGATGGTTTCTCAAGCATTCCTTAACTTCAAACTCCCATATCTCGCGAACGGATTGACGAACTCGAGAATTTCCTATTGCATCTGAAAGCAGAAACTCGCCCGATTACAACGGTACGTGTATTTTTCCCCAAGGCTGTTGTAGTTATTGGCTTCGAGTATCAGACTTGCGATAATTTTGATGGTTTCTCAAGCTTTCCTTAACTTCAAACTCCCATTTTCGCGAACGGATTGACGAACTCGAGAAATTCCTGTTGCATTTGACAGCAGAAACTCGCCCGATTACAACGGTATGTGTATTTTTCCTCTAGGCCATTGTAGTTATTGGTCTCGAGTATCAGACTTGCGAAAATTTTGATGGTTTCTCAACCATTCCTTAACTTCAAACTACCATATCTCGCGAACGGATTGACGAACTCGAGAATTTCCTATTGCATCTGAAAGCAGAAACCCGCCCGATTACAACGGTACGTGTATTTTTGACCTAGGCCATTCCAGGTATTGGTTTCGAGTATCAGATCTGCGAAAATTTTGAAGGTTTCTCAACCATTCCTCGACTTGAAACTCCCATACCTCGCGAACGGATTGACGAACTCGAGAAACTCCTGTTGCATCTGAAAGCAGAAACTTGACCGATTTCAACGGTATGTGCATTTTTGCCCTCGGCCATAGAAGTTATTGGTTTCGAGTATCAGACTTGCGAAAATTTTGATGGTTTCTCAAGCATTCCCTAACTTCTAACTCCCACATCTCGCGAACGGATTGACGAACTCGAGAAGCTCCTGTTGCATCTGAAAGCAGAAACTCGCCCGATTACAACGGTATGTGTGTTTTTCCCCTAGGCCATTGTAGTTATTGGTTTCCAGCATCAGAATTGCGAAAATTTTGATGGTTTCTCAACCATTCCTTAACTTCAAACTCCCATATCTCGCGAACGGAATGACGAACTCGAGAATTTCCTATTGCATCTGAAAGCAGAAACTCGCCCGATTACAACGGTATGTGTATTTTTGCCCTAGGCCATACATGTTATTGGATTCGAGTATCAGACTTGCGAAAATTTTGATGGTTTCTCAAGCATTCCTTAACTTCAAACTCCCATATCTCGCGAACGGATTGACGAACTCGAGAATTTCCTATTGCATCTGAAAGCAGAAACTCGCCCGATTTCAACGGTATGTGCATTTTTCCCATATGCCTATGTAGTTATTGGTTTCGAGTATCAGACTTGCGAAAATTTTGATGGTTTCTCAAGCATTCCTTAACGTCAAACTCCCATATCTCGCGAACGGATTGACGAACTCGAGAATTTCCTATTGCATCTGAAAGCAGAAACTCGCCCGATTACAACGGTACGTGTATTTTTGCCCTAGGCCATAGTAGTTATTGGTTTCGAGTATCAGATTTGCGAAAATTGTAATGGTTTCTCAACCATTCCTTAACTTCAAACTCCCATATCTCGCGAACGGATTGACGAACTCGAGAATTTCCTATTGCATATGAAAGCAGAAACTCGCCCGATTACAACGGTAAGTGTATTTTTCCCCAAGGCCTTCGTAGTTATTGGCTTCGAGTATCAGACTTGCGAAAATTTTGATGGTTTCTCAACCATTCCTTAACTTCAAACTACCATATCTCGCGAACGGATTGACGAACTCGAGAATTTCCTATTGCGTCTGAAAGCAGAAACACGCCCGATTACAACGGTACGTGAATTTTTGACCTAGGCCATTCCAGTTATTGGTTTCGAGTATCAGGCCTGCGAAAATTTTGAAGGTTTCTCCACCATTCCTCAACTTCAAACTCCCATGCCTCGCGAACGGATTGACGAACTCGAGAAACTCCTGTTGCATCTGAAAGCAGAAACTCGACCGATTTCAACGGTATGTGCATTTTTGCCCTAGGCCATAGAAGTTATTGGTTTCGAGTATCAGACTTGCGAAAATTTTGATGGTTTCTCAAGCATTCCATAACTTCTAACTCCCACATCTCGCGAACGGATTGACGAACTCGAGAAACTCCTGTTGCATCTGAAAGCAGAAACTCGCCCGATTACAACGGTGCGTGTATTTTTCCCCAAGGCCTTTGTAGTTATTGGCTTCGAGTATCAGACTTGCGATAATTTTGATGGTTTATCAAGCATTCCTTAATTTCAAACTCCCATATCTCGCGAACGGATTTACGAACTCGAGAATTTCCTATTGCATCTGAAAGCAGAAACTCGCCCGATTTCAACGGTATGTGCATTTTTCTCCTATGCCTTTGTAGTTATTGGTTTCGAGTATCAGACTTGCGAAAATTTTGATGGTTTCTCAAGCATTCCTTAACTTCAAACTCCCATATCTCGCGAACGGATTGACGATCTCGAGAAATTCCTGTTGCATCTGACAGCAGAAACTCGGCCGATTACAACGGTACGTGTATTTTTCCCCTAGGCCATTGTAGTTATTGGTCTCGAGTATCAGATCTGCGAAAATTTTGAAGGTTTCTCAACCATTCCTCAACTTGAAACTCCCATACCTCGCGAACGGATTGACGAACTCGAGAAACTCCTGTTGCATCTGAAAGCAGAAACTCGACCGATTTCAACGGTATGTGCATTTTTGCCCTAGGCCATAGAAGTTATTGGTTTCGGGTATCAGACTTGCGAAAATTTTGATGGTTTCTCAAGCATTCCATAACTTCTAACTCCCACATCTCGCGAACGGATTGACGAACTCGAGAAGCTCCTGTTGCATCTGAAAGCAGAAGCTCGCCCGATTACAACGGTATGTGTATTTTTCCCCTATGCCATTGTAGTTATTGGTTTCTAGCATCAGAATTGCGAAAATTTTGATGGTTTCTCAACCATTCCTTAACTTCAAACTACCATATCTCGAGAACGGATTGACGAACTCGAGAATTTCCTATTGCATCTGAAAGCAGAAACACGCCCGATTACAACGGTACGTGTATTTTTGACCTAGGCCTTTCCAGTTATTGGTTTCGAGTATCAGACTTGCGAAAATTTTGATGGTTTCCCAAGCATTCCATAACTTCTAACTCCCACACCTCGCGAACGGATTGACGAACTCGAGAAACTCCTGTTGCATCTGAAAGCAGAAACTCGCCCGATTACAACGGTATGTGTATTTTTCCCCTAGGCCATTGTAGTTATTGGTTTCTAGCATCAGAATTGCAAAAATTTTGATGGTTTCTCAACCATTCCTTAAGTTCAAACTCCCATATCTCGCGAACGGAATGACGAACTCGAGAAATTCCTGTTGCATCTGAAAGCAGAAACTCGACCGATTTCAACGGTATGTGCATTTTTGCCCTAGGCCATAGAAGTTATTGGTTTCGAGTATCAGACTTGCGAAAATTTTGATGGTTTCTCAAGCATTCCATAACTTCTAACTCCCACATCTCGCGAACGGATTGACGAACTCGAGAGGCTCCTGTTGCATCTGAAAGCAGAAACTCGCCCGATTACAACGGTATGTGTATTTTTCCCCTAGGCCATTGTAGTTATTGGTTTCTAGCATCAGAATTGCAAAAATTTTGATGGTTTCTCAACCATTCCTTAAGTTCAAACTCCCATATCTCGCGAACGGAATGACGAACTCGAGAAACTCCTGTTGCATCTGAAAGCAGAAACTCGACCGATTTCAACGGTATGTGCATTTTTGCCCTAGGCCATAGAAGTTATTGGTTTCGAGTATCAGACTTGCGAAAATTTTGATGGTTTCTCAAGCATTCCTTAAAGTCAAACTCCCATATCTCGCGAACGGATTGACGAACTCGAGAATTTCCTATTGCATCTGAAAGCAGAAACTCGCCCGATTACAACGGTACGTGTATTTTTGCCCTAGGCCATAGTAGTTATTGGTTTCTAGCATCAGAATTGCAAAAATTTTGATGGTTTCTCAACCATTCCTTAAGTTCAAACTCCGATATCTCGCGAACGGAATGACGAACTCGAGAAACTCCTGTTGCATCTGAAAGCAGAAACTCGACCGATTTCAACGGTATGTGCATTTTTGCCCTAGGCCATAGAAGTTATTGGTTTCGAGTATCAGACTTGCGAAAATTTTGATGGTTTCTCAAGCATTCCATAACTTCTAACTCCCACATCTCGCGAACGGATTGACGAACTCGAGAAGCTCCTGTTGCATCTGAAAGCAGAAACTCGCCCGATTATAACGGTATGTGTATTTTTCCCCTAGGCCATTGTAGTTATTGGTTTCTAGCATCAGAATTGCGAAAATTTTGATGTTTTCTCAACCATTCCTTAACTTCAAACTCCCATGTCTCGCGAACGGAATGACGAACTCGAGAATTTCCTATTGCATCTGAAAGCAGAAACTCGTCCGATTACAACGGTATGTGTATTTTTGCCCTAGGCCATACATGTTATTGGATTCGAGTATCAGACTTGCGAAAATTTTGATGGTTTCTCAAGCATTCCTTAACTTCAAACTCCCATATCTCGCGAACGGATTGACGAACTCGAGAATTTCCTATTGCATCTGAAAGCAGAAACTCGCCCGATTTCAACGGTATGTGCATTTTTCCCATATGCCTTCGTAGTTATTGGTTTCGAGTATCAGACTTGCGAAAATTTTGATGGTTTCTCAAGCATTCCTTAACGTCAAACTCCCATATCTCGCGAACGGATTGACGAACTCGAGAATTTCCTATTGCATCTGAAAGCAGAAACTCGCCCGATTACAACGGTTCGTGTATTTTTGCCCTAGGCCATAGTAGTTATTGGTTTCGAGTATCAGACTTGCGAAAATTGTAATGGTTTCTCAACCATTCCTTAACTTCAAACTCCCATATCTCGCGAACGGATTGACGAACTCGAGAATTTCCTATTGCATATGAAAGCAGAAACTCGCCCGATTACAACGGTAAGTGTATTTTTCCCCAAGGCCTTCGTAGTTATTGGCTTCGAGTATCATACTTGCGATAATTTTAATGGTTTCTCAAGCATTCCTTAACTTCAAACTCCCATATCTCGCGAACGGATTGACGAACTCGAGAAATTCCTGTTGCATCTGACAGCAGAAACTCGCCCGATTACAACGGTATGTGTATTTTTCCCTAGGCCATTGTAGTTATTGGACTCGAGTATCAGACTTGCGAAAATTTTGATGGTTTCTCAACCATTCCTTAAATTCAAACTACCATATCTCGCGAACGGATTGACGAACTCGAGAAACTCCTGTTGCATCTGAAAGCAGAAACTCGACCGATTTCAACGGTATGTGCATTTTTGCCCTAGGCCATAGAAGTTATTGGTTTCGGGTATCAGACTTGCGAAAATTTTGATGGTTTCTCAAGCATTCCTTAACTTCAAACTCCCATATCTCGCGAACGGATTGACGATCTCGAGAAATTCCTGTTGCATCTGACAGCAGAAACTCGGCCGATTACAACGGTACGTGTATTTTTCCCCTATGCCATTGTAGTTATTGGTTTCTAGCATCAGAATTGCGAAAATTTTGATGGTTTCTCAACCATTCCTTAACTTCAAACTACCATATCTCGAGAACGGATTGACGAACTCGAGAATTTCCTATTGCATCTGAAAGCAGAAACACGCCCGATTACAACGGTACGTGTATTTTTGACCTAGGCCTTTCCAGTTATTGGTTTCGAGTATCAGACTTGCGAAAATTTTGATGGTTTCCCAAGCATTCCATAACTTCTAACTCCCACACCTCGCGAACGGATTGACGAACTCGAGAAACTCCTGTTGCATCTGAAAGCAGAAACTCGCCCGATTACAACGGTATGTGTATTTTTCCCCTAGGCCATTGTAGTTATTGGTTTCTAGCATCAGAATTGCAAAAATTTTGATGGTTTCTCAACCATTCCTTAAGTTCAAACTCCCATATCTCGCGAACGGAATGACGAACTCGAGAAATTCCTGTTGCATCTGAAAGCAGAAACTCGACCGATTTCAACGGTATGTGCATTTTTGCCCTAGGCCATAGAAGTTATTGGTTTCGAGTATCAGACTTGCGAAAATTTTGATGGTTTCTCAAGCATTCCATAACTTCTAACTCCCACATCTCGCGAACGGATTGACGAACTCGAGAGGCTCCTGTTGCATCTGAAAGCAGAAACTCGCCCGATTACAACGGTATGTGTATTTTTCCCCTAGGCCATTGTAGTTATTGGTTTCTAGCATCAGAATTGCAAAAATTTTGATGGTTTCTCAACCATTCCTTAAGTTCAAACTCCCATATCTCGCGAACGGAATGACGAACTCGAGAAACTCCTGTTGCATCTGAAAGCAGAAACTCGACCGATTTCAACGGTATGTGCATTTTTGCCCTAGGCCATAGAAGTTATTGGTTTCGAGTATCAGACTTGCGAAAATTTTGATGGTTTCTCAAGCATTCCTTAAAGTCAAACTCCCATATCTCGCGAACGGATTGACGAACTCGAGAATTTCCTATTGCATCTGAAAGCAGAAACTCGCCCGATTACAACGGTACGTGTATTTTTGCCCTAGGCCATAGTAGTTATTGGTTTCTAGCATCAGAATTGCAAAAATTTTGATGGTTTCTCAACCATTCCTTAAGTTCAAACTCCGATATCTCGCGAACGGAATGACGAACTCGAGAAACTCCTGTTGCATCTGAAAGCAGAAACTCGACCGATTTCAACGGTATGTGCATTTTTGCCCTAGGCCATAGAAGTTATTGGTTTCGAGTATCAGACTTGCGAAAATTTTGATGGTTTCTCAAGCATTCCATAACTTCTAACTCCCACATCTCGCGAACGGATTGACGAACTCGAGAAGCTCCTGTTGCATCTGAAAGCAGAAACTCGCCCGATTATAACGGTATGTGTATTTTTCCCCTAGGCCATTGTAGTTATTGGTTTCTAGCATCAGAATTGCGAAAATTTTGATGTTTTCTCAACCATTCCTTAACTTCAAACTCCCATGTCTCGCGAACGGAATGACGAACTCGAGAATTTCCTATTGCATCTGAAAGCAGAAACTCGTCCGATTACAACGGTATGTGTATTTTTGCCCTAGGCCATACATGTTATTGGATTCGAGTATCAGACTTGCGAAAATTTTGATGGTTTCTCAAGCATTCCTTAACTTCAAACTCCCATATCTCGCGAACGGATTGACGAACTCGAGAATTTCCTATTGCATCTGAAAGCAGAAACTCGCCCGATTTCAACGGTATGTGCATTTTTCCCATATGCCTTCGTAGTTATTGGTTTCGAGTATCAGACTTGCGAAAATTTTGATGGTTTCTCAAGCATTCCTTAACGTCAAACTCCCATATCTCGCGAACGGATTGACGAACTCGAGAATTTCCTATTGCATCTGAAAGCAGAAACTCGCCCGATTACAACGGTTCGTGTATTTTTGCCCTAGGCCATAGTAGTTATTGGTTTCGAGTATCAGACTTGCGAAAATTGTAATGGTTTCTCAACCATTCCTTAACTTCAAACTCCCATATCTCGCGAACGGATTGACGAACTCGAGAATTTCCTATTGCATATGAAAGCAGAAACTCGCCCGATTACAACGGTAAGTGTATTTTTCCCCAAGGCCTTCGTAGTTATTGGCTTCGAGTATCATACTTGCGATAATTTTAATGGTTTCTCAAGCATTCCTTAACTTCAAACTCCCATATCTCGCGAACGGATTGACGAACTCGAGAAATTCCTGTTGCATCTGACAGCAGAAACTCGCCCGATTACAACGGTATGTGTATTTTTCCCTAGGCCATTGTAGTTATTGGACTCGAGTATCAGACTTGCGAAAATTTTGATGGTTTCTCAACCATTCCTTAAATTCAAACTACCATATCTCGCGAACGGATTGACGAACTCGAGAAACTCCTGTTGCATCTGAAAGCAGAAACTCGACCGATTTCAACGGTATGTGCATTTTTGCCCTAGGCCATAGAAGTTATTGGTTTCGGGTATCAGACTTGCGAAAATTTTGATGGTTTCTCAAGCATTCCATAACTTCTAACTCCCACATCTCGCGAACGGATTGACGAACTCGAGAAGCTCCTGTTGCATCTGAAAGCAGAAACTCGCCCGATTACAACGGTATGTGTATTTTTCCCCTATGCCATTGTAGTTATTGGTTTCTAGCATCAGAATTGCGAAAATTTTGATGGTTTCTCAACCATTCCTTAACTTCAAACTACCATATCTCGAGAACGGATTGACGAACTCGAGAATTTCCTATTGCATCTGAAAGCAGAAACACGCCCGATTACAACGGTACGTGTATTTTTGACCTAGGCCTTTCCAGTTATTGGTTTCGAGTATCAGACTTGCGAAAATTTTGATGGTTTCCCAAGCATTCCATAACTTCTAACTCCCACACCTCGCGAACGGATTGACGAACTCGAGAAACTCCTGTTGCATCTGAAAGCAGAAACTCGCCCGATTACAACGGTATGTGTATTTTTCCCCTAGGCCATTGTAGTTATTGGTTTCTAGCATCAGAATTGCAAAAATTTTGATGGTTTCTCAACCATTCCTTAAGTTCAAACTCCCATATCTCGCGAACGGAATGACGAACTCGAGAAATTCCTGTTGCATCTGAAAGCAGAAACTCGACCGATTTCAACGGTATGTGCATTTTTGCCCTAGGCCATAGAAGTTATTGGTTTCGAGTATCAGACTTGCGAAAATTTTGATGGTTTCTCAAGCATTCCATAACTTCTAACTCCCACATCTCGCGAACGGATTGACGAACTCGAGAGGCTCCTGTTGCATCTGAAAGCAGAAACTCGCCCGATTACAACGGTATGTGTATTTTTCCCCTAGGCCATTGTAGTTATTGGTTTCTAGCATCAGAATTGCAAAAATTTTGATGGTTTCTCAACCATTCCTTAAGTTCAAACTCCCATATCTCGCGAACGGAATGACGAACTCGAGAAACTCCTGTTGCATCTGAAAGCAGAAACTCGACCGATTTCAACGGTATGTGCATTTTTGCCCTAGGCCATAGAAGTTATTGGTTTCGAGTATCAGACTTGCGAAAATTTTGATGGTTTCTCAAGCATTCCTTAAAGTCAAACTCCCATATCTCGCGAACGGATTGACGAACTCGAGAATTTCCTATTGCATCTGAAAGCAGAAACTCGCCCGATTACAACGGTACGTGTATTTTTGCCCTAGGCCATAGTAGTTATTGGTTTCTAGCATCAGAATTGCAAAAATTTTGATGGTTTCTCAACCATTCCTTAAGTTCAAACTCCCATATCTCGCGAACGGAATGACGAACTCGAGAAACTCCTGTTGCATCTGAAAGCAGAAACTCGACCGATTTCAACGGTATGTGCATTTTTGCCCTAGGCCATAGAAGTTATTGGTTTCGAGTATCAGACTTGCGAAAATTTTGATGGTTTCTCAAGCATTCCATAACTTCTAACTCCCACATCTCGCGAACGGATTGACGAACTCGAGAAGCTCCTGTTGCATCTGAAAGCAGAAACTCGCCCGATTATAACGGTATGTGTATTTTTCCCCTAGGCCATTGTAGTTATTGGTTTCTAGCATCAGAATTGCGAAAATTTTGATGGTTTCTCAACCATTCCTTAACTTCAAACTCCCATATCTCGCGAACGGATTGACGAACTCGAGAATTTCCTATTGCATATGAAAGCAGAAACTCGCCCGATTACAACGGTAAGTGTATTTTTCCCCAAGGCCTTCGTAGTTATTGGCTTCGAGTATCATACTTGCGATAATTTTAATGGTTTCTCAAGCATTCCTTAACTTCAAACTCCCATATCTCGCGAACGAATTGACGAACTCGAGAAATTCCTGTTGCATCTGACAGCAGAAACTCGCCCGATTACAACGGTATGTGTATTTTTCCCTAGGCCATTGTAGTTATTGGACTCGAGTATCAGACTTGCGAAAATTTTGATGGTTTCTCAACCATTCCTTAAATTCAAACTACCATATCTCGCGAACGGATTGACGAACTCGAGAAACTCCTGTTGCATCTGAAAGCAGAAACTCGACCGATTTCAACGGTATGTGCATTTTTGCCCTAGGCCATAGAAGTTATTGGTTTCGGGTATCAGACTTGCGAAAATTTTGATGGTTTCTCAAGCATTCCATAACTTCTAACTCCCACATCTCGCGAACGGATTGACGAACTCGAGAAGCTCCTGTTGCATCTGAAAGCAGAAACTCGCCCGATTACAACGGTATGTGTATTTTTCCCCTATGCCATTGTAGTTATTGGTTTCTAGCATCAGAATTGCGAAAATTTTGATGGTTTCTCAACCATTCCTTAACTTCAAACTACCATATCTCGAGAACGGATTGACGAACTCGAGAATTTCCTATTGCATCTGAAAGCAGAAACACGCCCGATTACAACGGTACGTGTATTTTTGACCTAGGCCTTTCCAGTTATTGGTTTCGAGTATCAGACTTGCGAAAATTTTGATGGTTTCCCAAGCATTCCATAACTTCTAACTCCCACACCTCGCGAACGGATTGACGAACTCGAGAAACTCCTGTTGCATCTGAAAGCAGAAACTCGCCCGATTACAACGGTATGTGTATTTTTCCCCTAGGCCATTGTAGTTATTGGTTTCTAGCATCAGAATTGCAAAAATTTTGATGGTTTCTCAACCATTCCTTAAGTTCAAACTCCCATATCTCGCGAACGGAATGACGAACTCGAGAAATTCCTGTTGCATCTGAAAGCAGAAACTCGACCGATTTCAACGGTATGTGCATTTTTGCCCTAGGCCATAGAAGTTATTGGTTTCGAGTATCAGACTTGCGAAAATTTTGATGGTTTCTCAAGCATTCCATAACTTCTAACTCCCACATCTCGCGAACGGATTGACGAACTCGAGAGGCTCCTGTTGCATCTGAAAGCAGAAACTCGCCCGATTACAACGGTATGTGTATTTTTCCCCTAGGCCATTGTAGTTATTGGTTTCTAGCATCAGAATTGCAAAAATTTTGATGGTTTCTCAACCATTCCTTAAGTTCAAACTCCCATATCTCGCGAACGGAATGACGAACTCGAGAAACTCCTGTTGCATCTGAAAGCAGAAACTCGACCGATTTCAACGGTATGTGCATTTTTGCCCTAGGCCATAGAAGTTATTGGTTTCGAGTATCAGACTTGCGAAAATTTTGATGGTTTCTCAAGCATTCCTTAAAGTCAAACTCCCATATCTCGCGAACGGATTGACGAACTCGAGAATTTCCTATTGCATCTGAAAGCAGAAACTCGCCCGATTACAACGGTACGTGTATTTTTGCCCTAGGCCATAGTAGTTATTGGTTTCTAGCATCAGAATTGCAAAAATTTTGATGGTTTCTCAACCATTCCTTAAGTTCAAACTCCCATATCTCGCGAACGGAATGACGAACTCGAGAAACTCCTGTTGCATCTGAAAGCAGAAACTCGACCGATTTCAACGGTATGTGCATTTTTGCCCTAGGCCATAGAAGTTATTGGTTTCGAGTATCAGACTTGCGAAAATTTTGATGGTTTCTCAAGCATTCCATAACTTCTAACTCCCACATCTCGCGAACGGATTGACGAACTCGAGAAGCTCCTGTTGCATCTGAAAGCAGAAACTCGCCCGATTACAACGGTATGTGTATTTTTCCCCTATGCCATTGTAGTTATTGGTTTCTAGCATCAGAATTGCAAAAATTTTGATGGTTTCTCAACCATTCCTTAAGTTCAAACTCCCATATCTCGCGAACGGATTGACGAACTCGAGAATTTCCTATTGCATATGAAAGCAGAAACTCGCCCGATTACAACGGTAAGTGTATTTTTCCCCAAGGCCTTCGTAGTTATTGGCTTCGAGTATCATACTTGCGATAATTTTAATGGTTTCTCAAGCATTCCTTAACTTCAAACTCCCATATCTCGCGAACGAATTGACGAACTCGAGAAATTCCTGTTGCATCTGACAGCAGAAACTCGCCCGATTACAACGGTATGTGTATTTTTCCCTAGGCCATTGTAGTTATTGGACTCGAGTATCAGACTTGCGAAAATTTTGATGGTTTCTCAACCATTCCTTAAATTCAAACTACCATATCTCGCGAACGGATTGACGAACTCGAGAAACTCCTGTTGCATCTGAAAGCAGAAACTCGACCGATTTCAACGGTATGTGCATTTTTGCCCTAGGCCATAGAAGTTATTGGTTTCGGGTATCAGACTTGCGAAAATTTTGATGGTTTCTCAAGCATTCCATAACTTCTAACTCCCACATCTCGCGAACGGATTGACGAACTCGAGAAGCTCCTGTTGCATCTGAAAGCAGAAACTCGCCCGATTACAACGGTATGTGTATTTTTCCCCTATGCCATTGTAGTTATTGGTTTCTAGCATCAGAATTGCGAAAATTTTGATGGTTTCTCAACCATTCCTTAACTTCAAACTACCATATCTCGAGAACGGATTGACGAACTCGAGAATTTCCTATTGCATCTGAAAGCAGAAACACGCCCGATTACAACGGTACGTGTATTTTTGACCTAGGCCTTTCCAGTTATTGGTTTCGAGTATCAGACTTGCGAAAATTTTGATGGTTTCCCAAGCATTCCATAACTTCTAACTCCCACACCTCGCGAACGGATTGACGAACTCGAGAAACTCCTGTTGCATCTGAAAGCAGAAACTCGCCCGATTACAACGGTATGTGTATTTTTCCCCTAGGCCATTGTAGTTATTGGTTTCTAGCATCAGAATTGCAAAAATTTTGATGGTTTCTCAACCATTCCTTAAGTTCAAACTCCCATATCTCGCGAACGGAATGACGAACTCGAGAAATTCCTGTTGCATCTGAAAGCAGAAACTCGACCGATTTCAACGGTATGTGCATTTTTGCCCTAGGCCATAGAAGTTATTGGTTTCGAGTATCAGACTTGCGAAAATTTTGATGGTTTCTCAAGCATTCCATAACTTCTAACTCCCACATCTCGCGAACGGATTGACGAACTCGAGAGGCTCCTGTTGCATCTGAAAGCAGAAACTCGCCCGATTACAACGGTATGTGTATTTTTCCCCTAGGCCATTGTAGTTATTGGTTTCTAGCATCAGAATTGCAAAAATTTTGATGGTTTCTCAACCATTCCTTAAGTTCAAACTCCCATATCTCGCGAACGGAATGACGAACTCGAGAAGCTCCTGTTGCATCTGAAAGCAGAAACTCGACCGATTTCAACGGTATGTGCATTTTTGCCCTAGGCCATAGAAGTTATTGGTTTCGAGTATCAGTCTTGCGAAAATTTTGATGGTTTCTCAAGCATTCCTTAAAGTCAAACTCCCATATCTCGCGAACGGATTGACGAACTCGAGAATTTCCTATTGCATCTGAAAGCAGAAACTCGCCCGATTACAACGGTACGTGTATTTTTGCCCTAGGCCATAGTAGTTATTGGTTTCTAGCATCAGAATTGCAAAAATTTTGATGGTTTCTCAACCATTCCTTAAGTTCAAACTCCCATATCTCGCGAACGGAATGACGAACTCGAGAAACTCCTGTTGCATCTGAAAGCAGAAACTCGACCGATTTCAACGGTATGTGCATTTTTGCCCTAGGCCATAGAAGTTATTGGTTTCGAGTATCAGACTTGCGAAAATTTTGATGGTTTCTCAAGCATTCCTTAACTTCAAACTCCCATATCTCGCGAACGGATTGACGAACTCGAGAATTTCCTATTGCATCTGAAAGCAGAAACTCGCCCGATTTCAACGGTATGTGCATTTTTCCCATATGCCTTCGTAGTTATTGGTTTCGAGTATCAGACTTGCGAAAATTTTGATGGTTTCTCAAGCATTCCTTAACGTCAAACTCCCATATCTCGCGAACGGATTGACGAACTCGAGAATTTCCTATTGCATCTGAAAGCAGAAACTCGCCCGATTACAACGGTTCGTGTATTTTTGCCCTAGGCCATAGTAGTTATTGGTTTCGAGTATCAGACTTGCGAAAATTGTAATGGTTTCTCAACCATTCCTTAACTTCAAACTCCCATATCTCGCGAACGGATTGACGAACTCGAGAATTTCCTATTGCATATGAAAGCAGAAACTCGCCCGATTACAACGGTAAGTGTATTTTTCCCCAAGGCCTTCGTAGTTATTGGCTTCGAGTATCATACTTGCGATAATTTTAATGGTTTCTCAAGCATTCCTTAACTTCAAACTCCCATATCTCGCGAACGAATTGACGAACTCGAGAAATTCCTGTTGCATCTGACAGCAGAAACTCGCCCGATTACAACGGTATGTGTATTTTTCCCTAGGCCATTGTAGTTATTGGACTCGAGTATCAGACTTGCGAAAATTTTGATGGTTTCTCAACCATTCCTTAAATTCAAACTACCATATCTCGCGAACGGATTGACGAACTCGAGAATTTCCTATTGCATCTGAAAGCAGAAACACGCCCGATTACAACGGTACGTGTATTTTTGACCTAGGCCATTCCAGTTATTGGTTTCGAGTATCATACCTGCGAAAATTTTGAAGGTTTCTCAACCATTCCTCAACTTCAAACTCCCATGCCTCGCGAACGGATTGACGAACTCGAGAAATTCCTGTTGCATCTGAAAGCAGAAACTCGACCGATTTCAACGGTATGTGCATTTTTGCCCTAGGCCATAGAAGTTATTGGTTTCTAGCATCAGAATTGCAAAAATTTTGATGGTTTCTCAACCATTCCTTAAGTTCAAACTCCCATATCTCGCGAACGGAATGACGAACTCGAGAAATTCCTGTTGCATTTGAAAGCAGAAACTCGACCGATTTCAACGGTATGTGCATTTTTGCCCGAGGCCATAGAAGTTATTGGTTTCGAGTATCAGACTTGCGAAAATTTTGATGGTTTCTCAAGCATTCCATAACTTCTAACTCCCACATCTCGCGAACAGATTCACGAACTCGAGAAACTCCTGTTGCATCTGAAAGCAGAAACTCGCCCGATTACAACGGTATGTGTATTTTTCCCCTAGGCCATTGTAGTTATTGGTTTCTAGCATCAGAATTGCGAAAATTTTGATGGTTTCCCAAGCATTCCTTAACTTCAAACTCCCGTATCTCGCGAACGGATTGACGAACTCGAGAATTTCCTATTGCATCTGAAAGCAGAAACTCGCCCGATTTCAACAGTATGTGAATTTTTCCCCTATGCCTTTGTAGTTACTGGTTTCGAGTAACAGACTTGCGACAATTTTGATGGTTTCTCAAGCATTCCTTAACTTCAAACTCCCATATCTCGCGAACGGATTGCCGATCTCGAGAAATTCCTGTTGCATCTGACAGCAGAAACTCGCCCGATTACAACAGTATGTGCATTTTTCCCCTATGCCTTTGTAGTTATTGGTTTCGAGTATCAGACTTGCGACAATTTTGATGGTTTCTCAAGCATTCCTTAACTTCAAACTCCCATATCTCGCGAACGGATTGACGATCTCGAGAAATTCCTGTTGCATCTGACAGCAGAAACTCGCCCGATTACAACGGTATGTGTATTTTTCCCCTAGGGCCTTGTAGTTATTGGTTTCTGGCAACAGAATTGCGAAAATTTTGATGGTTTCTCAACCATTCCTTAACTTCAAACTCCCATATCTCGCGAACGGAATGACGAACACGAGAAATTCCTGTTGCATCTGAAAGTAGAAACTCGCACGATTACAATGGTGTGTGTACTTTTCCCCTAGGCCATTCCAGTTTATGGTTTCGAGTATCAGACTTGCGAAAATTTTGATGGTTTCTCAATCATTCCTTAACTTCAAACTTCCATATCTCGCGAACGGATTGACGAACTCGAGAATTTCCAATTGCATCTGAAAGCAGAAACTCGCCCGATTACAACGGTATGTGTATTTTTGCCCTAGGCCATACCTGTTATTGGATTCGAGTATCAGACTTGCGAAAATTTTGATGGTTTCTCAAGCATTCCATAACTTCTAACCCCCATATCTCGCGAATGGATTGACGAATTCGAGACATTCCTGTTGCATCTGAAAGCAGAAACTCGCCCGATTACAACGGTATGTGTATTTTTGCCCTAGGCCATAGTAGTTATTGGTTTCGAGTATCAGACTTGCGAAAATTGTGATGATTTCTCAACCATTCCTTAACATCAAACTCCCATATCTCGCGAACGGATTGACGAACTCGAGAATTTCCTATTGCATCTGACACCAGAAACTCGCCCGATTACAACGGTATGTGTATTTTTCCCCTAGGGCCTTGTAGTTATTGGTTTCTAGCATCAGAATTGCGAAAATTTTGATAGTTTCTCAACCATTCCTTAACTTCAAACTCCCATATCTCGCGAACGGAATGACGAACTCGAGAAATTCCTGTTGCATCTGAAAGTAGAAACTCGCACGATTACAATGGCGTGTGTACTTTTCCCCTAGGCAATTCCAGTTTATGGTTTCGAGTATCAGACTTGCGAAAATTTTGATGGTTTCTCAATCATTCCTTAACTTCAAACTTCCATATCTCGCGAACGGATTGACGAACTCGAGAATTTCCCATTGCATCTGAAAGCAGAAACTCGCCCGATTACAACGTTATGTGTATTTTTGCCCTAGGCCATACTTGTTATTGGATTCGAGTATCAGACTTGCGAAAATTTTGATGGTTTCTCAATCATTCCTTAACTTCAAACTTCCATATCTCGCGAACGGATTGACGAACTCGAGAATTTCCTATTGCATCTGACAGCAGAAACTCGCCCGATTACAACGGTATGTGTATTTTTCCCCTAGGGCCTTGTAGTTATTGGTTTCTAGCATCAGAATTGCGAAAATTTTGATGGTTTCTCAATCATTCCTTAACTTCAAACTCCCATATCTCGCGAACGGAATGACGAACTCGAGAAATTCCTGTTGCATCTGAAAGTAGAAACTCGCACGATTACAATGGTGTGTGTACTTTTCCCCTAGGCCATTCCAGTTTATGGTTTGGAGTATCAGACTTGCGAAAATTTTGATGGTTTCTCAATCATTCCTTAACTTCAAACTCCCATATCTCGCGAACGGAATGACGAACTCGAGAAATTCCTGTTGCATCTGACAGCAGAAACTCGCCCGATTACAACGGTATGTGTATTTTTCCCCTAGGCCATTGTAGTTATTGGTCTCGAGTATCAGACTTGCGAAAATTTTGACGGTTTCTCAACCATTCCTTAACTTCAAACTACCATATCTCGCGAACGGATTGACAAACTCGAGAATTTCCTATTGCATCTGAAAGCAGAAACACGCCCGATTACAACGGTACGTGTATTTTTGACCTAGGCCATTCCAGTTATTGGTTTCGAGTATCAGACCTGCGAAAATTTTGAAGGTTTCTCAACCATTCCTCAACTTCAAACTCCCATACCTCGCGAACGGATTGACGAACTCGAGAAATACCTGTTGCATCTGAAAGCAGAAACTCGACCGATTTCAACGGTATGTGCATTTTTGCCCTAGGCCATAGTAGTTATTGGCTTCGAGTATCAGACTTGCGATAATTTTGATGGTTTCTCAAGCATTCCTTAACTTCAAACTCCCATATCTCGCGAACGGATTGACGAACTCGTGAAATTCCTGTTGCATCTGACAGCAGAAACTCACCCGATTACAACGGCACGTGTATTTCTGACCTAGGCCATTCCAGTTATTGGTTTCGAGTATCAGACTTGCGAAAATTTTGATGGTTTCTCAATCATTCCTTAACTTCAAACTTCCATATCTTGCGAACGGATTGACGAACTCAAGAATTTCCTATTGCATCTGAAAGCAGAGACTCGCCCGATTACAACGGTATTTGTATTTTTGCCCTAGGCCATACTTGTTATTGAATTCGAGTATCAGACTTGCGAAAATTTTGATGGTTTCTCAAGCATTCGATAACTTCTAACCCCCATATCTCGCGAACGGATTGACGAATTCGAGACATTCCTGTTGCATCTGAAAGCAGAAACTCGCCCGATTACAACGGTGCGTGTATTTTTCCCCAAGGCCTTTGTAGTTATTAGCTTCGAGTATCAGACTTGCGAAAATTTTGTAGGTTTCTCAAGCATTCCATAACTTCAAACTCCATATCTCGCGAACGGATAACGAACTCGAGAATTTCCTATTGCATCTGAAAGCAGAAACTCGCCCGATTACAACGGTATGTGTATTTTTGCCCTAGGCCATACTTGTTATTGAATTCGAGTATCAGACTTGCGAAAATTTTGATGGTTTCTCGAGCATTCCATAACTTCTAACCCCCATATCTCGCGAACGGATTGACGAATTCGAGACATTCCTGTTGCATCTGAAAGCAGAAACTCGCCCGATTACAACGGTATGTGTATTTTTGCCCTAGGCCATAGTAGTTATTGGTTTCGAGTATCAGAATTGCGAAAATTGTGATGGTTTCTCAACCATTCCTTAATTTCAAACTCCCATATCTCGCGAACGGATTGACGAAGTCGAGAATTTCCTATTGCATCTGAAAGCAGAAACTCGCCCGATTACAACGGTGCGTGTATTTTTCCCCAAGGCCTTTGTAGTTATTAGCTTCGAGTATCAGACTTGCGAAAGTTTTGATGGTTTCTCAAGCATTCCATAACTTCTAACTCCCACATCTCGCGAACGGATTGACGAACTCGAGAAACTCCTGTTGCATCTGACAGCAGAAACTCGCCCGATTACAACAGTATGTGCATTTTTCCCCTATGCCTTTGTAGTAATTGGTTTCGAGTATCAGACTTGCGACAATTTTGATGGTTTCTCAAGCATTCCTTAACTTCAAACTCCCATATCTCGCGAACGGATTGACGATCTCGAGAAATTCCTGTTGCATCTGACAGCAGAAACTCGCCCGATTACAACGGTATGTGTATTTTTCCCCTAGGGCCTTGTAGTTATTGGTTTCTGGCAACAGAATTGCGAAAATTTTGATGGTTTCTCAACCATTCCTTAACTTCAAACTCCCATATCTCGCGAACGGAATGACGAACTCGAGAAATTCCTGTTGCATCTGAAAGTAGAAACTCGCACGATTACAATGGTGTGTGTACTTTTCCCCTAGGCCATTCCAGTTTATGGTTTCGAGTATCAGACTTGCGAAAATTTTGATGGTTCCTCAATCATTCCTTAACTTCAAACTTCCATATCTCGCGAACGGATTGACGAACTCGAGAATTTCCTATTGCATCTGAAAGCAGAGACTCGCCCGATTACAACGGTATTTGTATTTTTGCCCTAGGCCATACTTGTTATTGAATTCGAGTATCAGACTTGCGAAAATTTTGATGGTTTCTCAAGCATTCCATAAATTCTAACCCCCATATCTCGCGAACGGATTGACGAATTCGAGACATTCCTGTTGCATCTGAAAGCAGAAACTCGCCCGATTACAACGGTGCGTGTATTTTTCCCCAAGGCCTTTGTAGTTATTAGCTTCGAGTATCAGACTTGCGAAAATTTTGAAGGTTTCTCAAGCATTCCATAACTTCAAACTCCCATATCTCGCGAACGGATAACGAACTCGAGAATTTCCTATTGCATCTGAAAGCAGAAACTCGCCCGATTACAACGGTATGTGTATTTTTGCCCTAGGCCATACTTGTTATTGAATTCGAGTATCAGACTTGCGAAAATTTTGATGGTTTCTCGAGCATTCCATAACTTCTAACCCCCATATCTCGCGAACGGATTGACGAATTCGAGACATTCCTGTTGCATCTGAAAGCAGAAACTCGCCCGATTACAACGGTATGTGTATTTTTGCCCTAGGCCATAGTAGTTATTGGTTTCGAGTATCAGAATTGCGAAAATTGTGATGGTTTCTCAACCATTCCTTAACTTCAAACTCCCATATCTCGCGAACGGATTGACGAACTCGAGAATTTCCTATTGCATCTGAAAGCAGAAACTCGCCCGATTACAACGGTGCGTGTATTTTTCCCCAAGGCCTTTGTAGTTATTAGCTTCGAGTATCAGACTTGCGAAAGTTTTGATGGTTTCTCAAGCATTCCATAACTTCTAACTCCCACATCTCGCGAACGGATTGACGAACTCGAGAAACTCCTGTTGCATCTGACAGCAGAAACTCGCCCGATTACAACAGTATGTGCATTTTTCCCCTATGCCTTTGTAGTTATTGGTTTCGAGTATCAGACTTGCGAAAATTTTGATGGTTTCTCAATCATTCCTTAACTTCAAACTTCCATATCTCGCGAACGGATTGACGAACTCGAGAATTTCCTATTGCATCTGACAGCAGAAACTCGCCAGATTACAACGGTATGTGTATTTTTCCCCTAGGGCCTTGTAGTTATTGGTTTCTAGCATCAGAATTGCGAAAATTTTGATGGTTTCTCAACCATTCCTTAACTTCAAACTCCCATATCTCGCGAACGGAATGACGAACTCGAGAAATTCCTGTTGCATCTGAAAGTAGAAACTCGCACGATTACAATGGTGTGTGTACTTTTCCCCTAGGCCATTCCAGTTTATGGTTTCGAGTATCAGACTTGCGAAAATTTTGATGGTTTCTCAATCATTCCTTAACTTCAAACTTCCATATCTCGCGAACGGATTGACGAACTCGAGAATTTCCAATTGCATCTGAAAGCAGAAACTCGCCCGATTACAACGGTATGTGTATTTTTGCCCTAGGCCATACTTGTTATTGGATTCGAGTATCAGACTTGCGAAAATTTTGATGGTTTCTCAATCATTCCTTAACTTCAAACTTCCATATCTCGCGAACGGATTGACGAACTCGAGAATTTCCTATTGCATCTGACACCAGAAACTCGCCCGATTACAACGGTATGTGTATTTTTCCCCTAGGGCCTTGTAGTTATTGGTTTCTGGCAACAGAATTGCGAAAGTTTTGATGGTTTCTCAACCATTCCTTAACTTCAAACTCCCATATCTCGCGAACGGAATGACGAACTCGAGAAATTCCTGTTGCATCTGAAAGTAGAAACTCGCACGATTACAATGGTGTGTGTACTTTTCCCCTAGGCCATTCCAGTTTATGGTTTCGAGTATCAGACTTGCGAAAATTTTGATGGTTCCTCAATCATTCCTTAACTTCAAACTTCCATATCTCGCGAACGGATTGACGAACTCGAGAATTTCCAATTGCATCTGAAAGCAGAAACTCGCCCGATTACAACGGTATGTGTATTTTTGCCCTAGGCCATACTTGTTATTGGATTCGAGTATCAGACTTGCGAAAATTTTGATGGTTTCTCAATCATTCCTTAACTTCAAACTTCCATACCTCGCGAACGGATTGACGAACTCGAGAATTTCCTATTGCATCTGACAGCAGAAACTCGCCCGATTACAACGGTATGTGTATTTTTCCCCTAGGGCCTTGTAGTTATTGGTTTCTAGCATCAGAATTGCGAAAATTTTGATGGTTTCTCAACGATTCCTTAACTTCAAACACCCATATCTCGCGAACGGAATGACGAACTCGAGAAATTCCTGTTGCATCTGAAAGTAGAAACTCGCACGATTACAATGGTGTGTGTACTTTTCCCCTAGGCCATTCCAGTTTATGGTTTCGAGTATCAGACTTGCGAAAATTTTGATGGTTTCTCAATCATTCCTTAACTTCAAACTCCCATATCTCGCGAACGGAATGACGAACTCGAGAAATTCCTGTTGCATCTGACAGCAGAAACTCGCCCGATTACAACGGTATGTGTATTTTTCACCTAGGCCATTGTAGTTATTGGTCTCGAGTATCAGACTTGCGAAAATTTTGACGGTTTCTCAACCATTCCTTAACTTCAAACTACCATATCTCGCGAACGGATTGACGAACTCGAGAATTTCCTATTGCATCTGAAAGCAGAAACACGCCCGATTACATCGGTACGTGTATTTTTGACCTAGGCCATTCCAGTTATTGGTTTCGAGTATCAGACCTGCGAAAATTTTGAAGGTTTCTCAACCATTCCTCAACTTCAAACTCCCATACCTCGCGAACGGATTGACGAACTCGAGAAATTCCTGTTGCATCTGAAAGCAGAAACTCGACCGATTTCAACGGTATGTGCATTTTTGCCCTAGGCCATAGTAGTTATTGGCTTCGAGTATCAGACTTGCGATAATTTTGATGGTTTCTCAAGCATTCCTTAACTTCAAACTCCCATATCTCGCGAACGGATTGACGAACTCGTGAAATTCCTGTTGCATCTGACAGCAGAAACTCGCCCGATTACAACGGCACGTGTATTTCTGACCTAGGCCATTCCAGTTATTGGTTTCGAGTATCGGACTTGCGAAAATTTTGATGGTTTCTCAATCATTCCTTAACTTCAAACTTCCATATCTTGCGAACGGATTGACGAACTCAAGAATTTCCTATTGCATCTGAAAGCAGAGACTCGCCCGATTACAACGGTATTTGTATTTTTGCCCTAGGCCATACTTGTTATTGAATTCGAGTATCAGACTTGCGAAAATTTTGATGGTTTCTCAAGCATTCCATAACTTCTAACCCCCATATCTCGCGAACGGATTGACGAATTCGAGACATTCCTGTTGCATCTGAAAGCAGAAACTCGCCCGATTACAACGGTGCGTGTATTTTTCCCCAAGGCCTTTGTAGTTATTAGCTTCGAGTATCAGAGTTGCGAAAATTTTGAAGGTTTCTCAAGCATTCCATAACTTCAAACTCCCATATCTCGCGAACAGATTGACGAACTCGAGAATTTCCTATTGCATCTGAAAGCAGAAACTCGCCCGATTACAACGGTATGTGTATTTTTGCCCTAGGCCATACTTGTTATTGGATTCGAGTATCAGACTTGCGAAAATTTTGATGGTTTCTCAAGCATTCCATAAATTCTAACCCCCATATCTCGCGAACGGATTGACGAATTCGAGACATTCCTGTTGCATCTGAAAGCAGAAACTCGCCCGATTACAACGGTATGTGTATTTCTGCCCTAGGTAATAGTAGTTATTGGTTTCGAGTATCAGAATTGCGAAAATTGTGATGGTTTCTCAACCATTCCTTAACTTCAAACTCCCATATCTCGCGAACGGATTGACGAACTCGAGAATTTCCTATTGCATCTGAAAGCAGAAACTCGCCCGATTACAACGGTGCGTGTATTTTTCCCCAAGGCCTTTGTAGTTATTAGTTTCGAGTACCAGACTTGCGAAAATTTTGATGGTTTCTCATGCATTCCATAACTTCTAACTCCCACATCTCGCGAACGGATTGACGAACTCGAGAAACTCCCGTTGCATCTGAAAGCAGAAACTCGCCCGATTACAACGGAATGTGTATTTTTCCCCTAGGCCATACTTGTTATTGGATTCGAGTATCAGACTTGCGAAAATTTTGATGGTTACTCAAGCATTCCTTAACTTCAAACTCCCATATCTCGCGAACGGAATGACGAACTCGAGAAATTCCTGTTGCATCTGACAGCAGAAACTCGCACGATTACAACGGTATGTGTATTTTTCCCCTAGGCCATTGTAATTATTGGTCTCGAGTATCAGACTTGCGAAAATTTTGATGGTTTCTCAACCATTCCTTAACTTCAAACTACCATATCTCGCGAACGGATTGACGAACTCGAGAATTTCCTATTGCATCTGAAAGCAGAAACACGCCCGATTACAACGGTACGTGTATTTTTGACCTAGGCCATTCCAGTTATTGGTTTCGAGTATCAGACCTGCGAAAATTTTGAAGGTTTCTCAACCATTCCTCAGCTTCAAACTCTCATACCTCGCGAACGGATTGACGAACTCGAGAAATTCCTGTTGCATCTGAAAGCAGAAACTCGACCGATTTCAACGGTATGTGCATTTTTGCCCTAGGCCATAGTAGTTATTGGCTTCGAGTATCAGACTTGCGATAATTTTGATGGTTTCTCAAGCATTCCTTAACTTCAAACTCCCATATCTCGCGAACGGATTGACGAACTCGAGAAATTCCTGTTGCATCTGACAGCAGAAACTCGCCCGATTACAACGGCACGTGTATTTCTGACCTAGGCCATTCCAGTTATTGGTTTCGAGTATCAGACTTGCGAAAATTTTGATGGTTTCTCAATCATTCCTTAACTTCAAACTTCCATATCTCGCGAACGGATTGACGAACTCAAGAATTTCCTATTGCATCTGAAAGCAGAAACTCGCCCGATTACAACGGTGCGTGTATTTTTCCCCAAGGCCTTTGTAGTTATTAGCTTCGAGTGTCAGACTTGCGAAAATTTTGATGGTTTCTCAAGCATTCCATAACTTCTAACTCCCACATCTCGCGAACGGATTGACGAACTCGAGAAACTCCTGTTGCATCTGAAAGCAGAAACTCGCCCGATTACAACGGTATGTGTATTTTTCCCCTAGGCCATACTTGTTATTGGATTCGAGTATCAGACTTGCGAAAATTTTGATGGTTACTCAAGCATTCCTTAACTTCAAACTCCCATATCTCGCGAACGGAATGACGAACTCGAGAAATTCCTGTTGCATCTGACAGCAGAAATTCGCTCGATTACAACGGTATGTGTATTTTTCCCCTAGGCCATTGTAGTTATTGGTCTCGAGTATCAGACTTGCGAAAATTTTGATGGTTTCTCAACCATTCCTTAACTTCAAACTACCATATCTCGCGAACGGATTGACGGACTCGAGAATTTCCTATTGCATCTGAAAGCAGAAACACGCCCGATTACAACGGTACGTGTATTTTTGACCTAGGCCATTCCAGTTATTGGTTTCGAGTATCAGACCTGCGAAAATTTTGAAGGTTTCTCAACCATTCCTCAACTTCAAACTCCCATACCTCGCGAACGGATTGACGAACTCGAGAAATTCCTGTTGCATCTGACAGCAGAAACTCGCCCGATTTCAACGGTATGTGCATTTTTGCCCTAGGCCATAGTAGTTATTGGCTTCGAGTATCAGACTTGCGATAATTTTGATGGTTTCTCAAGCATTCCTTAACTTCAAACTCCCATATCTCGCGAACGGATTGACGAACTCGTGAAATTCCTGTTGCATCTGACAGCAGAAACTCGCCCGATTACAACGGCACGTGTATTTCTGACCTAGGCCATTCCAGTTATTGGTTTCGAGTATCGGACTTGCGAAAATTTTGATGGTTTCTCAATCATTCCTTAACTTCAAACTTCCATATCTTGCGAACGGATTGACGAACTCAAGAATTTCCTATTGCATCTGAAAGCAGAGACTCGCCCGATTACAACGGTATTTGTATTTTTGCCCTAGGCCATACTTGTTATTGAATTCGAGTATCAGACTTGCGAAAATTTTGATGGTTTCTCAAGCATTCCATAACTTCTAACCCCATATCTCGCGAACGGATTGACGAATTCGAGACATTCCTGTTGCATCTGAAAGCAGAAACTCGCCCGATTACAACGGTGCGTGTATTTTTCCCCAAGGCCTTTGTAGTTATTAGCTTCGAGTATCAGAGTTGCGAAAATTTTGAAGGTTTCTCAAGCATTCCATAACTTCAAACTCCCATATCTCGCGAACAGATTGACGAACTCGAGAATTTCCTATTGCATCTGAAAGCAGAAACTCGCCCGATTACAACGGTATGTGTATTTTTGCCCTAGGCCATACTTGTTATTGGATTCGAGTATCAGACTTGCGAAAATTTTGATGGTTTCTCAAGCATTCCATAAATTCTAACCCCCATATCTCGCGAACGGATTGACGAATTCGAGACATTCCTGTTGCATCTGAAAGCAGAAACTCGCCCGATTACAACGGTATGTGTATTTCTGCCCTAGGTAATAGTAGTTATTGGTTTCGAGTATCAGAATTGCGAAAATTGTGATGGTTTCTCAACCATTCCTTAACTTCAAACTCCCATATCTCGCGAACGGATTGACGAACTCGAGAATTTCCTATTGCATCTGAAAGCAGAAACTCGCCCGATTACAACGGTGCGTGTATTTTTCCCCAAGGCCTTTGTAGTTATTAGTTTCGAGTACCAGACTTGCGAAAATTTTGATGGTTTCTCATGCATTCCATAACTTCTAACTCCCACATCTCGCGAACGGATTGACGAACTCGAGAAACTCCCGTTGCATCTGAAAGCAGAAACTCGCCCGATTACAACGGAATGTGTATTTTTCCCCTAGGCCATACTTGTTATTGGATTCGAGTATCAGACTTGCGAAAATTTTGATGGTTACTCAAGCATTCCTTAACTTCAAACTCCCATATCTCGCGAACGGAATGACGAACTCGAGAAATTCCTGTTGCATCTGACAGCAGAAACTCGCACGATTACAACGGTATGTGTATTTTTCCCCTAGGCCATTGTAATTATTGGTCTCGAGTATCAGACTTGCGAAAATTTTGATGGTTTCTCAACCATTCCTTAACTTCAAACTACCATATCTCGCGAACGGATTGACGAACTCGAGAATTTCCTATTGCATCTGAAAGCAGAAACACGCCCGATTACAACGGTACGTGTATTTTTGACCTAGGCCATTCCAGTTATTGGTTTCGAGTATCAGACCTGCGAAAATTTTGAAGGTTTCTCAACCATTCCTCAGCTTCAAACTCTCATACCTCGCGAACGGATTGACGAACTCGAGAAATTCCTGTTGCATCTGAAAGCAGAAACTCGACCGATTTCAACGGTATGTGCATTTTTGCCCTAGGCCATAGTAGTTATTGGCTTCGAGTATCAGACTTGCGATAATTTTGATGGTTTCTCAAGCATTCCTTAACTTCAAACTCCCATACCTCGCGAACGGATTGACGAACTCGAGAAATTCCTGTTGCATCTGAAAGCAGAAACTCGACCGATTTCAACGGTATGTGTATTTTTCCCCTAGGCCATACTTGTTATTGGATTCGAGTATCAGACTTGCGAAAATTTTGATGGTTACTCAAGCATTCCTTAACTTCAAACTCCCATATCTCGCGAACGGAATGACGAACTCGAGAAATTCCTGTTGCATCTGACAGCAGAAATTCGCTCGATTACAACGGTATGTGTATTTTTCCCCTAGGCCATTGTAGTTATTGGTCTCGAGTATCAGACTTGCGAAAATTTTGATGGTTTCTCAACCATTCCTTAACTTCAAACTACCATATCTCGCGAACGGATTGACGGACTCGAGAATTTCCTATTGCATCTGAAAGCAGAAACACGCCCGATTACAACGGTACGTGTATTTTTGACCTAGGCCATTCCAGTTATTGGTTTCGAGTATCAGACCTGCGAAAATTTTGAAGGTTTCTCAACCATTCCTCAACTTCAAACTCCCATACCTCGCGAACGGATTGACGAACTCGAGAAATTCCTGTTGCATCTGACAGCAGAAACTCGCCCGATTACAACGGCACGTGTATTTCTGACCTAGGCCATTCCAGTTATTGGTTTCGAGTATCAGACTTGCGAAAATTTTGATGGTTTCTCAACCATTCCTTAACTTCAAACTCCCATATCTCGCGAACGGAATGACGAACTCGAGAAATTCGTGTTGCATCTGAAAGTAGAAACTCGCACGATTACAATGGTGTGTGTACTTTTCCCCTAGGCCATTCCAGTTTTTGGTTTCGAGTATCAGACTTGCGAAAATTTTGATGGTTTCTCAATCATTCCTTAACTTCAAACTTCCATATCTCGCGAACGGATTGACGAACTCGAGAATTTCCAATTGCATCTGAAAGCAGAAACTCGCCCGATTACAACGGTATGTGTATTTTTGCCCTAGGCCATACTTGTTATTGGATTCGAGTATCAGACTTGCGAAAATTTTGATGGTTTCTCAAGCATTCCATAACTTCTAACCCCCATATCTCGCGAATGGATTGACGAATTCGAGACATTCCTGTTGCATCTGAAAGCAGAAACTCGCCCGATTACAACGGTATGTGTATTTTTGCCCTAGGCCATACTTGTTATTGAATTCGAGTATCAGACTTGCGAAAATTTTGATGGTTTCTCAAGCATTCCTTAACTTCAAACTCCCATATCTCGCGAACGGATTGACGAACTCGAGAATTTCCTATTGCATCTGAAAGCAGAAACTCGCCCGATTTCAACGGTATGTGCATTTTTCCCCTAGGCCTTTGTAGTTATTGGTTTCGAGTATCAGACTTGCGAAAATTTTGATGGTTTCTCAAGTATTCCTTAACTTCAAACTCCCATATCTCGCGAACGGATTGACGAACTCGAGAATTTCCTATTGCATCTGAAAGCAGAAACACGCCCGATTACAACGGTACGTGTATTTTTGACCTAGGCCATTCCAGTTATTGGTTTCGAGTATCAGACCTGCGAAAATTTTGAAGGTTTCTCAACCATTCCTCAACTTCAAACTCCCATACCTCGCGAACGGATTGACGAACTCGAGAAATTCTTGTTGCATCTGAAATCAGAAACTCGACCGATTTCAACGGTATGTGCATTTTTGCCCTAGGCCATAGTAGTTATTGGCTTCGAGTATCAGACTTGCGATAATTTTGATGGTTTCTCAAGCATTCCTTAACTTCAAACTCCCATATCTCGCGAACGGATTGACGAACTCGAGAAATTCCTGTTGCATCTGACAGCAGAAACTCGCCCGATTACAACGGCACGTGTATTTTTGACCTAGGCCATTCCAGTTATTGGTTTCGAGTATCAGACCTGCGAAAATTTTGAAGGTTTCTCAACCATTCCTCAACTTCAAACTCCCATACCTCGCGAACGGATTGACGAACTCGAGAAATTCCTGTTGCATCTGAAATCAGAAACTCGACCGATTTCAACGGTATGTGCATTTTTGCCCTAGGCCATAGTAGTTATTGTTTTCGAGTATCAGACTTGCGATAATTTTGATGGTTTCTCAAGCTTTCCTTAACTTCAAACTCCCATTTCTCGCGAACGGATTGACGAACTCGAGAAATTCCTGTTGCATCTGACAGCAGAAACTCGCCCGATTACAACGGTATGTGTATTTTTCCCCTAGGCCATTGTAGTTATTGGTCTCGAGTATCAGACTTGCGAAAATTTTGATGGTTTCACAACCATTCCTTAACTTCAAACTCCCATATCTCGCGAACGGATTGACGAACTCGAGAATTTCCTATTGCATCTGAAAGCAGAAACTCGCCCGAATTCAACGGTATGTGCATTTTTCCCCTAGGCCTTTGTAGTTATTGGTTTCGAGTATCAGACTTGCGAAAATTTTGATGGTTTCTCAAGCATTCCTTAACTTCAAACTCCCATATCTCGCGAACGGATTGACGAACTCGAGAATTTCCTAATGCATGTGAAGGCAGAAACTCGCCCGATTACAACGGTACGTGTATTTTTGCCCTAGGCCATAGTAGTTATTGGTTTCGAGTATCAGAATTGCGAAAATTTTGATGGTTTCTCTACCATTCCTTAAGTTCAAACTCCCATATCTCGCGAACGGAATGACGAACTCGAGAATTTCCTATTGCATCTGAAAGCAGAAACTCGCCCGATTACAACGGTATGTGTATTTTTGCCCTAGGCCATAGTAGTTATTGGTTTCTAGCATCAGAATTGCGAAAATTTTGATGGTTTCTCAACCATTCCTTAACTTCAAACTCCCATATCTCGCGAACGGAATGACGAACTCGAGAAATTCCTGTTGCATCTGAAAGTGGAGACTCGCCCGATTACAAAGGTATGTGCATTTTTCCCCTATGCCTTTGTAGTTATTGGTTTCGAGTATCAGACTTGCGGAAATTTTGATGGTTTCTCAATCATTTCTTAACTTCAAACTTCCATATCTCGCGAACGGATTGACGAACTCGAGAATTTCCTATTGCATCTGAAAGCAGAAACTCGCCCGATTTCAACCGTATGTGCATTTTTCCCCTAGGCCTTTGTAGTTATTGGCTTCGAGTATCAGACTTGCGATAATTTTGATGGTTTCTCAAGCATCCTTAACTTCAAACTCCCATATCTCGCGAACGGACTGACGAACTCGAGAAACTCCTGTTGCATCTGAAAGCAGAAACTCGCCCGATTACAACGGTATGTGTATTTTTGCCCTAGGCCATAGTAGTTATTGGTTTCGAGTATCAGACTTGCGAAAATTGTGATGGTTTCTCAAGCATTCCTTAACTTCAAACTCCCATATCTCGCGAACGGATTGACGATCTCGAGAAATTCCTGTTGCATCTGACAGCAGAAACTCGCCCGATTACAACGGTACGTGTATTTTTCCCCAAGGCCTTTGTAGTTATTGGCTTCGAGTATCAGACTTGCGATAATTTTGATGGTTTCTCAAGCATCCTTAACTTCAAACTCCCATATCTCGCGAACGGATTGACGAACTCGAGAGTTTCCTATTGCATCTGAAAGCAGAAACTCGCCCGATTTCAACCGTATGTGCATTTTTCCCCTAGGCCTTTGTAGTTATTGGTTTCGAGTATCAGACTTGCGAAAATTTTGATGGTTTCTCAACCATGCCTTAACTTCAAACTCCCATATCCCGCGAACGGAATGACGAACTCGAGAATATCCTATTGCATCTGAAAGCAGAAACTCGCCCGATTACAACGGTATGTGTATTTTTGCCCTAGGCCATACTTGTTATTGGATTCGAGTATCAGACTTGCGAAAATTTTGATGGTTTCTCAAGCATTCCTTAACTTCAAACTCCACTATCTCGCGAACGGATTGACGAACTCGAGAATTTCCTATTGCATCTGAAAGCAGAAACTCGCCCGATTTCAACGGTACGTGCATTTTCCCCCTAGGCCTTTGTAGTTATTGGTTTCGAGTATCAGACTTGCGAAAATTTTGATGGTTTTTCAAGCATTCCTTAACTTCAAACTCCCATATCTCGCGAACGGATTAACGAAATCGAGAATTTCCTATTGCATCTGAAAGCAGAAACTCGCCCGATTACAACGGTACGTGTATTTTTGCCCTAGGCCATAGTAGTTATTGGTTTCGAGTATCAGACTTGCGAAAATTGTGATGGTTTCTCAACCATTCCTTAACTTCAAACTCCCATATCTCGCGAACGGATTGACGAACTCGAGAATTTCCTATTGCATCTGAAAGCAGAAACTCGCCCGAATACAACGGTACGTGTATTTTTCCCCAAGGCCTTTGTAGTTATTGGCTTCGAGTATCAGACTTGCGATAATTTTGATGGTTTCTCAAGCATTCCTTAACTTCAAACTCCCATATCTCGCGAACGGATTGACGAACTCGAGAATTTCCTATTGCATCTGAAAGCAGAAACACGCCCGATTACAACGGTACGTGTATTTTTGACCTAGGCCATTCCAGTTATTGGTTTCGAGTATCAGACTTGCGAAAATTGTGATGGTTTCTCAACCATTCCTTAACTTCAAACTCCCATATCTCGCGAACGGATTGACGAACTCGAGAATTTCCTATTGCATCTGAAAGCAGAAACTCGCCCGAATACAACGGTACGTGTACTTTTCCCCAAGGCCTTTGTAGTTATTGGTTTCGAGTATCAGACTTGCGAAAATTTTGATGGTTTCTCAAGCATTCCATAACTTCTAACTCCCACATCTCGCGAACGGATTGACGAACTCGAGAAGCTCCTGTTGCATCCGAAAGCAGAAACTCGCCCGATTACAACGGTATGTGTATTTTTCCCCTAGGCCATTGTAGTTATTGGTTTCTAGCATCAGAATTGCGAAAATTTTGATGGTTTCTCAACCATTCCTTAACTTCAAACTCCCATATCTCGCGAGCGGAATGACGAACTCGAGAATTTCCTATTGCATCTGAAAGCAGAAACTCGCCCGATTACAACGGTATGTGTATTTTTGCCCTAGGCCATACATGTTATTGGATTCGAGTATCAGACTTGCGAAAATTTTGATGGTTTCTCAAGCATTCCTTAACTTCAAACTCCCATATCTCGCGAACGGATTGACGAACTCGAGAATTTCCTATTGCATCTGAAAGCAGAACCTCGCCCGATTTCAACGGTATGTGCATTTTTCCCATATGCATATGTAGTTATTGGTTTCGAGTATCAGACTTGCGAAAATTTTGATGGTTTCTCAAGCATTCCTTAACTTCAAACTCCCATATCTCGCGAACGGATTGACGAACTCGAGAAATTCCTGTTGCATCTGAAAGCAGAAACTCGACCGATTTCAAAGGTATGTGCATTTTTGCCCTAGGCCATAGAAGTTATTGGTTTCGAGTATCAGACTTGCGAAAATTTTGATGGTTTCTCAAGCATTCCATAACTTCTAACTCCCACATCTCGCGAACGGATTGACGAACTCGAGAAACTCCTGTTGCATCTGAAAGCAGAAACTCGCCCGATTACAACGGTATGTGTATTTTTCCCCTAGTCCATTGTAGTTATTGGTTTCTAGCATCAGAATTGCAAAAAATTTTGATGGTTTCTCAACCATTCCTTAAGTTCAAACTCCCATATCTCGCGAACGGAATGACGAACTCGAGAAATTCCTGTTGCATCTGAAAGCAGAAACTCGACCGATTTCAACGGTATGTGTATTTTTCCCCTAGGGAATTGTAGTTATTGGTTTCTAGCATCAGAATTGCGAAAATTTTGATGGTGTCTCAACCATTCCTTAACTTCAAGCTCCCATATCTCGCGAACGGATTGACGAATTCGAGCAATTCCTGTTGCATCTGAAAGCAGAAACTCGCCCGATTACAACGGTACTTGTATTTTTGTCCTAGGCCATAGTAGTTACAGGTTTCGAGTATCAGACTTGCGAAAATTGTGATGGTATCTCAACCATTCCTTAACATCAAACTTCCATATCTCGCGAACGGATTGACGAACTCGAGAATTTCCTATTGCATCTGAAAGCAGAAACTCGCCCGATTACAACGGTGCGTGTATTTTTCCCCAAGGCCTTTGTAGTTACTGGCTTCGAGTATCAGACTTGCGATAATTTTGATGGTTTATCAAGCATTCCTTAATTTCAAACTCCCATATCTCGCGAACGGATTTACGAACTCGAGAATTTCCTATTGCATCGGAAAGCAGAAACTCTCCCGATTACAATGGTACGTGTATTTTTGCCCTAGGCTATAGTAGTTATTGGTTTCGAGTATCAGACTTGCGAAAATTGTGATGGTTTCTCAAGCATTCCATAACTTCTAACTCCCACATCTCGCGAACGGATTGACGAACTCGAGAAGCTCCTGTTGCATCCGAAAGCAGAAACTCGCCCGATTACAACGGTATGTGTATTTTTCCCCTAGGCCATTGTAGTTATTGGTTTCTAGCATCAGAATTGCGAAAATTTTGATGGTTTTTCAAGCATTCCTTAACTTCAAACTCCCATATCTCGCGAACGGATTGACGAACTCGAGAGTTTCCTATTGCATCTGAAAGCAGAAACTCGCCCGATTTCAACCGTATGTGCATTTTTCCCCTAGGCCTTTGTAGTTATTGGTTTCGAGTATCAGACTTGCGAAAATTTTGATGGTTTCTCAACCATGCCTTAACTTCAAACTCCCATATCCCGCGAACGGAATGACGAACTCGAGAATATCCTATTGCATCTGAAAGCAGAAACTCGCCCGATTACAACGGTATGTGTATTTTTGCCCTAGGCCATACTTGTTATTGGATTCGAGTATCAGACTTGCGAAAATTTTGATGGTTTCTCAAGCATTCCTTAACTTCAAACTCCACTATCTCGCGAACGGATTGACGAACTCGAGAATTTCCTATTGCATCTGAAAGCAGAAACTCGCCCGATTTCAACGGTACGTGCATTTTCCCCCTAGGCCTTTGTAGTTATTGGTTTCGAGTATCAGACTTGCGAAAATTTTGATGGTTTTTCAAGCATTCCTTAACTTCAAACTCCCATATCTCGCGAACGGATTAACGAACTCGAGAATTTCCTATTGCATCTGAAAGCAGAAACTCGCCCGATTACAACGGTACGTGTATTTTTGCCCTAGGCCATAGTAGTTATTGGTTTCGAGTATCAGACTTGCGAAAATTGTGATGGTTTCTCAACCATTCCTTAACTTCAAACTCCCATATCTCGCGAACGGATTGACGAACTCGAGAATTTCCTATTGCATCTGAAAGCAGAAACTCGCCCGAATACAACGGTACGTGTATTTTTCCCCAAGGCCTTTGTAGTTATTGGCTTCGAGTATCAGACTTGCGATAATTTTGATGGTTTCTCAAGCATTCCTTAACTTCAAACTCCCATATCTCGCGAACGGATTGACGAACTCGAGAATTTCCTATTGCATCTGAAAGCAGAAACACGCCCGATTACAACGGTACGTGTATTTTTGACCTAGGCCATTCCAGTTATTGGTTTCGAGTATCAGACTTGCGAAAATTGTGATGGTTTCTCAACCATTCCTTAACTTCAAACTCCCATATCTCGCGAACGGATTGACGAACTCGAGAATTTCCTATTGCATCTGAAAGCAGAAACTCGCCCGAATACAACGGTACGTGTACTTTTCCCCAAGGCCTTTGTAGTTATTGGTTTCGAGTATCAGACTTGCGAAAATTTTGATGGTTTCTCAAGCATTCCATAACTTCTAACTCCCACATCTCGCGAACGGATTGACGAACTCGAGAAGCTCCTGTTGCATCCGAAAGCAGAAACTCGCCCGATTACAACGGTATGTGTATTTTTCCCCTAGGCCATTGTAGTTATTGGTTTCTAGCATCAGAATTGCGAAAATTTTGATGGTTTCTCAACCATTCCTTAACTTCAAACTCCCATATCTCGCGAGCGGAATGACGAACTCGAGAATTTCCTATTGCATCTGAAAGCAGAAACTCGCCCGATTACAACGGTATGTGTATTTTTGCCCTAGGCCATACATGTTATTGGATTCGAGTATCAGACTTGCGAAAATTTTGATGGTTTCTCAAGCATTCCTTAACTTCAAACTCCCATATCTCGCGAACGGATTGACGAACTCGAGAATTTCCTATTGCATCTGAAAGCAGAACCTCGCCCGATTTCAACGGTATGTGCATTTTTCCCATATGCCTATGTAGTTATTGGTTTCGAGTATCAGACTTGCGAAAATTTTGATGGTTTCTCAAGCATTCCTTAACTTCAAACTCCCATATCTCGCGAACGGATTGACGAACTCGAGAAATTCCTGTTGCATCTGAAAGCAGAAACTCGACCGATTTCAAAGGTATGTGCATTTTTGCCCTAGGCCATAGAAGTTATTGGTTTCGAGTATCAGACTTGCGAAAATTTTGATGGTTTCTCAAGCATTCCATAACTTCTAACTCCCACATCTCGCGAACGGATTGACGAACTCGAGAAACTCCTGTTGCATCTGAAAGCAGAAACTCGCCCGATTACAACGGTATGTGTATTTTTCCCCTAGTCCATTGTAGTTATTGGTTTCTAGCATCAGAATTGCAAAAAATTTTGATGGTTTCTCAACCATTCCTTAAGTTCAAACTCCCATATCTCGCGAACGGAATGACGAACTCGAGAAATTCCTGTTGCATCTGAAAGCAGAAACTCGACCGATTTCAACGGTATGTGTATTTTTCCCCTAGTCCATTGTAGTTATTGGTTTCTAGCATCAGAATTGCAAAAAATTTTGATGGTTTCTCAACCATTCCTTAAGTTCAAACTCCCATATCTCGCGAACGGAATGACGAACTCGAGAAATTCCTGTTGCATCTGAAAGCAGAAACTCGACCGATTTCAACGGTATGTGTATTTTTCCCCTAGGGAATTGTAGTTATTGGTTTCTAGCATCAGAATTGCGAAAATTTTGATGGTGTCTCAACCATTCCTTAACTTCAAGCTCCCATATCTCGCGAACGGATTGACGAATTCGAGCAATTCCTGTTGCATCTGAAAGCAGAAACTCGCCCGATTACAACGGTACTTGTATTTTTGTCCTAGGCCATAGTAGTTACAGGTTTCGAGTATCAGACTTGCGAAAATTGTGATGGTATCTCAACCATTCCTTAACATCAAACTTCCATATCTCGCGAACGGATTGACGAACTCGAGAATTTCCTATTGCATCTGAAAGCAGAAACTCGCCCGATTACAACGGTGCGTGTATTTTTCCCCAAGGCCTTTGTAGTTACTGGCTTCGAGTATCAGACTTGCGATAATTTTGATGGTTTATCAAGCATTCCTTAATTTCAAACTCCCATATCTCGCGAACGGATTTACGAACTCGAGAATTTCCTATTGCATCGGAAAGCAGAAACTCTCCCGATTACAATGGTACGTGTATTTTTGCCCTAGGCTATAGTAGTTATTGGTTTCGAGTATCAGACTTGCGAAAATTGTGATGGTTTCTCAAGCATTCCATAACTTCTAACTCCCACATCTCGCGAACGGATTGACGAACTCGAGAAGCTCCTGTTGCATCCGAAAGCAGAAACTCGCCCGATTACAACGGTATGTGTATTTTTCCCCTAGGCCATTGTAGTTATTGGTTTCTAGCATCAGAATTGCGAAAATTTTGATGGTTTTTCAAGCATTCCTTAACTTCAAACTCCCATATCTCGCGAACGGATTGACGAACTCGAGAGTTTCCTATTGCATCTGAAAGCAGAAACTCGCCCGATTTCAACCGTATGTGCATTTTTCCCCTAGGCCTTTGTAGTTATTGGTTTCGAGTATCAGACTTGCGAAAATTTTGATGGTTTCTCAACCATGCCTTAACTTCAAACTCCCATATCCCGCGAACGGAATGACGAACTCGAGAATATCCTATTGCATCTGAAAGCAGAAACTCGCCCGATTACAACGGTATGTGTATTTTTGCCCTAGGCCATACTTGTTATTGGATTCGAGTATCAGACTTGCGAAAATTTTGATGGTTTCTCAAGCATTCCTTAACTTCAAACTCCACTATCTCGCGAACGGATTGACGAACTCGAGAATTTCCTATTGCATCTGAAAGCAGAAACTCGCCCGATTTCAACGGTACGTGCATTTTCCCCCTAGGCCTTTGTAGTTATTGGTTTCGAGTATCAGACTTGCGAAAATTTTGATGGTTTTTCAAGCATTCCTTAACTTCAAACTCCCATATCTCGCGAACGGATTAACGAACTCGAGAATTTCCTATTGCATCTGAAAGCAGAAACTCGCCCGATTACAACGGTACGTGTATTTTTGCCCTAGGCCATAGTAGTTATTGGTTTCGAGTATCAGACTTGCGAAAATTGTGATGGTTTCTCAACCATTCCTTAACTTCAAACTCCCATATCTCGCGAACGGATTGACGAACTCGAGAATTTCCTATTGCATCTGAAAGCAGAAACTCGCCCGAATACAACGGTACGTGTATTTTTCCCCAAGGCCTTTGTAGTTATTGGCTTCGAGTATCAGACTTGCGATAATTTTGATGGTTTCTCAAGCATTCCTTAACTTCAAACTCCCATATCTCGCGAACGGATTGACGAACTCGAGAATTTCCTATTGCATCTGAAAGCAGAAACACGCCCGATTACAACGGTACGTGTATTTTTGACCTAGGCCATTCCAGTTATTGGTTTCGAGTATCAGACTTGCGAAAATTGTGATGGTTTCTCAACCATTCCTTAACTTCAAACTCCCATATCTCGCGAACGGATTGACGAACTCGAGAATTTCCTATTGCATCTGAAAGCAGAAACTCGCCCGAATACAACGGTACGTGTACTTTTCCCCAAGGCCTTTGTAGTTATTGGTTTCGAGTATCAGACTTGCGAAAATTTTGATGGTTTCTCAAGCATTCCATAACTTCTAACTCCCACATCTCGCGAACGGATTGACGAACTCGAGAAGCTCCTGTTGCATCCGAAAGCAGAAACTCGCCCGATTACAACGGTATGTGTATTTTTCCCCTAGGCCATTGTAGTTATTGGTTTCTAGCATCAGAATTGCGAAAATTTTGATGGTTTCTCAACCATTCCTTAACTTCAAACTCCCATATCTCGCGAGCGGAATGACGAACTCGAGAATTTCCTATTGCATCTGAAAGCAGAAACTCGCCCGATTACAACGGTATGTGTATTTTTGCCCTAGGCCATACATGTTATTGGATTCGAGTATCAGACTTGCGAAAATTTTGATGGTTTCTCAAGCATTCCTTAACTTCAAACTCCCATATCTCGCGAACGGATTGACGAACTCGAGAATTTCCTATTGCATCTGAAAGCAGAACCTCGCCCGATTTCAACGGTATGTGCATTTTTCCCATATGCCTATGTAGTTATTGGTTTCGAGTATCAGACTTGCGAAAATTTTGATGGTTTCTCAAGCATTCCTTAACTTCAAACTCCCATATCTCGCGAACGGATTGACGAACTCGAGAAATTCCTGTTGCATCTGAAAGCAGAAACTCGACCGATTTCAAAGGTATGTGCATTTTTGCCCTAGGCCATAGAAGTTATTGGTTTCGAGTATCAGACTTGCGAAAATTTTGATGGTTTCTCAAGCATTCCATAACTTCTAACTCCCACATCTCGCGAACGGATTGACGAACTCGAGAAACTCCTGTTGCATCTGAAAGCAGAAACTCGCCCGATTACAACGGTATGTGTATTTTTCCCCTAGTCCATTGTAGTTATTGGTTTCTAGCATCAGAATTGCAAAAAATTTTGATGGTTTCTCAACCATTCCTTAAGTTCAAACTCCCATATCTCGCGAACGGAATGACGAACTCGAGAAATTCCTGTTGCATCTGAAAGCAGAAACTCGACCGATTTCAACGGTATGTGTATTTTTCCCCTAGGGAATTGTAGTTATTGGTTTCTAGCATCAGAATTGCGAAAATTTTGATGGTGTCTCAACCATTCCTTAACTTCAAGCTCCCATATCTCGCGAACGGATTGACGAATTCGAGCAATTCCTGTTGCATCTGAAAGCAGAAACTCGCCCGATTACAACGGTACTTGTATTTTTGTCCTAGGCCATAGTAGTTACAGGTTTCGAGTATCAGACTTGCGAAAATTGTGATGGTATCTCAACCATTCCTTAACATCAAACTTCCATATCTCGCGAACGGATTGACGAACTCGAGAATTTCCTATTGCATCTGAAAGCAGAAACTCGCCCGATTACAACGGTGCGTGTATTTTTCCCCAAGGCCTTTGTAGTTACTGGCTTCGAGTATCAGACTTGCGATAATTTTGATGGTTTATCAAGCATTCCTTAATTTCAAACTCCCATATCTCGCGAACGGATTTACGAACTCGAGAATTTCCTATTGCATCGGAAAGCAGAAACTCTCCCGATTACAATGGTACGTGTATTTTTGCCCTAGGCTATAGTAGTTATTGGTTTCGAGTATCAGACTTGCGAAAATTGTGATGGTTTCTCAACCATTCCTTAACTTCAAACTCCCATATCTCGCGAACGGATTGACGAACTCGAGAATTTCCTATTGCATCTGAAAGCAGAAACTCGCCCGATTACAACGGTACGTGTATTTTTCCCCAAGGCCTTTGTAGTTATTGGCTTCGAGTATCAGACTTGCGATAATTTTGATGGTTTCTCAAGCATCCTTAACTTCAAACTCCCATATCTCGCGAACGGATTGACGAACTCGAGAATTTCCTATTGCATCCGAAAGCAGAAACTCGCCCGATTACAACGGTATGTGTATTTTTCCCCTAGGCCATTGTAGTTATTGGTTTCTAGCATCAGAATTGCGAAAATTTTGATGGTTTCTCAACCATTCCTTAATTCAAACTCCCATATCTCGCGAACGGAATGACGAACTCGAGAATTTCCTATTGCATCTGAAAGCAGAAACTCGCCCGATTACAACGGTATGTGTATTTTTGCCCTAGGCCATACATGTTATTGGATTCGAGTATCAGACTTGCGATAATTTTGATGGTTTCTCAAGCATCCTTAACTTCAAACTCCCATATCTCGCGAACGGATTGACGAATTCGAGAGTTTCCTATCGCATCTGAAAGCAGAAACTCGCCCGATTTCAACCGTATGTGCATTTTTCCCCTAGGCCTTTGTAGTTATTGGTTTCGAGTATCAGACTTGCGAAAATTTTGATGGTTTCTCAACCATTCCTTAACTTCAAACTCCCATATCCCGCGAACGGAATGACGAACTTGAGAATATCCTATTGCATCTGAAAGCAGAAACTCGCCCGATTACAACGGTATGTGTATTTTTGCCCTAGGCCATACTTGTTATTGGATTCGAGTATCAGACTTGCGAAAATTTTGATGGTTTCTCAAGCATTCCTTAACTTCAAACTCCACTATCTCGCGAACGGATTGACGAACTCGAGAATTTCCTATTGCATCTGAAAGCAGAAACTCGCCCGATTTCAACGGTACGTGCATTTTCCCCCTGGGCCTTTGTAGTTATTGGTTTCGAGTATCAGACTTGCGAAAATTTTGATGGTTTTTCAAGCATTCCTTAACTTCAAACTCCCATATCTCGCGAACGGATTAACGAACTCGAGAATTTCCTATTGCATCTGAAAGCAGAAACTCGCCCGATTACAACGGTACGTGTATTTTTGCCCTAGGCCATAGTAGTTATTGGTTTCGAGTATCAGACTTGCGAAAATTGTGATGGTTTCTCAACCATTCCTTAACTTCAAACTCCCATATCTCGCGAACGGATTGACGAACTCGAGAAATTCCTATTGCATCTGAAAGCAGAAACTCGCCCGAATACAACGGTACGTGTATTTTTCCCCAAGGCCTTTGTAGTTATTGGCTTCGAGTATCAGACTTGCGATAATTTTGATGGTTTCTCAAGCATTCCTTAACTTCAAACTCCCATATCTCGCGAACGGATTGACGAACTCGAGAATTTCCTATTGTATCTGAAAGCAGAAACACGCCCGATTACAACGGTACGTGTATTTTTGACCTAGGCCATTCCAGTTATTGGTTTCGAGTATCAGACTTGCGAAAATTGTGATGGTTTCTCAACCATTCCTTAACTTCAAACTCCCATATCTCGCGAACGGATTGACGAACTCGAGAATTTCCTATTGCATCCGAAAGCAGAAACTCGCCCGATTACAACGGTATGTGTATTTTTCCCCTAGGCCATTGTAGTTATTGGTTTCTAGCATCAGAATTGCGAAAATTTTGATGGTTTCTCAACCATTCCTTAACTTCAAACTCCCATATCTCGCGAACGGAATGACGAACTCGAGAATTTCCTATTGCGTCTGAAAGCAGAAACTCGCCCGATTACAACGGTATGTGTATTTTTGCCCTAGGCCATACATGTTATTGGATTCGAGTTTCAGACTTGCGAAAATTTTGATGGTTTCTCAAGCATTCCTTAACTTCAAACTCCCATATCTCGCGAACGGATTGACGAACTCGAGAATTTCCTATTGCATCTGAAAGCAGAAACTCGCCCGATTTCAACGGTATGTGCATTTTTCCCATATGCCTATGTAGTTATTGGTTTCGAGTATCAGACTTGCGAAAATTTTGATGGTTTCTCAAGCATTCCTTAACGTCAAACTCCCATATCTCGCGAACGGATTGACGAACTCGAGAATTTCCTATTGCATCTGAAAGCAGAAACTCGCCCGAATACAACGGTACGTGTATTTTTCCCTAGGCCATTGTAGTTATTGGTCTCGAGTATCCGACTTGCGAAAATTTTGATGGTTTCTCAACCATTCCTTAACATCAAACTACCATATCTCGCGAACGGATTGACGAACTCGAGAATTTCCTATTGCGTCTGAAAGCAGAAACACGCCCGATTACAACGGTACGTGAATTTTTGACCTAGGCCATTCCAGTTATTGGTTTCGAGTATCAGACCTGCGAAAATTTTGAAGGTTTCTCCACCATTCCTCAACTTCAAACTCCCATGCCTCGCGAACGGATTGACGAACTCGAGAAATTCCTGTTGCATCTGAAAGCAGAAACTCGACCGATTTCAACGGTATGTGCATTTTTGCCCTAGGCCATAGAAGTTATTGGTTTCGAGTATCAGACTTGCGAAAATTTTGATGGTTTCTCAAGCATTCCATAACTTCTAACTCCCACATCTCGCGAACGGATTGACGAACTCGAGAAACTCCTGTTGCATCTGAAAGCAGAAACTCGCCCGATTACAACGGTATGTGTATTTTTCCCCTAGGCCATTGTAGTTATTGGTTTCTAGCATCAGAATTGCAAAAAATTTTGATGGTTTCTCAACCATTCCTTATGTTCAAACTCCCATATCTCGCGAACGGAATGACGAACTCGAGAAATTCCTGTTGCATCTGAAAGCAGAAACTCGACCGATTTCAACGGTATGTGTATTTTTCCCCTAGGGAATTGTAGTTATTGGTTTCTAGCATCAGAATTGCGAAAATTTTGATGGTCTCTCAACCATTCCTTAACTTCAAGCTCCCATATCTCGCGAACGGATTGACGAATTCGAGCAATTCCTGTTGCATCTGAAAGCAGAAACTCGCCCGATTACAACGGTGCGTGTATTTTTCCCCAAGGCCTTTGTAGTTATTGGCTTCGAGTATCAGACTTGCGATAATTTTGATGGTTTATCAAGCATTCCTTAATTTCAAACTCCCATATCTCGCGAACGGATTTACGAACTCGAGAATTTCCTATTGCATCTGAAAGCAGAAGCTCGCCCGATTTCAACGGTATGTGCATTTTTCTCCTATGCCTTTGTAGTTATTGGTTTCGAGTATCAGACTTGCGAAAATTTTGATGGTTTCTCAAGCATTCCTTAACTTCAAACTCCCATATCTCGCGAACGGATTGACGATCTCGAGAAATTCCTGTTGCATCTGACAGCAGAAACTCGGCCGATTACAACGGTACGTGTATTTTTGACCTAGGCCATTCCAGTTATTGGTTTCGTCTATCAGACTTGCGAAAATTTTGATGGTTTCTCAAGCATTCCTTAACTTCAAACTCCCATATCTCGCGAACGGATTGACGAACTCGAGAATTTCCTATTGCATCTGAAAGCAGAAACTCGCCCGATTACAACGGTACGTGTATTTTTGCCCTAGGCCATAGTAGTTATTGGTTTCGAGTATCAGACTTGCGAAAATTGTAATGGTTTCTCAACCATTCCTTAACTTCAAACTCCCATATCTCGCGAACGGATTGACGAACTCGAGAATTTCCTATTGCATATGAAAGCAGAAACTCGCCCGATTACAACGGTAAGTGTATTTTTCCCCAAGGCCCTTGTAGTTATTGGCTTCGAGTATCAGACTTGCGATAATTTTGATGGTTTCTCAAGCATTCCTTAACTTCAAACTCCCATTTTCGCGAACGGATTGACGAACTCGAGAAATTCCTGTTGCATCTGAAAGCAGAAACTCGACCGATTTCAACGGTATGTGCATTTTTGCCCTAGGCCATAGAAGTTATTGGTTTCGAGTATCAGACTTTCGAAAATTTTGATGGTTTCTCAAGCATTCCATAACTTCTACCTCCCACGTCTCGCGAACGGATTGATGAACTCGAGAAACTCCTGTTGCATCTGAAAGCAGAAACTCGCTCGATTACAACGGTATGTGTATTTTTCCCCTAGGCCATTGTAGTTATTGGTTTCTAGCATCAGAATTGCAAAAATTTTGATGGTTTCCCAAGCATTCCTTAACTTCAAACTCCCATATCTCGCGAACGGATTGACGATCTCGAGAAATTCCTGTTGCATCTGACAGCAGAAACTCGCCCGATTACAACAGTATGTGCATTTTACCCCTATGTCTTTGCAGTTATTGGTTTCGAGTAACAGACTTGCGACAATTTTGATGGTATCTCAAGCATTCCTTAACTTCAAACTCCCATATCTCGCGAACGGATTGACGATCTCGAGAAATTCCTGTGGCATCTGACAGCAGAAACTCGCCCGATTTCAACAGTATGTGCATTTTTCCCCTATGCCTTTGTAGTTATTGGTCTCGAGTATCAGATCTGCGAAAATTTTGAAGGTTTCTCAAACATTCCTCTACTTGAAACTCCCATACCTCGCGAACGGATTGACGAACTCGAGAAATTCCTGTTGCATCTGACAGCAGAAACTCGGCCGATTACAACGGTACGTGTATTTTTGACCTAGGCCATTCCAGTTATTGGTTTCGTGTATCAGGCTTGCGAAAATTTTGATGGTTTCTCAAGCATTCCTTAACTTCAAACTCCCATATCTCGCGAACGGATTGACGATCTCGAGAAATTCCTGTTGCATCTGACAGCAGAAACTCGGCCGATTACAACGGTACGTGTATTTTTGACCTAGGCCATTCCAGTTATTGGTTTCGTCTATCAGACTTGCGAAAATTTTGATGGTTTCTCAAGCATTCCTTAACTTCAAACTCCCATATCTCGCGAACGGATTGACGAACTCGAGAATTTCCTATTGCATCTGAAAGCAGAAACTCGCCCGATTACAACGGTACGTGTATTTTTGCCCTAGGCCATAGTAGTTATTGGTTTCGAGTATCAGACTTGCGAAAATTGTAATGGTTTCTCAACCATTCCTTAACTTCAAACTCCCATATCTCGCGAACGGATTGACGAACTCGAGAATTTCCTATTGCATATGAAAGCAGAAACTCGCCCGATTACAACGGTAAGTGTATTTTTCCCCAAGGCCTTTGTAGTTATTGGCTTCGAGTATCAGACTTGCGATAATTTTGATGGTTTCTCAAGCATTCCTTAACTTCAAACTCCCATTTTCGCGAACGGATTGACGAACTCGAGAAATTCCTGTTGCATCTGACAGCAGAAACTCGCCCGATTACAACAGTATGTGCATTTTACCCCTATGTCTTTGCAGTTATTGGTTTCGAGTAACAGACTTGCGACAATTTTGATGGTATCTCAAGCATTCCTTAACTTCAAACTCCCATATCTCGCGAACGGATTGACGATCTCGAGAAATTCCTGTGGCATCTGACAGCAGAAACTCGCCCGATTTCAACAGTATGTGCATTTTTCCCCTATGCCTTTGTAGTTATTGGTCTCGAGTATCAGATCTGCGAAAATTTTGAAGGTTTCTCAAACATTCCTCTACTTGAAACTCCCATACCTCGCGAACGGATTGACGAACTCGAGAAATTCCTGTTGCATCTGACAGCAGAAACTCGGCCGATTACAACGGTACGTGTATTTTTGACCTAGGCCATTCCAGTTATTGGTTTCGTGTATCAGGCTTGCGAAAATTTTGATGGTTTCTCAAGCATTCCTTAACTTCAAACTCCCATATCTCGCGAACGGATTGACGATCTCGAGAAATTCCTGTTGCATCTGACAGCAGAAACTCGGCCGATTACAACGGTACGTGTATTTTTGACCTAGGCCATTCCAGTTATTGGTTTCGTCTATCAGACTTGCGAAAATTTTGATGGTTTCTCAAGCATTCCTTAACTTCAAACTCCCATATCTCGCGAACGGATTGACGAACTCGAGAATTTCCTATTGCATCTGAAAGCAGAAACTCGCCCGATTACAACGGTACGTGTATTTTTGCCCTAGGCCATAGTAGTTATTGGTTTCGAGTATCAGACTTGCGAAAATTGTAATGGTTTCTCAACCATTCCTTAACTTCAAACTCCCATATCTCGCGAACGGATTGACGAACTCGAGAATTTCCTATTGCATATGAAAGCAGAAACTCGCCCGATTACAACGGTAAGTGTATTTTTCCCCAAGGCCTTTGTAGTTATTGGCTTCGAGTATCAGACTTGCGATAATTTTGATGGTTTCTCAAGCATTCCTTAACTTCAAACTCCCATTTTCGCGAACGGATTGACGAACTCGAGAAATTCCTGTTGCATCTGAAAGCAGAAACTCGACCGATTTCAACGGTATGTGCATTTTTGCCCTAGGCCATAGAAGTATTTGTTTCGAGTATCAGACTTGCAAAAATTTTGATGGTTTCTCAAGCATTCCATAACTTCTAACTCCCACATCTCGCGAACGGATTGACGAACTCGAGAAACTCCTGTTTCATCTGAAAGCAGAAACTCTCCCGATTACAACGGTATGTGTATTTTTCCCCTAGGCCATTGTAGTTATTGGTTTCTAGCATCAGAATTGCAAAAATTTTGATGGTTTCCCAAGCATTCCTTAACTTCAAACTCCCATATCTCGCGAACGGATTGACGATCTCGAGAAATTCCTGTTGCATCTGACAGCAGAAACTCGCCCGATTACAACAGTATGTGCATTTTACCCCTATGTCTTTGCAGTTATTGGTTTCGAGTAACAGACTTGCGACAATTTTGATGGTATCTCAAGCATTCCTTAACTTCAAACTCCCATATCTCGCGAACGGATTGACGATCTCGAGAAATTCCTGTGGCATCTGACAGCAGAAACTCGCCCGATTACAACGGTATGTGTATTTTTCCCCTAGGGCCTTGTAGTTATTGGTTTCTAGCATCAGAATTGCGAAAATTTTGATGGTTTCTCAACCATTCCTTAATTTCAAACTCCCATATCTCGCGAACGGAATGACGAACTCGAGAAATTCGTGTTGCATCTGAAAGTAGAAACTCGCACGATTACAATGGTGTGTGTACTTTTCCCCTAGGGCATTCCAGTTTTTGGTTTCGAGTATCAGACTTGCGAAAATTTTGATGGTTTCTCAATCATTCCTTAACTTCAAACTTCCATATCTCGCGAACGGATTGACGAACTCGAGAATTTCCAATTGCATCTGAAAGCAGAAACACGCCCGATTACAACGGTATGTGTATTTTTGCCCTAGGCCATACTTGTTATTGGATTCGAGTATCAGACTTGCGAAAATTTTGATGGTTTCTCAAGCATTCCATAACTTCTAACCCCCATATCTCGCGAATGGATTGACGAATTCGAGACATTCCTGTTGCATCTGAAAGCAGAAACTCGCCCGATTACAACGGTATATGTATTTTTGCCCTAGGCCATAGTAGTTATTGGTTTCGAGTATCAGACTTGCGAAAATTGTGATGGTTTCTCAACCATTCCTTAACTTCAAACTCCCATATCTCGCGAACGGATTGACGAACTCGAGAATTTCCTATTGCATCTGACACCAGAAACTCGCCCGATTACAACGGTATGTGTATTTTTCCCCTAGGGCCTTGTAGTTATTGGTTTCTAGCATCAGAATTGCGAAAATTTTGATGGTTTCTCAACCATTCCTTAACTTCAAACTCCCATATCTCGCGAACGGAATGACGAACTCGAGAAATTCCTGTTGCATCTGAAAGTAGAAACTCGCACGATTACAATGGTGTGTGTACTTTTCCCCTACGCCATTCCAGTTTATGGTTTCGAGTATCAGACTTGCGAAAATTTTGATGGTTTCTCAATCATTCCTTAACTTCAAACTTCCATATCTCGCGAACGGATTGACGAACTCGAGAATTTCCTATTGCATCTGAAAGCAGAAACTCGCCCGATTACAACGGTATGTGTATTTTTGCCCTAGGCCATACTTGTTATTGGATTCGAGTATCAGACTTGCGAAAATTTTGATGGTTTCTCAATCATTCCTTAACTTCAAACTTCCATATCTCGCGAACGGATTGACGAACTCGAGAATTTCCTATTGCATCTGACAGCAGAAACTCGCCCGATTACAACGGTATGTGTATTTTTCCCCTAGGGCCTTGTAGTTATTGGTTTCTAGCATCAGAATTGCGAAAATTTTGATGGTTTCTCAACCATTCCTTAACTTCAAACTCCCATATCTCGCGAACGGAATGACGAACTCGAGAAATTCCTGTTGCATCTGAAAGTAGAAACTCGCACGATTACAATGGTGTGTGTACTTTTCCCCTAGGCCATTCCAGTTTATGGTTTCGAGTATCAGACTTGCGAAAATTTTGATGGTTTCTCAATCATTCCTTAACTTCAAACTCCCATATCTCGCGAACGGAATGACGTACTCGAGAAATTCCTGTTGCATCTGACAGCAGAAACTCGCCCGATTACAACGGTATGTGTATTTTTCCCCTAGGCCATTGTAGTTATTGGTCTCGAGTATCAGATTTGCGAAAATTTTGACGGTTTCTCAACCATTCCTTAACTTCAAACTCCCATATCTCGCGAACGGATTGACGAACTCGTGAAATTCCTGTTGCATCTGACAGCAGAAACTCGCCCGATTACAACGGCACGTGCATTTTTGCCCTAGGCCATACTTGTTATTGGATTCCAGTATCAGACTTGCGAAAATTTTGATGGTTTCTCAATCATTCCTTAACTTCAAACTTCCATATCTCGCGAACGGATTGACGAACTCGAGAATTTCCTATTGCATCTGAAAGCAGAAACTCGCCCGATTACAACGGTATGTGTATTTTTGCCCTAGGCCATACTTGTTATTGGATTCGAGTATCAGACTTGCGAAAATTTTGATGGTTTCTCAATCATTCCTTAACTTCAAACTTCCATATCTCGCGAACGGATTGACGAACTCGAGAATTTCCTATTGCATCTGACAGCAGAAACTCGCCCGATTACAACGGTATGTGTATTTTTCCCCTAGGGCCTTGTAGTTATTGGTTTCTAGCATCAGAATTGCGAAAATTTTGATGGTTTCTCAACCATTCCTTAACTTCAAACTCCCATATCTCGCGAACGGAATGACGAACTCGAGAAATTCCTGTTGCATCTGAAAGTAGAAACTCGCACGATTACAATGGTGTGTGTACTTTTCCCCTAGGCCATTCCAGTTTATGGTTTCGAGTATCAGACTTGCGAAAATTTTGATGGTTTCTCAATCATTCCTTAACTTCAAACTTCTATATCTCGCGAACGGATTGACGAACTCGAGAATTTCCAATTGCATCTGAAAGCAGAAACTCGCCCGATTACAACGGTATGTGTATTTTTGCCCTGGGCCATACTTGTTATTGGATTCGAGTATCAGACGTGCGAAAATTTTGATGGTTTCTCAATCATTCCTTAACTTCAAACTTCCATATCTCGCGAACGGATTGACGAACTCGAGAATTTCCTATTGCATCTGACAGCAGAAACTCGCCCGATTACAACGGTATGTGTATTTTTCCCCTAGGGCCTTGTAGTTATTGGTTTCCGGCAACAGAATTGCGAAAATTTTGATGGTTTCTCAACCATTCCTTAACTTCAAACTCCCATATCTCGCGAACGGAACGACGAACTCGAGAAATTCCTGTTGCATCTGAAAGTAGAAACTCGCACGATTACAATGGTGTGTGTACTTTTCCCCTAGGCCATTCCAGTTTATGGTTTCGAGTATAAGACTTGCGAAAATTTTGATGGTTCCTCAATCATTCCTTAACTTCAAACTTCCATATCTCGCGAACGGATTGACGAACTCGAGAATTTCCAATTGCATCTGAAAGCAGAAACTCGCCCGATTACAACGGTATGTGTATTTTTGCCCTAGGCCATACTTGTTATTGGATTCGAGTATCAGACTTGCGAAAATTTTGATGGTTTCTCAATCATTCCTTAACTTCAAACTTCCATATCTCGCGAACGCATTGACGAACTCGAGAATTTCCTATTGCATCTGACAGCAGAAACTCGCCCGATTACAACGGTATGTGTATTTTTCCCCTAGGCCCTTGTAGTTATTGGTTTCTAGCATCAGAATTGCGAAAATTTTGATGGTTTCTCAACCATTCCTTAACTTCAAACTCCCATATCTCGCGAACGGAATGACGAACTCGAGAAATTCCTGTTGCATCTGAAAGTAGAAACTCGCACGATTACAATGGTGTGTGTACTTTTCCCCTAGGCCATTCCAGTTTATGGTTTCGAGTATCAGACTTGCGAAAATTTTGATGGTTTCTCAATCATTCCTTAACTTCAAACTCCCATATCTCGCGAACGGAATGACGAACTCGAGAAATTCCTGTTGCATCTGACAGCAGAAACTCGCCCGATTACAACGGTATGTGTATTTTTCCCCTAGGCCATTGTAGTTATTGGTCTCGAGTATCAGACTTGCGAAAATTTTGACGGTTTCTCAACCATTCCTTAACTTCAAACTACCATATCTCGCGAACGGATTGACGAACTCGAGAATTTCCTATTGCATCTGAAAGCAGAAACACGCCCGATTACAACGGTACGTGTATTTTTGACCTAGGCCATTCCAGTTATTGGTTTCGAGTATCAGACCTGCGAAAATTTTGAAGGTTTCTCAACCATTCCTCAACTTCAAACTCCCATACCTCGCGAACGAATTGACGAACTCGAGAAATTCCTGTTGCATCTGAAAGCAGAAACTCGCCCGATTTCAACGGTATGTGCATTTTTGCCCTAGGCCATAGTAGTTATTGGCTTCGAGTATCAGACTTGCGATAATTTTGATGGTTTCTCAAGCATTCCTTAACTTGAAACTCCCATATCTCGCGAACGGATTGACGAACTCGTGAAATTCCTGTTGCATCTGACAGCAGAAACTCGCCCGATTACAACGGTATGTGTATTTTTGCCCTAGGCCATACTTGTTATTGGATTCGAGTATCAGACTTGCGAAAATTTTGATGGTTTCTCAATCATTCCTTAACTTCAAACTTCCATATCTCGCGAACGGATTGACGAACTCGTGAAATTCCTGTTGCATCTGACAGCAGAAACTCGCCCGATTACAACGGCACGTGCATTTTTGCCCTAGGCCATACTTGTTATTGGATTCCAGTATCAGACTTGCGAAAATTTTGATGGTTTCTCAATCATTCCTTAACTTCAAACTTCCATATCTCGCGAACGGATTGACGAACTCGAGAATTTCCTATTGCATCTGAAAGCAGAAACTCGCCCGATTACAACGGTATGTGTATTTTTGCCCTAGGCCATACTTGTTATTGGATTCGAGTATCAGACTTGCGAAAATTTTGATGGTTTCTCAATCATTCCTTAACTTCAAACTTCCATATCTCGCGAACGGATTGACGAACTCGAGAATTTCCTATTGCATCTGACAGCAGAAACTCGCCCGATTACAACGGTATGTGTATTTTTCCCCTAGGGCCTTGTAGTTATTGGTTTCTAGCATCAGAATTGCGAAAATTTTGATGGTTTCTCAACCATTCCTTAACTTCAAACTCCCATATCTCGCGAACGGAATGACGAACTCGAGAAATTCCTGTTGCATCTGAAAGTAGAAACTCGCACGATTACAATGGTGTGTGTACTTTTCCCCTAGGCCATTCCAGTTTATGGTTTCGAGTATCAGACTTGCGAAAATTTTGATGGTTTCTCAATCATTCCTTAACTTCAAACTTCTATATCTCGCGAACGGATTGACGAACTCGAGAATTTCCAATTGCATCTGAAAGCAGAAACTCGCCCGATTACAACGGTATGTGTATTTTTGCCCTGGGCCATACTTGTTATTGGATTCGAGTATCAGACGTGCGAAAATTTTGATGGTTTCTCAATCATTCCTTAACTTCAAACTTCCATATCTCGCGAACGGATTGACGAACTCGAGAATTTCCTATTGCATCTGACAGCAGAAACTCGCCCGATTACAACGGTATGTGTATTTTTCCCCTAGGGCCTTGTAGTTATTGGTTTCCGGCAACAGAATTGCGAAAATTTTGATGGTTTCTCAACCATTCCTTAACTTCAAACTCCCATATCTCGCGAACGGAACGACGAACTCGAGAAATTCCTGTTGCATCTGAAAGTAGAAACTCGCACGATTACAATGGTGTGTGTACTTTTCCCCTAGGCCATTCCAGTTTATGGTTTCGAGTATAAGACTTGCGAAAATTTTGATGGTTCCTCAATCATTCCTTAACTTCAAACTTCCATATCTCGCGAACGGATTGACGAACTCGAGAATTTCCAATTGCATCTGAAAGCAGAAACTCGCCCGATTACAACGGTATGTGTATTTTTGCCCTAGGCCATACTTGTTATTGGATTCGAGTATCAGACTTGCGAAAATTTTGATGGTTTCTCAATCATTCCTTAACTTCAAACTTCCATATCTCGCGAACGCATTGACGAACTCGAGAATTTCCTATTGCATCTGACAGCAGAAACTCGCCCGATTACAACGGTATGTGTATTTTTCCCCTAGGCCCTTGTAGTTATTGGTTTCTAGCATCAGAATTGCGAAAATTTTGATGGTTTCTCAACCATTCCTTAACTTCAAACTCCCATATCTCGCGAACGGAATGACGAACTCGAGAAATTCCTGTTGCATCTGAAAGTAGAAACTCGCACGATTACAATGGTGTGTGTACTTTTCCCCTAGGCCATTCCAGTTTATGGTTTCGAGTATCAGACTTGCGAAAATTTTGATGGTTTCTCAATCATTCCTTAACTTCAAACTCCCATATCTCGCGAACGGAATGACGAACTCGAGAAATTCCTGTTGCATCTGACAGCAGAAACTCGCCCGATTACAACGGTATGTGTATTTTTCCCCTAGGCCATTGTAGTTATTGGTCTCGAGTATCAGACTTGCGAAAATTTTGACGGTTTCTCAACCATTCCTTAACTTCAAACTACCATATCTCGCGAACGGATTGACGAACTCGAGAATTTCCTATTGCATCTGAAAGCAGAAACACGCCCGATTACAACGGTACGTGTATTTTTGACCTAGGCCATTCCAGTTATTGGTTTCGAGTATCAGACCTGCGAAAATTTTGAAGGTTTCTCAACCATTCCTCAACTTCAAACTCCCATACCTCGCGAACGAATTGACGAACTCGAGAAATTCCTGTTGCATCTGAAAGCAGAAACTCGCCCGATTTCAACGGTATGTGCATTTTTGCCCTAGGCCATAGTAGTTATTGGCTTCGAGTATCAGACTTGCGATAATTTTGATGGTTTCTCAAGCATTCCTTAACTTGAAACTCCCATATCTCGCGAACGGATTGACGAACTCGTGAAATTCCTGTTGCATCTGACAGCAGAAACTCGCCCGATTACAACGGCACGTGTATTTCTGACCTAGGCCATTCCAGTTATTGGTTTCGAGTATCAGACTTGCGAAAATTTTGATGGTTTCTCAAGCATTCCATAACTTCTAACCCCCATATCTCGCGAACGGATTGACGAATTCGAGACATTCCTGTTGCATCTGAAAGCAGAAACTCGCCCGATTACAACGGTATGTGTATTTTTGCCCTAGGCCATACTTGTTATTGGATTCGAGTATCAGAATTGCGAAAATCGTGATGGTTTCTCAACCATTCCTTAACTTCAAACTCCCATATCTCGCGAACGGATTGACGAACTCGAGAATTTCCTATTGCATCTGAAAGCAGAAACACGCCCGATTACAACGGTACGTGTATTTTTGACCTAGGCCATTCCAGTTATTGGTTTCGAGTATCAGACCTGCGAAAATTTTGAAGGTTTCTCAACCATTCCTCAACTTCAAACTCTCATACCTCGCGAACGGATTGACGAACTCGAGAAATTCCTGTTGCATCTGAAAGCAGAAACTCGACCGATTTCAACGGTATGTGCATTTTTGCCCTAGGCCATAGTAGTTATTGGCTTCAAGTATCAGACTTGCGATAATTTTGATGGTTTCTCAAGCATTCCTTAACTTCAAACTCCCATATCTCGCGAACGGATTGACGAATTCGAGAAATTCCTGTTGCATCTGACAGCAGAAACTCGCCCGATTACAACGGTATGTGCATTTTTCCCCTAGGCCTTTGTAGTTATTGGTTTCGAGTATCAGACTTGCGAAAATTTTGATGGTTTCTCAAGCATTCCTTAACTTCAAACTCCCATATCTCGCGAACGGATTGACGAACTCGAGAATTTCCTATTGCATCTGAAAGCAGAAACACGCCCGATTACAACGGTACGTGTATTTCTGACCTAGGCCATTCCAGTTATTGGTTTCGAGTATCAGACTTGCGAAAATTTTGATGGTTTCTCAATCATTCCTTAACTTCAATCTTCCATATCTCGCGAACGGATTGACGAACTCAAGAATTTCCTATTGCATCTGAAAGCAGAGACTCGCCCAATTACAACGGTATGTGTATTTTTGCCCTAGGCCATACTTGTTATTGAATTCGAGTATCAGACTTGCGAAAATTTTGATGGTTTCTCAAGCATTCCTTAACTTCAAACTCCCATATCTCGCGAACGGATTGACGAACTCGAGAATTTCCTATTGCATCTGAAAGCAGAAACTCGCCCGATATCAACGGTATGTGCATTTTTCCCTAGGCCTTTGTAGTTATTGGTTTCGAGTATCAGACTTGCGAAAATTTTGATGGTTTCTCAAGCATTCCTTAACTTCAAACTCCCATATCTCGCGAACGGATTGACGAACTCGAGAATTTCCTATTGCATCTGAAAGCAGAAACTCGCCCGATTACAACGGTATGTGTATTTTTGCCCTAGGCCATACTTGTTATTGGATTCGAGTATCAGACTTGCGAAAATTTTGATGGTTTCTCAAGCATTCCATAACTTCTAACCCCCATATCTCGCGAACGGATTGACGAATTCGAGACATTCCTGTTGCATCTGAAAGCAGAAACTCGCCCGATTACAACGTTATGTGTATTTTTGCCCTAGGCCATAGTAGTTATTGGTTTCGAGTATCAGAATTGCGAAAATTGTGATGGTTTCTCAACCATTCCTTAACTTCAAACTCCCATATCTCGCGAACGGATTGACGAACTCGAGAATTTCCTATTGCATCTGAAAGCAGAAACTCGCCCGATTACAACGGTGCGTGTATTTTTCCCCAAGGCCTTTGTAGTTATTATCTTCGAGTATCAGACTTGCGAAAATTTTGATGGTTTCTCAAGCATTCCATAACTTCTAACTCCCACATCTCGCGAACGGATTGACGAACTCGAGAAACTCCTGTTGCATCTGAAAGCAGAAACTCGCCCGATTACAAAGGTATGTGTATTTTTCCCCTAGGCCATACTTGTTATTGGATTCGAGTATCAGACTTGCGAAAATTTTGATGGTTACTCAAGCATTCCTTAACTTCAAACTCCCATATCTCGCGAACGGAATGACGAACTCGAGAAATTCCTGTTGCATCTGACAGCAGAAACACGCCCGATTACAACGGTATGTGTATTTTTCCCCTAGGGCATTGTAGTTATTGGCCTCGAGTATCAGACTTGCGAAAATTTTGATGGTTTCTCAACCATTCCTTAACTTCAAACTACCATATCTCGCGAACGGATTGACGAACTCGAGAATTTCCTATTGCATCTGAAAGCAGAAACACGCCCGATTACAACGGTACGTGTATTTTTGACCTAGGCCATTCCAGTTATTGGTTTCGAGTATCAGACCTGCGAAAATTTTGAATGTTTCTCAACCATTCCTCAACTTCAAACTCCCATACCTCGCGAACGGATTGACGAACTCGAGAAATTCCTGTTGCATCTGACAGCAGAAACTCGCCCGATTAGAACGGCACGTGTATTTCTGACCTAGGCCATTCCAGTTATTGGTTTCGAGTATCAGACTTGCGAAAATTTTGATGGTTTCTCAAGCATTCCTTAACTTCAAACTCCCATATCTCGCGAACGGATTGACGAACTCGAGAATTTCCTATTGCATCTGAAAGCAGAAACTCGCCCGATTTCAACGGTATGTGCATTTTTCCCCTAGGCCTTTGTAGTTATTGGTTTCGAGTATCAGACTTGCGAAAATTTTGATGGTTTCTCAAGCATTCCTTAACTTCAAACTACCATATCTCGCGAACGGATTGACGAACTCGAGAATTTCCTATTGCATCTGAAAGCAGAAACTCGCCCGATTACAACGGTATGTGTATTTTTGCCCTAGGCCACACTTGTTATTGGATTCGAGTATCAGACTTGCGAAAATTTTGATGGTTTCTCAAGCATTCCATACCTTCTAACCCCCATATTTCGCGAACGGATTGACGAATTCGAGACATTCCTGTTGCATCTGAAAGCAGAAACTCGCCCGATTACAACGGTATGTGTATTTTTGCCCTAGGCCATAGTAGTTATTGGTTTCGAGTATCAGAATTGCGAAAATTGTGATGGTTTCTCAACCATTCCTTAACTTCGAACTCCCATATCTCGCGAACGGATTGACGAACTCGAGAATTTCCTATTGCATCTGAAAGCAGAAACTCGCCCGATTACAACGGTGCGTGTATTTTTCCCCAAGGCCTTTGTAGTTATTAGCTTCGAGTATCAGACTTGCGAAAATTTTGATGGTTTCTCAAGCATTCCATAACTTCTAACTCCCACATCTCGCGAACGGATTGACGAACTCGAGAAACTCCTGTTGCATCTGAAAGCAGAAACTCGCCCAATTACAACGGTATGTGTATTTTTCCCCTAGGCCAAACTTGTTATTGGATTCGAGTATCAGATTTGCGAAAATTTTGATGGTTACTCAAGCATTCCTTAACTTCAAACTCCCATATCTCGCGAACGGAATGACGAACTCGAGAATTTCCTATTGCATCTGAAAGCAGAAACTCGCCCGATTTCAACGGTATGTGCATTTTTCCCCTAGGCCTTTGTAGTTATTGGTTTCGAGTATCAGACTTGCGAAAATTTTGATGGTTTCTCAAGCATTCCATAACTTCTAACTCCCACATCTCGCGAACGGATTGACGAACTCGAGAAACTCCTGTTGCATCTGAAAGCAGAAACTCGCCCAATTACAACGGTATGTGTATTTTTCCCGTAGGCCAAACTTGTTATTGGATTCGAGTATCAGATTTGCGAAAATTTTGATGGTTACTCAAGCATTCCTTAACTTCAAACTCCCATATCTCGCGAACGGAATGACGAACTCGAGAAATTCCTGTTGCATCTGACAGCAGAAACTCGCCCGATTACAACGGTATGTGTATTTTTCCCCTAGGCCATTGTAGTTATTGGTCTCGAGTATCAGACTTGCGAAAATTTTGATGGTTTCTCAACCATTCCTTAACTTCAAACTACCATATCTCGCGAACGGATTGACGAACTCGAGAATTTCCTATTGCATCTGAAAGCAGAAACACGCCCGATTACAACCGTACGTGTATTTTTGACCTAGGCCATTCCAGTTATTGGTTTCGAGTATCAGACCTGCGAAAATTTTGAAGGTTTCTCAACCATTCCTCAACTTCAAACTCCCATACCTCGCGAACGGATTGACGAACTCGAGAAATTCCTGTTGCATCTGAAATCAGAAACTCGACCGATTTCAACGGTATGTGCATTTTTGCCCTAGGCCATAGTAGTTATTGGCTTCGAGTATCAGACTTGCGATAATTTTGATGGTTTCTCAAGCATTCCTTAACTTCAAACTCCCATATCTCGCGAACGGATTGACGAACTCGAGAAATTCCTGTTGCATCTGACAGCAGAAACTCGCCCGATTACAACGGCACGTGTATTTTTGACCTAGGCCATTCCAGTTATTGGTTTCGAGTATCAGACTTGCGAAAATTTTGATGGTTTCTCAATCATTCCTTAACTTCAAACTTCCATATCTCGCGAACGGATTGACGAACTCGAGAAACTCCTGTTGCATCTGAAAGCAGAAACTCGCCCAATTACAACGGTATGTGTATTTTTCCCGTAGGCCAAACTTGTTATTGGATTCGAGTATCAGATTTGCGAAAATTTTGATGGTTACTCAAGCATTCCTTAACTTCAAACTCCCATATCTCGCGAACGGAATGACGAACTCGAGAAATTCCTGTTGCATCTGACAGCAGAAACTCGCCCGATTACAACGGTATGTGTATTTTTCCCCTAGGCCATTGTAGTTATTGGTCTCGAGTATCAGACTTGCGAAAATTTTGATGGTTTCTCAACCATTCCTTAACTTCAAACTACCATATCTCGCGAACGGATTGACGAACTCGAGAATTTCCTATTGCATCTGAAAGCAGAAACACGCCCGATTACAACCGTACGTGTATTTTTGACCTAGGCCATTCCAGTTATTGGTTTCGAGTATCAGACCTGCGAAAATTTTGAAGGTTTCTCAACCATTCCTCAACTTCAAACTCCCATACCTCGCGAACGGATTGACGAACTCGAGAAATTCCTGTTGCATCTGAAATCAGAAACTCGACCGATTTCAACGGTATGTGCATTTTTGCCCTAGGCCATAGTAGTTATTGGCTTCGAGTATCAGACTTGCGATAATTTTGATGGTTTCTCAAGCATTCCTTAACTTCAAACTCCCATATCTCGCGAACGGATTGACGAACTCGAGAAATTCCTGTTGCATCTGACAGCAGAAACTCGCCCGATTACAACGGCACGTGTATTTTTGACCTAGGCCATTCCAGTTATTGGTTTCGAGTATCAGACTTGCGAAAATTTTGATGGTTTCTCAATCATTCCTTAACTTCAAACTTCCATATCTCGCGAACGGATTGACGAACTCGAGAATTTCCTATTGCATCTGAAAGCAGAAACTCGCCCGATTACAACGGTATGTGTATTTTTGCCCTAGGCCATACTAGTTATTGAATTCGAGTATCAGACTTGCGAAAATTTTGATGGTTTCTCAAGTATTCCTTAACTTCAAACTCCCATATCTCGCGAACGGATTGACGAACTCGAGAATTTCCTATTGCATCTGAAAGCAGAAACTCGCCCGATTACAACGGTGTGTGTATTTTTGCCCTAGGCCATACTTGTTATTGGATTCGAGTATCAGACTTGCGAAAATTTTGATGGTTTCTCAAGCATTCCTTAACTTCAAACTTCCATATCTCGCGAACGGATTGACGAACTCGAGAATTTCCTATTGCATCTGAAAGCAGAAACTCGCCCGATTACAACGGTATGTGTATTTTTGCCCTAGGCCATACTTGTTATTGGATTCGTGAATCAGACTTGCGAAAATTTTGATGGTTTCTCAAGCATTCCTTAACTTCAAACTCCCATATCTCGCGAACGGATTGACGAACTCGAGAAATTCCTGTTGCATCTGAAAGCAGAAACTCGCCCGATTACAACGGTATGTGTATTTTTCCCCTAGGGCATTGTAGTTATTGGTTTCTAGTATCGGAATTGCGAAAATTTTGATGGTTTCACAACCATTCCTTAACTTCATTCTCCCATATCTCGCGAATGGAATGACGAACTCGAGAAATTCCTGTTGCATCTGAAAGTGGAGACTCGCCCGATTACAAAGGTATGCGCATCTTTGCCCTAGGCCATAGTTGTTACTGGTTTCTAACATCAGAATTGCGAAAATTTTGATTGTTTCTCAACCATTCCTTAACTTCAAACTCCCATATCTCGCGAACGGAATGACGAACTCGAGAATTTCCTATTGCATCTGAAAGCAGAAACTCGCCCGATTACAACGGTGCGTGTATTTTTCCCCAAGGCCTTTGTAGTTATTACCTTCGAGTATCAGACTTGCGATAATTTTGATGGTTTCTCAAGCATTCCTTAACTTCAAACTTCCATATCTCGCGAACGGATTGACGAACTCAAGAATTTCCTATTGCATCTGAAAGCAGAGACTCGCCCGATTACAACGGCATGTGTATTTTTGCCCTAGGCCATACTTGTTATTGAATTCGAGTATCAGACTTGCGAAAATTTTGATGGTTTCTCAAGCATTCCTTAACTTCAAACTCCCATATCTCGCGAACGGATTGACGAACTCGAGAATTTCCTATTGCATCTGAAAGCAGAAACTCGCCCGATTTCAACGGTATGTGCATTTTTCCCCTAGACCTTTGTAGTTATTGGTTTCGAGTATCAGACTTGCGAAAATTTTGATGGTTTCTCAAGCATTCCTTAACTTCAAACTACCATATCTCGCGAACGGATTGACGAACTCGAGAATTTCCTATTGCATCTGAAAGCAGAAACTCGCCCGATTACAACGGTATGTGTATTTTTGACCTAGGCCATTCCAGTTATTGGTTTCGAGTATCAGACCTGCGAAAATTTTGAAGGTTTCTCAACCATTCCTCAACTTCAAACTCCCATACCTCGCGAACGGATTGACGAACTCGAGAAATTTCTGTTGCATCTGAAATCAGAAACTCGACCGATTTCAACGGTATGTGCATTTTTGCCCTAGGCCATAGTAGTTATTGGCTTCGAGTATCAGACTTGCGATAATTTTGATGGTTTCTCAACCATTCCTTAACTTCAAACTCCCATATCTCGCGAACGGATTGACAAACTCGAGAAATTCCTGTTGCATCTGACAGCAGAAACTCGCCCGATTACAACGGCACGTGTATTTTTGACCTAGGCCATTCCAGTTATTGGTTTCGAGTATCAGACTTGCGAAAATTTTGATGGTTTCTCAATCATTCCTTAAATTCAAACTCCCATATCTCGCGAACGGATTGACGAACTCGAGAATTTCCTATTGCATCTGAAAGCAGAAACTCGCCCGATTACAACGGTGTGTGTATTTTTGCCCTAGGCCATACTTGTTATTGGATTCGAGTATCAGACTTGCGAAAATTTTGATGGTTTCTCAAGCATTCCTTAACTTCAAACTTCCATATCTCGCGAACGGATTGACGAACTCGAGAATTTCCTATTGCATCTGAAAGCAGAAACTCGCCCGATTACAACGGTATGTGTATTTTTGCCCTAGGCCATACTTGTTATTGGATTCGTGAATCAGACTTGCGAAAATTTTGATGGTTTCTCAAGCATTCCTTAACTTCAAACTCCCATATCTCGCGAACGGATTGACGAACTCGAGAAATTCCTGTTGCATCTGAAAGCAGAAACTCGCCCGATTACAACGGTATGTGTATTTTTCCCCTAGGGCATTGTAGTTATTGGTTTCTAGTATCGGAATTGCGAAAATTTTGATGGTTTCACAACCATTCCTTAACTTCATTCTCCCATATCTCGCGAATGGAATGACGAACTCGAGAAATTCCTGTTGCATCTGAAAGTGGAGACTCGCCCGATTACAACGGTATGTGTATTTTTGCCCTAGGCCATACTTGTTATTGGATTCGAGTATCAGACTTGCGAAAATTTTGATGGTTTCTCAAGCATTCCTTAACTTCAAACTCCACTATCTCGCGAACGGATTGACGAACTCGAGAATTTCCTATTGCATCTGAAAGCAGAAACTCGCCCGATTTCAACGGTACGTGCATTTTCCCCCTAGGCCTTTGTAGTTATTGGTTTCGAGTATCAGACTTGCGAAAATTTTGATGGTTTTTCAAGCATTCCTTAACTTCAAACTCCCATATCTCGCGAACGGATTAACGAACTCGAGAATTTCCTATTTCATCTGAAAGCAGAAACTCGCCCGATTACAACGGTACGTGTATTTTTGCCCTAGGCCATAGTAGTTATTGGTTTCGAGTATCAGACTTGCGAAAATTGTGATGGTTTCTCAACCATTCCTTAACTTCAAACTCCCATATCTCGCGAACGGATTGACGAACTCGAGAATTTCCTATTGCATCTGAAAGCAGAAACTCGCCCGAATACAACGGTACGTGTATTTTTCCCCAAGGCCTTTGTAGTTATTGGCTTCGAGTATCAGACTTGCGATAATTTTGATGGTTTCTCAAGCATTCCTTAACTTCAAACTCCCATATCTCGCGAACGGATTGACGAACTCGAGAATTTCCTATTGCATCTGACAGCAGAAACTCGCCCGATTACAACGGTATGTGTATTTTTCCCCTAGGCCATTGTAGTTATTGGTTTCGAGTATCAGACTTGCGAAAATTTTGATGGTTTCTCAACCATTCCTTAACTTCAAACTAGCATATCTCGCGAACGGATTGACGAACCCGAGAATTTCCTATTGCATGTGAAAGCAGAAACACGCCCGATTACAACGGTACGTGTATTTTTGACCTAGGCCATTCCAGTTATTGGTTTCGAGTATCAGACTTGCGAAAATTTTTATGGTTTCTCAAGCATTCCTTAACTTCAAACTTCCATATCTCGCGAACGGATTGACGAACTCGAGAATTTCCTATTGCATCTGAAAGCAGAAACTCGCCCGATTACAACGGTACGTGTATTTTTGCCCTAGGCCATAGTAGTTATTGGTTTCGAGTATCGGACTTGCGAAAATTGGAATGGTTTCTCAACCATTCCTTAACTTCAAACTCCCATATATCGCGAACGGATTGACGAACTCGAGAATTTCCTACTGCATCTAAAAGCAGAAACTCGCCCGATTTCAACGGTATGTGCATTTTTCCCCTAGGCCTTTGTAGTTATTGGTTTCGAGTATCAGACTTGCGAAAATTTTGAGGGTTTCTCAAGCATTCCTTAACTTCAAAACTCCCATATCTCGCGAAAGGATTGACCAACTCGAGAATTTACTATTGCATCTGAAAGCAGAAACTCGCCCGATTACAACGGTATGTGTATTTTTGCCCTAGGCCATACTTGTTATTGGATTCGAGTATCAGACTTGCGAAAATTTTGATGGTTTCTCAAGCATTCCTTAACTTCAAACATCCATATCTCGCGAACGGATTGACGAACTCAAGAATTTCCTATTGCATCTGAAAGCAGAAACTCGCCCGATTACAACGGTACGTGTATTTTTGCCCTAGGCCATAGTAGTTATTGGTTTCGAGTATCGGACTTGCGAAAATTGGAATGGTTTCTCAACCATTCCTTAACTTCAAACTCCCATATATCGCGAACGGATTGACGAACTCGAGAATTTCCTACTGCATCTAAAAGCAGAAACTCGCCCGATTTCAACGGTATGTGCATTTTTCCCCTAGGCCTTTGTAGTTATTGGTTTCGAGTATCAGACTTGTGAAAATTTTGAGGGTTTCTCAAGCATTCCTTATCTTCAAAACTCCCATATCTCGCGAAAGGATTGACCAACTCGAGAATTTACTATTGCATCTGAAAGCAGAAACTCGCCCGATTACAACGGTATGTGCATTTTTCCCCTAGGCCTTTGTAGTTATTGGTTTCGAGTATCAGACTTGCGAAAATTTTGAGGGTTTCTCAAGCATTCCTTAACTTCAAAACTCCCATATCTCGCGAAAGGATTGACCAACTCGAGAATTTACTATTGCATCTGAAAGCAGAAACTCGCCCGATTACAACGGTATGTGTATTTTTGCCCTAGGCCATACTTGTTATTGGATTCGAGTATCAGACTTGCGAAAATTTTGATGGTTTCTCAAGCATTCCTTAACTTCAAACATCCATATCTCGCGAACGGATTGACGAACTCAAGAATTTCCTATTGCATCTGAAAGCAGAAACTCGCACGATTACAACGGTACGTGTATTTTTGCCCTAGGCCATAGTAGTTATTGGTTTCGAGTATCGGACTTGCGAAAATTGGAATGGTTTCTCAACCATTCCTTAACTTCAAACTCCCATATATCGCGAACGGATTGACGAACTCGAGAATTTCCTACTGCATCTAAAAGCAGAAACTCGCCCGATTTCAACGGTATGTGCATTTTTCCCCTAGGCCTTTGTAGTTATTGGTTTCGAGTATCAGACTTGCGAAAATTTTGAGGGTTTCTCAAGCATTCCTTATCTTCAAAACTCCCATATCTCGCGAAAGGAGTGACCAACTCGAGAATTTACTATTGCATCTGAAAGCAGAAACTCGCCCGATTACAACGGTATGTGTATTTTTGCCCTAGGCCATACTTGTTATTGGATTCGAGTATCAGACTTGCGAAAATTGTGATGGTTTCTCAAGCATTCCTTAACTTCAAACATCCATATCTCGCGAACGGATTGACGAACTCAAGAATTTCCTATTGCATCTGAAAGCAGAAACTCGCCCGATTACAACGGTATGTGTATTTTTGCCCTAGGCCATAGTAGTTATTGGTTTCGAGTATCGGACTTGCGAAAACTGTGATGGTTTCTCAACCATTCCTTAACTTCAAACTCCCATATCTCGCGAACGGATTGACGAACTGGAGAATTTCCTACTGCATCTAAAAGCAGAAACTCGCCCGATTTCAACGGTATGTGCATTTTTCCCCTAGGCCTTTGTAGTTATTGGTTTCGAGTATCAGACTTGCGAAAATTTTGAGGGTTTCTCAAGCATTCCTTAACTTCAAAACTCCCATATCTCGCGAAAGGATTGACCAACTCGAGAATTTCCTATTGCATCTGAAAGCAGAAACTCGCCCGATTACAACGGTATGTGTATTTTTGCCCTAGGCCATACTTGTTATTGGATTCGAGTGTCAGACTTGCGAAAATTTTGATGGTTTCTCAAGCATTCCTTAACTTCAAACTTCCATATCTCGCGAACGGATTGACGAACTCGAGAATTTCCTATTGCATCTGAAAGCAGAAACTCGCCCGATTACAACGGTACGTGTATTTTTGCCCTAGGCCATAGTAGTTATTGGTTTCGAGTATCGGACTTGCGAAAATTGGAATGGTTTCTCAACCATTCCTTAACTTCAAACTCCCATATATCGCGAACGGATTGACGAACTCGAGAATTTCCTACTGCATCTAAAAGCAGAAACTCGCCCGATTTCAACGGTATGTGCATTTTTCCCCTAGGCCTTTGTAGTTATTGGTTTCGAGTATCAGACTTGCGAAAATTTTGAGGGTTTTTCAAGCATTCCTTAACTTCAAAACTCCCATATCTCGCGAAAGGATTGACCAACTCGAGAATTTACTATTGCATCTGAAAGCAGAAACTCGCCCGATTACAACGGTATGTGTATTTTTGCCCTAGGCCATACTTGTTATTGGATTCGAGTATCAGACTTGCGAAAATTTTGATGGTTTCTCAAGCATTCCTTAACTTCAAACATCCATATCTCGCGAACGGATTGACGAACTCAAGAATTTCCTATTGCATCTGAAAGCAGAAACTCGCCCGATTACAATGGTACGTGTATTTTTGCCCTAGGCCATAGTAGTTATTGGTTTCGAGTATCGGACTTGCGAAAATTGGAATGGTTTCTCAACCATTCCTTAACTTCAAACTCCCATATATCGCGAACGGATTGACGAACTCGAGAATTTCCTACTGCATCTAAAAGCAGAAACTCGCCCGATTTCAACGGTATGTGCATTTTTCCCCTAGGCCTTTGTAGTTATTGGTTTCGTGTATCAGACTTGCGAAAATTTTGAGGGTTTCTCAAGCATTCCTTAACTTCAAAACTCCCATATCTCGCGAAAGGATTGACCAACTCGAGAATTTACAATTGCATCTGAAAGCAGAAACTCGCCCGATTACAACGGTATGTGTATTTTTGCCCTAGGCCATACTTGTTATTGGATTCGAGTATCAGACTTGCGAAAATTTTGATGGTTTCACAAGCATTCCTTAACTTCAAACATCCATATCTCGCGAATGGATTGACGAACTCAAGAATTTCCTATTGCATCTGAAAGCAGAAACTCGCCCGATTACAACGGTATGTGTATTTTTGCCCTAGGCCATACTTGTTATTGGATTCGTGTATCAGACTTGCGAAAATTTTGATGGTTTGTCAAGCATTCCTTAACTTCAAACTCCCATATCTCGCGATCGGATTGACGAAATCGAGAATTTCCTATTGCATCGGAAAGCAGAAACTCGCCCGATTACAATGGTACGTGTATTTTTGCCCCAGGCTATAGTAGTTATTGGTTTCGAGTATCAGACTTGCGAAAATTGTGATGGTTTCTCAACCATTCCTTAACTTCAAACTCCCATATCTCGCGAACGGATTGACGAACTCGAGAATTTCCTATTGCATCTGAAAGCAGAAACTCGCCAGATTACAACGGTACGTGTATTTTTCCCCAAGGCCTTTGTAGTTATTGGCTTCGAGTATCAGACTTGCGATAATTTTGATGGTTTCTCAAGCATCCTTAACTTCAAACTCCCATATCTCGCGAACGGATTGACGAACTCGAGAAATTCCTTTTACATTTGACAGCAGAAACTCGCCCGATTACAACGGTATGTGTATTTTTCCCCTAGGCCATTGTAGTTATTGGTTTCGAGTATCAGATTTGCGAAAATTTTGATGGTTTCTCAACCATTCCTTAACTTCAAACTACCATATCTCGCGAACGGATTGACGAACCCTAGAATTTCCTATTGCATCTGAAAGCAGAAACACGCCCGATTACAACGGTACGTGTATTTTTGACCTAGGCCATTCCAGTTATTGGTTTCGAGTATCAGACCAGCGAAAATTTTGATGGTTCCTCAAGCATTCCATAACTTCTAACTCCCACATCTCGCGAACGAATTGACGAACTCGAGAAACTCCTTTTGCATCTGAAAGCAGAAACTCGCCCGATTACAACGGTATGTGTATTTTTCCCCTAGGCCATTGTAGTTATTTGTTTCTAGCATCAGAATTGCGAAAATTTTGATGGTTTCTCAAACATTCCTTAACTTCAAACTCCCATATCTCGCGAACGGAATGACGAACTCGAGAATATCCTATTGCATCTGAAAGCAGAAACTCGCCGGATTACAACGGTATGTGTATTTTTGCCCTAGGCCATACTTGTTATTGGATTCGAGTATCAGACTTGCGAAAATTTTGATGGTTTCTCAAGCATTCCTTAACTTCAAACTCCACTATCTCGCGAACGGATTGACGAACTCGAGAATTTCCTATTGCATCTGAAAGCAGAAACTCGCCCGATTTCAACGGTACGTGCATTTTCCCCCTAGGCCTTTGTAGTTATTGGTTTCGAGTATCAGACTTGCGAAAATTTTGATGGTTTTTCAAGCATTCCTTAACTTCAAACTCCCATATCTCGCGAACGGATTGACGAACTCGAGAATTTCCTATTGCATCTGAAAGCAGAAACTCGCCCGATTACAACGGTACGTGTATTTTTGCCCTAGGCCATAGTAGTTATTGGTTTCGAGTATCAGACTTGCGAAAATTGTGATGGTTTCTCAACCATTCCTTAACTTCAAACTCCCATATCTCGCGAACGGATTGACGAACTCGAGAATTTCCTATTGCATCTGAAAGCAGAAACTCGCCCGAATACAACGGTACGTGTATTTTTCCCCAAGGCCTTTGCAGTTATTGGCTTCGAGTATCAGACTTGCGATAATTTTGATGGTTTCTCAAGCATTCCTTAACTTCAAACTCCCATATCTCGCGAACGGATTGACGAACTCGAGAAATTCCTGTGACATCTGACAGCAGAAACTCGCCCGATTACAACGGTACGTGTATTTTTTACCTAGGCCATTCCAGTTATTGGTTTCGAGTATCAGACTTGCGAAAATTTTGATGGTTTCTCAAGCATTCCTTAACTTCAAACTTCCATACCTCGCGAACGGATTGACGAACTCGAGAATTTCCTATTGCATCTGAAAGCAGAAACTCGCCCGATTACAACGGTATGTGTATTTTTGCCCTAGGCCATACTTGTTATTGGATTCGAGTATCAGAATTGCGAAAATTTTGATGGTTTCTCAAGCATTCCTTAACTTCAAACTTCCATATCTCGCGAACGGATTGACGAACTCGAGAATTTCCTATTGCATCTCAATGCAGAAACTCGCCCGATTACAACGGTATGTGTATTTTTGCCCTAGGCCATACTTGTTATTGGATTCGAGTATCAGACTTGCGAAAATTTTGATGGTTTCTCAAGCATTCCTTAACTTCAAACTCCCATATCTCGCGAACGGATTGACGAACTCGAGAATTTCCTATTGCATCGGAAAGCAGAAACTCGCCCGATTACAATGATACGTGTATTTTTGCCCTAGGCTATAGTAGTTATTGGTTTCTAGTATCAGACTTGCGAAAATTGTGATGGTTTCTCAACCATTCCTTAACTTCAAACTCCCATATCTCGCGAACGGATTGACGAACTCGAGAAACTCCTGTTGCATCTGAAAGCAGAAACTCGCCCGATTACAACGGTATGTGTATTTTTCCCCTAGGCCATTGTAGTTATTTGTTTCTAGCATCAGAATTGCGAAAATTTTGATGGTTTCTCAACCATTCCTTAACTTCAAACTCCCATATCTCGCAAACGGAATGACGAACTCGAGAATATCCTATTGCATCTGAAAGGAGAAACTCGCCCGATTACAACGGTATGTGTATTTTTGCCCTAGGCCATACTTGTTATTGGATTCGAGTATCAGACTTGCGAAAATTTTGATGGTTTCTCAAGCATTCCTTAACTTCAAACTCCCATATCTCGCGAACGGATTGACGAACTCGAGAATTTTCTATTGCATCTGAAAGCAGAAACTCGCCCGATTTCAACGGTATGTGCATTTTCCCCCTAGGCCTTTGTTGTTATTGGTTTCGAGTATCAGACTTGCGAAAATTTTGAAGGATTCACAAGCATTCCTTAACTTCAAACTCCCATATCTCGCGAACGGATTGAAGAACTCGAGAATTTCCGATTGCATCTGAAAGCAGAAACTCGCCCGATTACAACGGTACGTGTATTTTTGCCCTAGGCCATAGTAGTTATTGGTTTCGAGTATCAGACTTGCGAAAATTGTGATGGTTTCTCAACCATTCCTTAACTTCAAACTCCCATATCTCGCGAACGGATTGACGAACTCGAGAATTTCCTATTGCATCTGAAAGCAGAAACTCGCCCGATTGCAACGGTATGTGTATTTTTCCCCTAGGCCATTGTAGTTATTGGTTTCGAGTATCAGATTTGCGAAAATTTTGATGGTTTCTCAACCATTCCTTAACTTCAAACTACCATATCTCGCGAACGGATTGACGACCCCGAGAATTTCCTATTGCATCTGAAAGCAGAAACACGCCCGATTACAACGGTACGTGTATTTTTGCCCTAGGCCATAGTAGTTATTGGTTTCGAGTATCGGACTTGCGAAAATTGTGATGGTTTCTCAACCATTCCTTAACTTCAAACTCCCATATCTCGCGAACGGACTGACGAACTCGAGAATTTCCTATTGCATCTGAAAGCAGAAACTCGCCCGAATACAACGGTACGTGTATTTTTCCCCAAGGCCTTTGCAGTTATTGGCTTCGAGTATCAGACTTGCGATAATTTTGATGGTTTCTCAAGCATTCCTTAACTTCAAACTCCCATATCTCGCGAACGGATTGACGAACTCGAGAAATTCCTGTGGCATCTGACAGCAGAAACTCGCCCGATTACAACGGTACGTGTATTTTTTACCTAGGCCATTCCAGTTATTGGTTTCGAGTATCAGACTTGCGAAAATTTTGATGGTTTCTCAAGCATTCCTTAACTTCAAACTTCCATACCTCGCGAACGGATTGACGAACTCGAGAATTTCCTATTGCATCTGAAAGCAGAAACTCGCCCGATTACAACGGTATGTGTATTTTTGCCCTAGGCCATACTTGTTATTGGATTCGAGTATCAGAATTGCGAAAATTTTGATGGTTTCTCAAGCATTCCTTAACTTCAAACTTCCATATCTCGCGAACGGATTGACGAACTCGAGAATTTCCTATTGCATCTCAATGCAGAAACTCGCCCGATTACAACGGTATGTGTATTTTTGCCCTAGGCCATACTTGTTATTGGATTCGAGTATCAGACTTGCGAAAATTTTGATGGTTTCTCAAGCATTCCTTAACTTCAAACTCCCATATCTCGCGAACGGATTGACGAACTCGAGAATTTCCTATTGCATCGGAAAGCAGAAACTCGCCCGATTACAATGATACGTGTATTTTTGCCCTAGGCTATAGTAGTTATTGGTTTCTAGTATCAGACTTGCGAAAATTGTGATGGTTTCTCAACCATTCCTTAACTTCAAACTCCCATATCTCGCGAACGGATTGACGAACTCGAGAAACTCCTGTTGCATCTGAAAGCAGAAACTCGCCCGATTACAACGGTATGTGTATTTTTCCCCTAGGCCATTGTAGTTATTTGTTTCTAGCATCAGAATTGCGAAAATTTTGATGGTTTCTCAACCATTCCTTAACTTCAAACTCCCATATCTCGCAAACGGAATGACGAACTCGAGAATATCCTATTGCATCTGAAAGGAGAAACTCGCCCGATTACAACGGTATGTGTATTTTTGCCCTAGGCCATACTTGTTATTGGATTCGAGTATCAGACTTGCGAAAATTTTGATGGTTTCTCAAGCATTCCTTAACTTCAAACTCCCATATCTCGCGAACGGATTGACGAACTCGAGAATTTTCTATTGCATCTGAAAGCAGAAACTCGCCCGATTTCAACGGTATGTGCATTTTCCCCCTAGGCCTTTGTTGTTATTGGTTTCGAGTATCAGACTTGCGAAAATTTTGAAGGATTCACAAGCATTCCTTAACTTCAAACTCCCATATCTCGCGAACGGATTGAAGAACTCGAGAATTTCCGATTGCATCTGAAAGCAGAAACTCGCCCGATTACAACGGTACGTGTATTTTTGCCCTAGGCCATAGTAGTTATTGGTTTCGAGTATCAGACTTGCGAAAATTGTGATGGTTTCTCAACCATTCCTTAACTTCAAACTCCCATATCTCGCGAACGGATTGACGAACTCGAGAATTTCCTATTGCATCTGAAAGCAGAAACTCGCCCGATTGCAACGGTATGTGTATTTTTCCCCTAGGCCATTGTAGTTATTGGTTTCGAGTATCAGATTTGCGAAAATTTTGATGGTTTCTCAACCATTCCTTAACTTCAAACTACCATATCTCGCGAACGGATTGACGAACCCGAGAATTTCCTATTGCATCTGAAAGCAGAAACACGCCCGATTACAACGGTACGTGTATTTTTGCCCTAGGCCATAGTAGTTATTGGTTTCGAGTATCGGACTTGCGAAAATTGTGATGGTTTCTCAACCATTCCTTAACTTCAAACTCCCATATCTCGCGAACGGACTGACGAACTCGAGAATTTCCTATTGCATCTGAAAGCAGAAACTCGCCCGAATACAACGGTACGTGTATTTTTCCCCAAGGCCTTTGCAGTTATTCGCTTCGAGTATCAGACTTGCGAAAATTTTGAAGGATTCACAAGCATTCCTTAACTTCAAACTCCCATATCTCGCGAACGGATTGAAGAACTCGAGAATTTCCGATTGCATCTGAAAGCAGAAACTCGCCCGATTACAACGGTACGTGTATTTTTGCCCTAGGCCATAGTAGTTATTGGTTTCGAGTATCAGACTTGCGAAAATTGTGATGGTTTCTCAACCATTCCTTAACTTCAAACTCCCATATCTCGCGAACGGATTGACGAACTCGAGAATTTCCTATTGCATCTGAAAGCAGAAACTCGCCCGATTGCAACGGTATGTGTATTTTTCCCCTAGGCCATTGTAGTTATTGGTTTCGAGTATCAGATTTGCGAAAATTTTGATGGTTTCTCAACCATTCCTTAACTTCAAACTACCATATCTCGCGAACGGATTGACGAACCCGAGAATTTCCTATTGCATCTGAAAGCAGAAACACGCCCGATTACAACGGTACGTGTATTTTTGCCCTAGGCCATAGTAGTTATTGGTTTCGAGTATCGGACTTGCGAAAATTGTGATGGTTTCTCAACCATTCCTTAACTTCAAACTACCATATCTCGCGAACGGATTGACGAACCCGAGAATTTCCTATTGCATCTGAAAGCAGAAACACGCCCGATTACAACGGTACGTGTATTTTTGCCCTAGGCCATAGTAGTTATTGGTTTCGAGTATCGGACTTGCGAAAATTGTGATGGTTTCTCAACCATTCCTTAACTTCAAACTCCCATATCTCGCGAACGGACTGACGAACTCGAGAATTTCCTATTGCATCTGAAAGCAGAAACTCGCCCGAATACAACGGTACGTGTATTTTTCCCCAAGGCCTTTGCAGTTATTGGCTTCGAGTATCAGACTTGCGATAATTTTGATGGTTTCTCAAGCATTCCTTAACTTCAAACTCACATATCTCGCGAACGGATTGACGAACTCGAGAAATTCCTGTGGCATCTGACAGCAGAAACTCGCCCGATTACAACGGTACGTGTATTTTTTACCTAGGCCATTCCAGTTATTGGTTTCGAGTATCAGACTTGCGAAAATTTTGATGGTTTCTCAAGCATTCCTTAACTTCAAACTTCCATACCTCGCGAACGGATTGACGAACTCGAGAATTTCCTATTGCATCTGAAAGCAGAAACTCGCCCGATTACAACGGTATGTGTATTTTTGCCCTAGGCCATACTTGTTATTGGATTCGAGTATCAGAATTGCGAAAATTTTGATGGTTTCTCAAGCATTCCTTAACTTCAAACTTCCATATCTCGCGAACGGATTGACGAACTCGAGAATTTCCTATTGCATCTCAATGCAGAAACTCGCCCGATTACAACGGTATGTGTATTTTTGCCCTAGGCCATACTTGTTATTGGATTCGAGTATCAGACTTGCGAAAATTTTGATGGTTTCTCAAGCATTCCTTAACTTCAAACTCCCATATCTCGCGAACGGATTGACGAACTCGAGAATTTCCTATTGCATCGGAAAGCAGAAACTCGCCCGATTACAATGATACGTGTATTTTTGCCCTAGGCTATAGTAGTTATTGGTTTCTAGTATCAGACTTGCGAAAATTGTGATGGTTTCTCAACCATTCCTTAACTTCAAACTCCCATATCTCGCGAACGGATTGACGAACTCGAGAAACTCCTGTTGCATCTGAAAGCAGAAACTCGCCCGATTACAACGGTATGTGTATTTTTCCCCTAGGCCATTGTAGTTATTTGTTTCTAGCATCAGAATTGCGAAAATTTTGATGGTTTCTCAACCATTCCTTAACTTCAAACTCCCATATCTCGCAAACGGAATGACGAACTCGAGAATATCCTATTGCATCTGAAAGGAGAAACTCGCCCGATTACAACGGTATGTGTATTTTTGCCCTAGGCCATACTTGTTATTGGATTCGAGTATCAGACTTGCGAAAATTTTGATGGTTTCTCAAGCATTCCTTAACTTCAAACTCCCATATCTCGCGAACGGATTGACGAACTCGAGAATTTTCTATTGCATCTGAAAGCAGAAACTCGCCCGATTTCAACGGTATGTGCATTTTCCCCCTAGGCCTTTGTTGTTATTGGTTTCGAGTATCAGACTTGCGAAAATTTTGAAGGATTCACAAGCATTCCTTAACTTCAAACTCCCATATCTCGCGAACGGATTGAAGAACTCGAGAATTTCCGATTGCATCTGAAAGCAGAAACTCGCCCGATTACAACGGTACGTGTATTTTTGCCCTAGGCCATAGTAGTTATTGGTTTCGAGTATCAGACTTGCGAAAATTGTGATGGTTTCTCAACCATTCCTTAACTTCAAACTCCCATATCTCGCGAACGGATTGACGAACTCGAGAATTTCCTATTGCATCTGAAAGCAGAAACTCGCCCGATTTGCAACGGTATGTGTATTTTTCCCTAGGCCATTGTAGTTATTGGTTTCGAGTATCAGATTTGCGAAAATTTTGATGGTTTCTCAACCATTCCTTAACTTCAAACTACCATATCTCGCGAACGGATTGACGAACCCGAGAATTTCCTATTGCATCTGAAGCAGAAACACGCCCGATTACAACGGTACGTGTATTTTTGCCCTAGGCCATAGTAGTTATTGGTTTCGAGTATCGGACTTGCGAAAATTGTGATGGTTTCTCAACCATTCCTTAACTTCAAACTCCATATCTCGCGAACGGACTGACGAACTCGAGAATTTCCTATTGCATCTGAAAGCAGAAACTCGCCCGAATACAACGGTACGTGTATTTTTCCCCAAGGCCTTTGCAGTTATTGGCTTCGAGTATCAGACTTGCGATAATTTTGATGGTTCTCAAGCATTCCTTAACTTCAAACTCCCATATCTCCGCGAACGGATTGACGAACTCGAGAAATTCCTGTGGCATCTGACAGCAGAAACTCGCCCGATACAACGGTACGTGTATTTTTTACCTAGGCCATTCCAGTTATTGGTTTCGAGTATCAGACCAGCGAAAAATTTTGATGGTTCCTCAAGCATTCCATAACTTCTAACTCCACATCTTCGCGAACGAATTGACGGAACTCGAGAAACTCCTTTTGACATCTGAAAGCAGAAACTCGCCCGATTACAACGGTACGTGTATTTTTCCCCAAGGCCTTTGTAGTTATTGGCTTCGAGTATCAGACTTGCGATAATTTTGATGGTTTCTCAAGCATCCTTAACTTCAAACTCCCATATCTCGCGAACGGATTGACGAACTCGAGAAATTCCTTTTACATTTTGACAGCAGAAACTCGCCCGATTACAACGGTATGTGTATTTTTCCCCTAGGCCATTGTAGTTATTGGTTTCGAGTATCAGATTTGCGAAAATTTTGATGGTTTCTCAACCATTCCTTAACTTAAACTACCATATCTCGCGAACGGATTGACGAACCCTAGAATTTCCTATTGCATCTGAAAGCAGAAACACGCCCGATTACAACGGTACGTGTATTTTTGACCTAGGCCATTCCAGTTATTGGTTTCGAGTATCAGACCAGCGAAAATTTTGATGGTTCCTCAAGCATTCCATAACTTCTAACTCCCACATCTCGCGAACGAATTGACGAACTCGAGAAACTCCTTTTGCATCTGAAAGCAGAAACTCGCCCGATTACAACGGTATGTGTATTTTTCCCCTAGGCCATTGTAGTTATTTGTTTCTAGCATCAGAATTGCGAAAATTTTGATGGTTTCTCAAACATTCCTGTAACTTCAAACTCCCATATCTCGCGAACGGAATGACGAACTCGAGAATATCCTATTGCATCTGAAAGCAGAAACTCGCCGGATTACAACGGTATGTGTATTTTTGCCCTAGGCCATACTTGTTATTGGATTCGAGTATCAGACTTGCGAAAATTTTGATGGTTTCTCAAGCATTCCTTAACTTCAAACTCCACTATCTCGCGAACGATTGACGAACTCGAGAATTTCCTATTGCATCTGAAAGCAGAAACTCGCCCGATTTCAACGGTACGTGCATTTTCCCCTAGGCCTTTGTAGTTATTGGTTTCGAGTATCAGACTTGCGAAAATTTGATGGTTTTTCAAGCATTCCTTAACTTCAAACTCCCATATCTCGCGAACGGATTGACGAACTCGAGAATTTCCTATTGCATCTGAAAGCAGAAACTCGCCCGATTACAACGGTACGTGTATTTTTGCCCTAGGCCATAGTAGTTATTGGTTTCGAGTATCAGACTTGCGAAAATTGTGATGGTTTCTCAACCATTCCTTAACTTCAAACTCCCATATCTCGCGAACGGATTGACGAACTCGAGAATTTCCTATTGCATCTGAAAGCAGAAACTCGCCCGAATACAACGGTACGTGTATTTTTCCCCAAGGCCTTTGCAGTTATTGGCTTCGAGTATCAGACTTGCGATAATTTTGATGGTTTCTCAAGCATTCCTTAACTTCAAACTCCCATAACTCGCGAACGGATTGACGAACTCGAGAAACTCCTGTGACATCTGACAGCAGAAACTCGCCCGATTACAACGGTACGTGTATTTTTTACCTAGGCCATTCCAGTTATTGGTTTCGAGTATCAGACTTGCGAAAATTTTGATGGTTTCTCAAGCATTCCTTAACTTCAAACTCCCATATCTCGCGAACGGATTGACGAACTCGAGAATTTCCTATTGCATCTCAATGCAGAAACTCGCCCGATTACAACGGTATGTGTATTTTTGCCCTAGGCCATACTTGTTATTGGATTCGAGTATCAGACTTGCGAAAATTTTGATGGTTTCTCAAGCATTCCTTAACTTCAAACTCCCATATCTCGCGAACGGATTGACGAACTCGAGAATTTCCTATTGCATCGGAAAGCAGAAACTCGCCCGATTACAATGATACGTGTATTTTTGCCCTAGGCTATAGTAGTTATTGGTTTCTAGTATCAGACTTGCGAAAATTGTGATGGTTTCTCAACCATTCCTTAACTTCAAACTCCCATATCTCGCGAACGGATTGACGAACTCGAGAAACTCCTGTTGCATCTGAAAGCAGAAACTCGCCCGATTACAACGGTATGTGTATTTTTCCCTAGGCCATTGTAGTTATTTGTTTCTAGCATCAGAATTGCGAAAATTTTGATGGTTTCTCAACCATTCCTTAACTTCAAACTCCCATATCTCGCAAACGGAATGACGAACTCGAGAATATCCTATTGCATCTGAAAGGAGAAACTCGCCCGATTACAACGGTATGTGTATTTTTGCCCTAGGCCATACTTGTTATTGGATTCGAGTATCAGACTTGCGAAAATTTTGATGGTTTCTCAAGCATTCCTTAACTTCAAACTCCCATATCTCGCGAACGGATTGACGAACTCGAGAATTTTCTATTGCATCTGAAAGCAGAAACTCGCCGATTTCAACGGTATGTGCATTTTCCCCCTAGGCCTTTGTTGTTATTGGTTTCGAGTATCAGACTTGCGAAAATTTTGAAGGATTCACAAGCATTCCTTAACTTCAAACTCCCATATCTCGCGAACGGATTGAAGAACTCGAGAATTTCCGATTGCATCTGAAAGCAGAAACTCGCCCGATTACAACGGTACGTGTATTTTTGCCCTAGGCCATAGTAGTTATTGGTTTCGAGTATCAGACTTGCGAAAATTGTGATGGTTTCTCAACCATTCCTTAACTTCAAACTCCCATATCTCGCGAACGGATAGACGAACTCGAGAATTTCCTATTGCATCTGAAAGCAGAACTCGCCCGATTGCAACGGTATGTGTATTTTTCCCTAGGCCATTGTAGTTATTGGTTTCGAGTATCAGATTTGCGAAAATTTGATGGTTTCTCAACCATTCCTTAACTTCAAACTACCATATCTCGCGAACGGATTGACGAACCCGAGAATTTCCTATTGCATCTGAAAGCAGAAACACGCCCGATTACAACGGTACGTGTATTTTTGCCCTAGGCCATAGTAGTTATTGGTTTCGAGTATCGGACTTGCGAAAATTGTGATGGTTTCTCAACCATTCCTTAACTTCAAACTCCCATATCTCGCGAACGGACTGACGAACTCGAGAATTTCCTATTGCATCTGAAAGCAGAAACTCGCCCGAATACAACGGTACGTGTATTTTTCCCCAAGGCCTTTGCAGTTATTGGCTTCGAGTATCAGACTTGCGATAATTTTGATGGTTTCTCAAGCATTCTTAACTTCAAACTCCCATATCTCGCGAACGGATTGACGAACTCGAGAAATTCCTGTGGGATCTGACAGCAGAAACTCGCCCGATTACAACGGTACGTGTATTTTTTACCTAGGCCATTCCAGTTATTGGTTTCGAGTATCAGACTTGCGAAAATTTTGATGGTTTCTCAAGCATTCCTTAACTTCAAACTTCCATACCTCGCGAACGGATTGACGAACTCGAGAATTTCCTATTGCATCGGTAAGCAGAAACTCGCCCGATTACAATGATACGTGTATTTTTGCCCTAGGCTATAGTAGTTATTGGTTTCTAGTATCAGACTCAGACTTGCGAAAATTGTGATGGTTTCTCAACCATTCCTTAACTTCAAACTCCCATATCTCGCGAACGGATTGACGAACTCGAGAAACTCCTGTTGCATCTGAAAGCAGAAACTCGCCCGATTACAACGGTATGTGTATTTTTCCCCTAGGCCATTGTAGTTATTTGTTTCTAGCATCAGAATTGCGAAAATTTTGATGGTTTCTCAACCATTCCTTAACTTCAAACTCCCATATCTCGCGAACGGAATGACGAACTCGAGAATATCCTATTGCATCTGAAAGCAGAAACTCGCCCGATTACAACGGTATGTGTATTTTTGCCCTAGGCCATACTTGTTATTGGATTCGAGTATCAGACTTGCGAAAATTTTGATGGTTTCTCAAGCATTCCTTAACTTCAAACTCCCATATCTCGCGAACGGATTGACGAACTCGAGAATTTCCTATTGCATCTGAAAGCAGAAACTCGCCCAATTTCAACGGTATGTGCATTTTCCCCCTAGGCCTTTGTCGTTATTGGTTTCGAGTATCAGACTTGCGAAAATTTTGATGGATTCACAAGCATTCCTTAACTTCAAACTCCCATATCTCGCGAACGGATTGAAGAACTCGAGAATTTCCTATTGCATCTGAAAGCAGAAACTCGCCCGATTACAATGATACGTGTATTTTTGCCCTAGGCTATAGTAGTTATTGGTTTCTAGTATCAGACTTGCGAAAATTGTGATGGTTTCTCAACCATTCCTTAACTTCAAACTCCCATATCTCGCGAACGGATTGACGAACTCGAGAAACTCCTGTTGCATCTGAAAGCAGAAACTCGCCCGATTACAACGGTATGTGTATTTTTCCCCAAGGCCTTTGTAGTTATTGGCTTCGAGTATCAGACTTGCGATAATTTTGATGGTTTCTCAAGCATTCCTTAACTTCAAACTCCCATATCTCGCGAACGGATTGACGAACTCGAGAAATTACTGTGACATCTGACAGCAGAAACTCGCCCGATTACAACGGTACGTGTATTTTTTACCTAGGCCATTCCAGTTATTGGTTTCGAGTATCAGACTTGCGAAAATTTTGATGGTTTCTCAAGCATTCCTTAACTTCAAACTTCCATACCTCGCGAACGGATTGACGAACTCGAGAATTTCCTATTGCATCTGAAAGCAGAAACTCGCCCGATTACAACGGTATGTGTATTTTTCCCCAAGGCCTTTGTAGTTATTGGCTTCGAGTATCAGACTTGCGATAATTTTGATGGTTTCTCAAGCATTCCTTAACTTCAAACTCCCATATCTCGCGAACGGATTGACGAACTCGAGAATTTCCTATTGCATCTGAAAGCAGAAACTCGCCCGATTACAACGGTATGTGTATTTTTGCCCTAGGCCATACTTGTTATTGGATTCGAGTATCAGACTTGCGAAAATTTTGATGGTTTCTCAAGCATTCCTTAACTTCAAACTTCCATATCTCGCGAACGGATTGACGAACTCGAGAATTTCCTATTGCATCTCAAAGCAGAAACTCGCCCGATTACAACGGTATGTGTATTTTTGCCCTAGGCCATACTTGTTATTGGATTCGAGTATCAGACTTGCGAAAATTTTGATGGTTTCTCAAGCATTCCTTAACTTCAAACTCCCATATCTCGCGAACGGATTGACGAACTCGAGAAATTCCTGTGGCACCTGACAGCAGAAACTCGCCCGATTTCAACGGTATGTGCATTCTTGCCCTAGGCCATAGTAGTTATTGGTTTCGAGTATCAGACTTGTGAAAATTTTGATGGTTTCTCAAGCATTCCATAACTTCTAACTCCCATATCTCGCGAACGGATTGACGAACTCGAGAAATTCCTGTTGCATCTGAAAGCAGAAACTCGCCCGATTACAACGGTATGTGTATTTTTGCCCTAGGCCATACTTGTTATTGGATTCGAGTATCAGACCAGCGAAAATTTTGATGGCTTCTCAACCATTCCTTAACTTCAAACTCCCATATCTCGCGAACGGATTGACGAACTCGAGAAATTCCTGTTGCATCTGAAAGTGGAGACTCGCCCGATTACAAAGGTATGTGCATTTTCCCCCTATGCCTTTGTAGTTATTGGTTTCGAGTATCAGACCAGCGAAAATTTTGAAGGTTTCTCAACCATTCCTTCACTTCAAACTCCCATATCTCGCGAACGGATTGACGAACTCGAGAATTTCCTATTGCATCTGAAAGCAGAAACACGCCCGATTACAACGGTACGTGTATTTTTGACCTACGCCATTCCAGTTACTGGTTTCGAGTATCAGACCAGCGAAAATTTTAAAGGTTTCTCAACCATTCCTCAACTTCAAACTCCCATATCTCGCGAACGGATTGACGAACTCGAGAAATTCCTGTTGCATCTGAAAGCAGAAACTCGACCGATGTCAACGGTACGTGTATTTTTCCCCAAGGCCTTTGTAGTTATTGGCTTCCAGTATCAGACTTGCGAAAATTTTGAGGTTTTCTCAAGCATTCCATAACTTCAAACTCCCATATCTCGCGAAAGGATTGACCAACTCGAGAATTTCCTATTGCATCTGAAAGCAGAAACTCGCCCGATTACAACGGTACGTGTATTTTTGCCCTGGGCCATAGTAGTTATTGATTTCGAGTATCGGACTTGCGAAAATTGTGATGGTTTCTCAACCATTCCTTAACTTCAAACTCCCATATCTCGCGAACGGATTGACGAACTCGAGAATTTCCTACTGCATCTAAAAGCAGGAACTCGCCCGATTTCAACGGTGTGTGCATTTTTCCCCTAGGCCTTTGTAGTTATTGGTTTCGAGTATCAGACTTGCGAAAATTTTGATGGTTTCTCAACCATTCCTTAACTTCAAACTACCATATCTCGCGAACGGATTGACGAACCCGAGAATTTCCTATTGCATCTGAAAGCAGAAACACGCCGGATTACAACGGTACGTTTATTTTTGACCTAGGCCATTCCAGTTATTGGTTTCGAGTATCAGACCAGCGAAAATTTTGATGGTTCCTCAAGCATTCCATAACTTCTAACTCCCACATCTCGCGAACGAATTGACGAACTCGAGAAACTCCTGTTGCATCTGAAAGCAGAAACTCGTCCGATTACAACGGTATGTGTATTTTTGCCCTAGGCCATACTTGTTATTGGATTCGAGTATCAGACTTGCGAAAATTTTGATGGTTTCTCAAGCATTCCTTAACTTCAAACTCCCATATCTCGCGAACGGATTGACGAACTCGAGAATTTCCTTTTGCATCTGAAAGCAGAAACTCGCCCGATTTCAACGGTATGTGCATTTTCCCCCTAGGCCTTTGTAGTTATTGGTTTCGAGTATCAGACTTGCGAAAATTTTGATGGTTTTTCAAGCATTCCTTAACTTCAAACTCCCATATCTCGCGAACGGATTGACGAACTCGAGAATTTCCTATTGCATCTGAAAGCAGAAACTCCCCCGATTACAACGTTACGTGTATTTTTGCCCTAGGCCATAGTAGTTATTGTTTTCGAGTATCAGACTTGCGAAAATTGTGATGGTTTCTCAACCATTCCTTAACTTCAAACTCCCATATCTCGCGAACGGATTGACGAACTCGAGAATTTCCTATTGCATCTGAAAGCAGAAACGCGCCCGAATACAACGGTAGGTGTATTTTTCCCCAAGGCCTTTGTAGTTATTGGCTTCGAGTATCAGACTTGCGATAATTTTGATGGTTTCTCAAGCATTCCTTAACTTCAAAGTTCCATATCTCGCGAACGGATTGACGAACTCGAGAATTTCCTATTGCATCTGAAAGCAGAATCTCGCCCGATTACAACGGTATGTGTATTTTTGCCCTAGGCCATACTTGTTACTGGATTCGAGTATCAGACTTGCGAAAATTTTGATGGTTTCTCAAGCATTCCTTAACTTCAAACTCCCATATCTCGCGAACGGATTGACGAACTCGAGAATTTCCTATTGCATCGGAAAGCAGAAACTCGCCCGATTACAATGGTACGTGTATTTTTGCCCTAGGCTATAGTAGTTATTGGTTTCGAGTATCAGGCTTGCGAAAATTGTGATGGTTTCTCAACCATTCCTTAACTTCAAACTCCCATATCTCGCGAACGGATTGACGAACTCGAGAATTTCCTATTGCATCGGAAAGCAGAAACTCGCCCGATTACAATGGTACGTGTATTTTTGCCCTAGGCCTTTGTAGTTATTGGTTTCGAGTATCAGACTTGCGAAAATTGTGATGGTTTCTCAACCATTCCTTAAATTCAAACTCCCATATCTCGCGAACGGATTGACGAACTCGAGAATTTCCTATTGCATCTGAAAGCAGAAACTCGCCGGAATACAACGGTACGTGTATTTTTCCCCTAGGGCATTGTAGTTATTGGTTTCCAGCATCAGAATTGCGAAAATTTTTATGGTTTCTCAACCATTCCTTAACTTCAAACTCCTATATCTCGCGAACGGATTGACGAACTCGAGAAATTCCTGTTGCATCTGACATCAGAAACTCGCCCGATTACAACGGTACGTGTATTTTTGACCTAGGCCATTCCAGTTATTGGTTTCGTGTATCAGACCAGCGAAAATTTTGAAGGTTTCTCAACCATTCCTTAACTTCAAACTCCCATATCTCGCGAACGGATTGACGAACTCGAGAAATTCCTGTCGCATCTGAAAGCAGAAACTCGCCCGATTACAACGGTATCTGTATTTTTGCCCTAGGCCATACTTGTTATTGGATTCGAGTATCAGACCAGCGAAAATTTTGATGGCTTCTCAACCATTCCTTAACTTCAAACTCCCATATCTCGCGAACGGATTGACGAACTCGAGAAATTCCTGTTGCATCTGAAAGTGGAGACTCGCCCGAATACAAAGGTATGTGCATTTTTCCCCTATGCCTTTGTAGTTATTGGTTTCGAGTATCACACCAGCGAAAATTTTGAAGGTTTCTCAACCATTCCTTCACTTCAAACTCCCATATCTCGCGAACGGATTGACGAACTCGAGAAATACCTGTTGCATCTGAAAGTGGAAACTCGCCCGATTACAAAGGTATTTGCATTTTTCCCCTAGGCCTTTGTAGTTATAGGTTTCTAGCATCAGAATTGCGAAAACTTTGATGGTTTCTAAACCATTCCTTAACTTCAAACTCCCATATCTCGCGAACGGAATGACGAACTCGAGAAATTCCTGTTGCATCTGAAAGTAGAAACTCGCACGATTACAATTGTGTGTGTACCTTTCCCCTAGGCCATTCCCGTTATTGGTTTCGAGTATCAGACTTGCGAAAATTTTGATGGTTTCTCAATCATTCCTTAACTTCAAACTTCCATATCTCGCCAACGGATTGACGAACCCGAGAATTACCTATTGCATCTGAAAGCAGAAACACGCCCGATTACAACGGTACGTGTATTTTTCCCCAAGGCCTTTGTAGTTATTGGCTTCGAGTATCAGACTTGCGATAATTTTGATGGTTTCTCAAGCATTCCTTAACTTCAAACTCCCATATCTCGCGAACGGATTGACGAGCTCGAGGAATTCCTGATGCATCTGACAGCAGAATCTCGCCCGATTACAACGGTATGTGTATTTTTGACCTAGGCCATTCCAGTTACTGGTTTCGAGTATCAGACCAGCGAAAATTTTAAAGGTTTCTCAACCATTCCTCAACTTCAAACTCCCATATCTCGCGAACGGATTGACGAACTCGAGAAATTCCTGTTGCATCTGAAAGCAGAAACTCGACCGATTTCAACGGTAGGTGCATTTTTGCCCTAGGCCATAGAAGTTATTGGTTTCGAGTATCAGACATGCGAAAATTTTGATGGTTTCTCAAGCATTCCATAACTTCTAACTCCCACATCTCGCGAACGGATTGACGAACTCGAGAAACTCCTGTTGCATCTGAAAGCAGAAACTCGCCCGATTACAACGGTACGTGTATTTTTCCCCAATGCCTTTGTAGTTATTGGCTTCGAGTATCAGACTTGCGATAATTTTGATGGTTTCTCAAGCATTCCTTAACTTCAAACTCCCATATCTCGCGAACGGATTGACGAGCTCGAGGAATTCCTGTTGCATCTGACAGCAGAAACTCGCCCGATTACAACGGTATGTGTATTTTTCCCCTAGGCAATTGTAGTTATTGATTTCGAGTATCAGACTTGCGAAAATTTTGATGGTTACTCAACCATTCCTTAATTCAAACTACCATATCTCGCGAACGGATTGACGAACTCGAGAAATTCCTGTTGCACCTGAAAGCAGAAACTCGACCGATTTCAACGGTATGTGCATTTTTGCCCTAGGCCATAGAAGTTATTGGTTTCGAGTATCAGACTTGCGAAAATTTTGATGGTTTCTCAAGCATTCCATAACTTCTAACTCCCACATCTCGCGAACGGATTGACGAACTCGATAAACTCCTGTTGCATCTGAAAGCAGAAGCTCGCCCGATTACAACGGTATGTGTATTTTTCCCCTAGGCCATTGTAGTTATTGGTTTCTAGCATCAGAATTGCGAAAATTTTGATGGTTTCTCAACCATTCTTTAACTTCAAACTCCCATATCTCGCGAACGGAATGACGAACTCGAGAATTTCCTATTGCATCTGAAAGCAGAAACTCGCCCGATTACAACGGTATGTGTATTTTTGCCCTAGGCCATACTTGTTATTGGATTCGAGTATCAGACTTGCGAAAATTTTGATGGTTTCTCAAGCATTTCATAACTTCTAACTCCCACATCTCGCGAACGGATTGACGAACTCGAGAAACTCCTGTTGCATCTGAAAGCAGAAGCTCGCCCGATTACAACGGTATGTGTATTTTTCCCCTAGGCCATTGTAGTTATTGGTTTCTAGCATCAGAATTGCGAAAATTTTGATGGTTTCTCAACCATTCTTTAACTTCAAACTCCCATATCTCGCGAACGGAATGACGAACTCGAGAATTTCCTATTGCATCTGAAAGCAGAAACTCGCCCGATTTCAACGGTATGTGCATTTTTCCCTTAGGCCTTTGTAGTTATTGGTTTCGAGTATCAGACTTGCGAAAATTGTGATGGTTTCTCAACCATTCCATAACTTCTAACTCTCATATCTCGCGAACGGATTGACGAACCCGAGAATTTCCTATTGCATCTGAAAGCAGAAACACGCCCGATTACAACGGTACGTGTATTTTTGACCTAGGCCTTTGTAGTTATTGGTTTCGAGTATCAGACCAGCGAAAATTTTGATGGATCCTCAAACATTCCATAACTTCTAACTCCCACATCTCGCGAACGAATTGACGAACTCGAGAAACTCCTGTTGCATCTGAAAGCAGAAACTCGCCCGATTACAACGGTATGTGTATTTTTGCCCTAGGCCATACTTGTTATTGGATTCGAGTATCAGACTTGCGAAAATTGTGATGGTTTCTCAAGCATTCCTTAACTTCAAACTCCCATATCTCGCGAACGGATTGACGAACCCGAGAATTTCCTATTGCACCTGAAAGCAGAAACACGCCCGATTACAACGGTACGTGTATTTTTGACCTAGGCCTTTGTAGTTATTGGTTTCGAGTATCAGACCAGCGAAAATTTTGATGGAACCTCAAGCATTCCATAACTTCTAACTCCCACATCTCGCGAACGAATTGACGAACTCGAGAAACTCCTGTTGCATCTGAAAGCAGAAACTCGCCCGATTACAACGGTATGTGTATTTTGACCCTAGGCCATTGTAGTTATTTGTTTCTAGCATCAGAATTGCGAAAATTTTGATGGTTTCTCAACCATTCCTTAACTTCAAACTACCATATCTCGCGAACGGAATGACGAACTCGAGAATATCCTATTGCATCTGAAAGCAGAAACTCGCCCGATTACAACGGTATGTGTATTTTTGCCCTAGGCCCTACTTGTTATTGGATTCGAGTATCAGACTTGCGAAAATTTTGATGGTTTCTCAAGCATTCCTTAACTTCAAACTCCCATATCTCGCGAACGGATTGACGAACTCGAGAATTTCCTATTGCATCTGAAAGCAGAAACTCGCCCGATTTCAACGGTATGTGCATTTTCCCCCTAGGCCTTTGAAGTTATTGGTTTCGAGTATCAGACTTGCGAAAATTTTGATGGTTTCTCAAGCATTCCTTAACTTCAAACTCCCATATCTCGCGAACGTATTGACGAACTCGAGAATTTCCTATTGCATCTGAAAGCAGAAACTCGCCCGATTTCAACGGTTTGTGCATTTTCCCCCTAGGCCTTTGAAGTTATTGGTTTCGAGTATCAGACTTGCGAAAATTTTGATGGTTTCTCAAGCATTCCTTAACTTCAAACTCCCATATCTCGCGAACGTATTGACGAACTCGAGAATTTCCTATTGCATCTGAAAGCAGAAACTCGCCCGATTACAACGGTACGTGTATTTTTGCCCAAGGCCATAGTAGTTATTGGTTTCGAGTATCAGACTTGCGAAAATTGTGATGGTTTCTCAACCATTCCTTAACTTCAAACTCCCATATCTCGCGAACGGATTGACGAACTCGAGAGTTTCCTATTGCATCTGAAAGCAGAAACTCGCCCGAATACAACGGTACGTGTATTTTTGACCTAGGCCATTCCAGTTATTGGTTTCGAGTATCAGACTTGCGAAAATTTTGATGGTTTCTCAAGCATTCCTTAACTTCAAACTTCCATATCTCGCGAACGGATTGACGAACTCGAGAATTTCCTATTGCATCTGAAAGCAGAAACTCGCCCGATTACAACGGTATGTGAATTTTTGCCCTAGGCCATACTTGTTATTGGATTCGAGTATCAGACTTGCGAAAATTTTGATGGTTTCTCAAGCATTCCTTAACTTCAAACTTCCATATCTCGCGAACGGATTGACGAACTCGAGAAATTCCTGTTGCATCTGACAGCAGAAACTCGCCCGATTACAACGGTATGTGTATTTTTCCCCTAGGCAATTGTAGTTATTGATTTCAAGTATCAGACTTGCGATAATTTTGATGGTTTCCCAAGCATCCTTAACTTCAAACTCCCATATCTCGCGAACGGAATGACGAACTCGAGAAATTCCTGTTGCATCTGACAGCAGAAACTCGCCCGATTACAACGTTACGTGTATTTTTGACCTAGGCCATTCCAGTTATTGGTTTCGAGTATCAGACCAGCGAAAATTTTGATAGATCCTCAAGCATTCCATAACTTCTAACTCCCACATCTCGCGAACGGATTGACGAACTCGAGAAACTCCTGTTGCATCTGAAAGCAGAAACTCGCCCGATTACAACGGTATGTGTATTTTTCCCCTAGGCCATTGTAGTTATTTGTTTCTAGCAACAGAATTGCGAAAATTTTGATGGTTTCTCAACCATTCCTTAACTTCAAACTCCCATATCTCGCGAACGGAATGACGAACTCGAGAATATCCTATTGCATCTGAAAGCAGAAACTCGACCGATTTCAACGGTATGTGCATTTTTGCCCTAGGCCATAGAAGTTATTGGCTTCGAGTATCAGACTTGCGATAATTTTGATGGTTTCTCAACCATTCCTTAACTTCAAACTCCCATATCTCGCGAACGGAATGACGAACTCGAGAATTTCCTATTGCATCTGAAAGCAGAAACTCGCCCGATCACAACGGTAAGTGTATTTTTGCCCTAGGCCATACTTGTTATTGGATTCGAGTATCAGACTTGCGAAAATTTTGTTGGTTTCTCAAGCATTTCTTAACTTCAAACTCCCATATCTCGCGAACGGAATGACGAACTCGAGAAATTCCTGTTGCATCTGAAAGCAGAAACTCGCCCGATTACAACGATACGTGTTTTTTTCCCCTAGGCCTTTGTAGTTATTGGTTTCGAGTATCAGACTTGCGATAATTTTGATGGTTTCTCAAGCATTCCTTAACTTCAAACTCCCATATCTCGCGAACGGATTGACGAACTCGAGAAATTCCTGTTGCATCTGAAAGCAGAAACTCGCCCGATTACAACGGTAAGTGTATTTTTGCCGTAGGCCATAGGAGTTATTGGTTTCGAGTATCAGACTTGCGAAAATTTTGATGGTTTCTCAAGCATTCCTTAACTTCAAACTCCCATATCTCGCGAACGGATTGACGAACTCGAGAAATTCCTGTTGCATCTGAAAGCAGAAACTCGCCCGATTATAGAGGTATGTGTATTTTTCCCCTAGGCCATTGTAGTTATTGGTTTCTAGCATCAGAATTGCGAAAATTTTGATGGTTTCTCAACCATTCCTTAACTTCAAACTCCCATATCTAGCGAACGGAATGGCGAACTCGAGAAATTCCTGCTGCATCTGAATGTGGAAACTCGCCCGATTACAAAGGTATGTGCATTCTTCCCCTATGCCTTTGTAGTTATTGGTTTCGAGTATCAGACTTGCGAAAATTTTGATGGTTTCTCAAGCATTCCATAACTTCAAACTCCCATATCTCGCGAACGGATAGACGAACTCGAGAAATTCCTGTTGCATCTCAAAGCAGAAACTCGCCCGATTACAACGGTACGTGTATTTTTGACCTAGGCCATACTTGTTATTGGATTCGAGTATCAGACTTGCGAAAATTGTGATGGTTTCTCAAGCATTCCTTAACTTCAAACTCCCATATCTCGCGAACGGATTGACGAACCCGAGAATTTCCTATTGCACCTGAAAGCAGAAACACGCCCGATTACAACGGTACGTGTATTTTTGACCTAGGCCTTTGTAGTTATTGGTTTCGAGTATCGGACCAGCGAAAATTTTGATGGAACCTCAAGCATTCCATAACTTCTAACTCCCACATCTCGCGAACGAATTGACGAACTCGAGAAACTCCTGTTGCATCTGAAAGCAGAAACTCGCCCGATTACAACGGTACGTGTATTTTTGCCCTAGGCCATAGTAGTTATTGGTTTCGAGTATCAGACTTGCGAAAATTGTGATGGTTTCTCAACCATTCCTTAACTTCAAACTCCCATATCTCGCGAACGGATTGACGAACTCGAGAGTTTCCTATTGCATCTGAAAGCAGAAACTCGCCCGAATACAACGGTACGTGTATTTTTCCCCAAGGTCTTTGTAGTTATTGGCTTCGAGTATCAGACTTGCGATAATTTTGATGGTTTCTCAAGCATTCCTTTACTTCAAACTCCCATATCTCGCGAACGGATTGACGAACTCGAGAAATTCCTGTGGCATCTGACAGCAGAAACTCGCCCGATTACAACGGTACGTGTATTTTTGACCTAGGCCATTCCAGTTATTGGTTTCGAGTATCAGACTTGCGAAAATTTTGATGGTTTCTCAAGCATTCCTTAACTTCAAACTTCCATATCTCGCGAACGGATTGAAGAACTCGAGAATTTCCTATTGCATCTGAAAGCAGAAACTCGCCCGATTACAACGGTATGTGAATTTTTGCCCTAGGCCATACTTGTTATTGGATTCGAGTATCAGACTTGCGAAAATTTTGATGGTTTCTCAAGCATTCCTTAACTTCAAACTTCCATATCTCGCGAACGGATTGACGAACTCGAGAAATTCCTGTTGCATCTGACAGCAGAAACTCGCCCGATTACAACGGTATGTGTATTTTTCCCCTAGGCAATTGTAGTTATTGATTTCAAGTATCAGACTTGCGATAATTTTGATGGTTTCTCAAGCATCCTTAACTTCAAACTCCCATATCTCGCGAACGGAATGACGAACTCGAGAAATTCCTGTTGCATCTGACAGCAGAAACTCGCCCGATTACAACGTTACGTGTATTTTTGACCTAGGCCATTCCAGTTATTGGTTTCGAGTATCAGACCAGCGAAAATTTTGATGGTTCCTCAAGCATTCCATAACTTCTAACTCCCACATCTCGCGAACGGATTGACGAACTCGAGAAACTCCTGTTGCATCTGAAAGCAGAAACTCGCCCGATTACAACGGTATGTGTATTTTTCCCCTAGGCCATTGTAGTTATTTGTTTCTAGCAACAGAATTGCGAAAATTTTGATGGTTTCTCAACCATTCCTTAACTTCAAACTCCCATATCTCGCGAACGGAATGACGAACTCGAGAATATCCTATTGCATCTGAAAGCAGAAACTCGACCGATTTCAACGGTATGTGCATTTTTGCCCTAGGCCATAGAAGTTATTGGCTTCGAGTATCAGACTTGCGATAATTTTGATGGTTTCTCAACCATTCCTTAACTTCAAACTCCCATATCTCGCGAACGGAATGACGAACTCGAGAATTTCCTATTGCATCTGAAAGCAGAAACTCGCCCGATTTCAACGGTATGTGCATTTTTCCCCTAGGCGTTTGTAGTTATTGGTTTCGAGTATCAGACTTGCGATAATTTTGATGGTTTCTCAACCATTCCTTAACTTCAAACTCCTTTATCTCGCGAACGGATTGACGAACTCGAGAAATTCCTGTTGCATCTGAAAGCAGAAACTCGCCCGATTACAACGGTAAGTGTATTTTTGCCGTAGGCCATAGAAGTTATTGGTTTCGAGTATCAGACTTGCGAAAATTTTGATGGTTTCTCAAGCATTCCTTAACTTCAAACTCCCATATCTCGCGAACGGATTGACGAACTCGAGAAATTCCTGTTGCATCTGAAAGCAGAAACTCGCCCGATTATAGCGGTATGTGTATTTTTCCCCTAGGCCATTGTAGTTATTGGTTTCTAGCATCAGAATTGCGAAAATTTTGATGGTTTCTCAACCATTCCTTAACTTCAAACTCCCATATCTAGCGAACGGAATGACGAACTCGAGAAATTCCTGCTGCATCTGAATGTGGAAACTCGCCCGATTACAAAGGTATGTGCATTCTTCCCCTATGCCTTTGTAGTTATTGGTTTCGAGTATCAGACTTGCGAAAGTTTTGATGGTTTCTCAACCATTCCTTAACTTCAAACTCCCATATCTCGCGAACGGATTGACGAACTCGAGAAATTCCGGTTGCATCCGAAAGTAGAAACTCGCCCGATTACAACGGTATGTGTATTTTCCCCTAGGCCTTTGTAGTTATTGGTTTCGAGTATCAGACATGCGAAAATTTTGATGGTTTCTCAACCATTCCATAACTTCTAACTCCCATATCTCGCGAACGGATAGACGAACTCCAGAAATTCCTGTTGCATCTCAAAGCAGAAACTCGCCCGATTACAACGGTACGTGTATTTTTGACCTAGGCCATAGTAGTTATTGGTTTCGAGTATCAGACTTGCGAAAATTTTGATGGTTTCTCAAGCATTCCATAACTTCTAACTCCCATATCTCGCGAACGGATTGACGAACTCGAGAATTTCCTATTGCATCTGAAAGCAGAAACTCGCCCGATTACAACGGTAAGTGTATTTTTGCCGTAGGCCATAGAAGTTATTGGTTTCGAGTATCAGACTTGCGAAAATTTTGATGGTTTCTCAAGCATTCCTTAACTTCAAACTCCCATATCTCGCGAACGGATTGACGAACTCGAGAAATTCCTGTTGCATCTGAAAGCAGAAACTCGCCCGATTATAGCGGTATGTGTATTTTTCCCCTAGGCCATTGTAGTTATTGGTTTCTAGCATCAGAATTGCGAAAATTTTGATGGTTTCTCAACCATTCCTTAACTTCAAACTCCCATATCTAGCGAACGGAATGACGAACTCGAGAAATTCCTGCTGCATCTGAATGTGGAAACTCGCCCGATTACAAAGGTATGTGCATTCTTCCCCTATGCCTTTGTAGTTATTGGTTTCTAGCATCAGAATTGCGAAAATTTTGATGGTTTCTCAACCATTCCTTAACTTCAAACTCCCATATCTAGCGAACGGAATGACGAACTCGAGAAATTCCTGCTGCATCTGAATGTGGAAACTCGCCCGATTACAAAGGTATGTGCTTTCTTCCCCTATGCCTTTGTAGTTATTGGTTTCGAGTATCAGACTTGCGAAAATTTTGATGGTTTCTCAAGCATTCCATAACTTCGAACTCCCATATCTCGCGAACGGATTGACGAACTCGAGAATTTCCTGTTGCATCTGAAAGCAGAAACTCGCCCGATTTCAACGGTATGTGTATTTTTCCCCTAGGCCATTGTAGTTATTGGTTTCTAGCATCAGAATTGCGAAAATTTTGATGGTTTCTCAACCATTCCTAAACTTCAAACTCCCATATCTCGCGAACAGAATGACGAACTCGAGAAATTCCTGCTGCATCTGAAAGTGGAAACTCGCCCGATTACAAAGGTATGTGCATTCTTCCCCTATTCCTTTGTAGTTATTGGTTTCGAGTATCAGACTTGCGAAAATTTTGATGTTTTCCAAGCATTCCATAACTTCAAACTCCCATATCTCGCGAACGGATAGACGAACTCGAGAAATTCCTGTTGCATCTGAAAGCAGAAACTCGCCCGATTACAACGGTACGTGTATTTTTGACCTAGGCCATAGTAATTATTGGTTTCGAGTATCAGACTTGCGAAAATTTTGATGGTTTCTCAAGCATTCCTTAACTTCTAACTCCCACATCTCGCGAACGGATTGACGAACTCGAGAAATTCCTGTTGCATCTGAAAGCAGAAACTCGCCCGATTTCAACGGTATGTGCATTTTTCCCCTAGGCCTTTGTAGTTATTGGTTTCGAGTATCAGACTTGCGAAAATTGTGATGGTTTCTCAACCATTCCTCAACTTCAAACTCCCATATCTCGCGGACGGATTGACGAACGCGAGAATTTCCTATTGCATCTGAAAGCAGAAACTCGCCCGATTTCAACGGTATGTGCATTTTTGCCCTAGGCCATAGAAGTTATTGGTTTCGAGTATCAGACTTGCGAAAACTTTGATGGTTTCTCAACCATTCCTAAACTTCAAACTCCCATATCTCGCGAACGGAATGACGAACTCGAGAAATTCCTGCTGCATCTGAAAGTGGAAACTCGCCCGATTACAAAGGTATGTGCATTCTTCCCCTATTCCATTGTAGTTATTGGTTTCGAGTATCAGACTTGCGAAAATTTTGATGTTTTCCAAGCATTCCATAACTTCAAACTCCCATATCTCGCGAACGGATAGACGAACTCGAGAAATTCCTGTTGCATCTGAAAGCAGAAACTCGCCCGATTACAACGGTACGTGTATTTTTGACCTAGGCCATAGTAATTATTGGTTTCGAGTATCAGACTTGCGAAAATTTTGATGGTTTCTCAAGCATTCCTTAACTTCTAACTCCCACATCTCGCGAACGGATTGACGAACTCGAGAAATTCCTGTTGCATCTGAAAGCAGAAACTCGCCCGATTTCAACGGTATGTGCATTTTTCCCCTAGGCCTTTGTAGTTATTGGTTTCGAGTATCAGACTTGCGAAAATTGTGATGGTTTCTCAACCATTCCTTAACTTCAAACTCCCATATCTCGCGGACGGATTGACGAACGCGAGAATTTCCTATTGCATCTGAAAGCAGAAACTCGCCCGATTTCAACGGTATGTGCATTTTTGCCCTAGGCCATAGAAGTTATTGGTTTCGAGTATCAGACTTGCGAAAACTTTGATGGTTTCTCAAGCATTCCTTAACTTCAAACTCCCATATCTCGCGAACGGATTGACGAACTCGAGAAATTCCTGTTGCATCTGAAAGCAGAAACTCGCCCGATTACAGCGGTATGTGTATTTTTCCCCTAGGCCATTGTAGTTATTGGTTTCTAGCATCAGAATTGCGAAAATTTTGATGGTTTCTCAACCATTCCTTAACTTCAAACTCCCATATCTCGCGAACGGAATGACGAACTCGAGAAATTCCTGCTGCATCTGAAAGTGGAAACTCGTCCGATTACAAAGGTATGTGCATTCTTCCCCTATGCCTTTGTAGTTATTGGTTTCGAGTATCAGACTTGCGAAAATTTTGATGGTTTCTCAAGCATTCCTTAACTTCAAACTCCCATATCTCGCGAACGGATTGACGAACTCGAGAATTTCCTATTGCATCTGAAAGAAGAATCTCGCCCGATTTCAACGGTATGTGCATTTTTCCCCTAGGCCTTTGTAGTTATTGGTTTCGAGTATCAGACTTGCGAAAATTGTGATGGTTTCTCAACCATTCCTTAACTTCAAACTCCCATTTCTCGCGAACGGATTGACGAACTCGAGAATTTCCTACTGCATCTGAAAGCAGAAACTCGCCCGATTACAACGGTAAGTGTATTTTTGACCTAGGCCATAGAAGTTATTGGTTTCGAGTATCAGACTTGCGAAAATTTTGATGGTTTCTCAAGCATTCCTTAACTTCAAACTCCCATATCTCGCGAACGGATTGACGAACTCGAGAAATTCCTGTTGCATCTGAAAGCAGAAACTCGCCCGATTACAGCGGTATGTGTATTTTTCCCCTAGGCCGTTGTAGTTATTGGTTTCTAGCATCAGAGTTGCGAAAATTTTGATGGTTTCTCAACCATTCCTTAACTTCAAACTCCCATATCTCGCGAACGGAATGACGAACTCGAGAAATTCCTGCTGCATCTGAAAGTGGAAGCTCGCCCGATTACAAAGGTATGGGCATTCTTCCCCTATGCCTTTGTAGTTATTGGTTTCGAGTATCAGACTTGCGAAAATTTTGATGGTTTCTCAACCATTCCTTAACTTCAAACTACCATATCTCGCGAACGGAATGACGAACTCGAGAAATTCCTGCTGCATCTGAAAGTGGAAACTCGCCCGATTACAAAGGTATGGGCATTCTTCCCCTATGCCTTTGTAGTTATTGGTTTCGAGTATCAGACTTGCGAAAATTTTGATGGTTTCTCAACCATTCCTTAACTTCAAACTCCCATATCTCGCGAACGGATTGACGAACTCGAGAAATTCCTGTTGCATCTGAAAGCAGAAACTCGCCCGATTACAAAGGTATGGGCATTCTTCCCCTATGCCTTTGTAGTTATTGGTTTCGAGTATCAGACTTGCGAAAATTTTGATGGTTTCTCAAGCATTCCTTAACTTCAAACTCCCATATCTCGCGAACGGAATGACGAACTCGAGAAATTCCTGTTGCATCTGAAAGCAGAAACTCGCCCGATTTCAACGGTATGTGCATTTTTCCCCTAGGCCATTGTAGTTATTGGCTTCTAGGATCAGAATTGCGAAAATTTTGATGGTTTCTCAACCATTCCTTAACTTCAAACTACCATATCTAGCGAACGGATTGACGAACTCGAGAATTTCCTATTGCAGCTGAAAGCAGAAACACGCCCGATTACAACGGTACGTGTATTTTTGACCTAGGCCATTCCAGTTATTGGTTTCGAGTATCAGACCAGCGAAAATTTTGAAGGCTTCTCAACCATTCCTTAACTTCAAACTCCCATATCTCGCGAACGGAATGACGAACTCGAGAAATTCCTGTTGCATCTGAAAGCAGAAACTCGCCCGATTTCAACGGTATGTGCATTTTTCCCCTAGGCCATTGTAGTTATTGGCTTCTAGGATCAGAATTGCGAAAATTTTGATGGTTTCTCAACCATTCCTTAACTTCAAACTCCCATATCTCGCGAACGGAATGACGAACTCGAGAAATTCCTGTTGCATCTGAAACTCGCCCGATTACAACGGTATGTTTATTTTTCCCCTAGGCCATTGTAGTTATTGGTTTCTAGCATCAGACTTGCGAAAATTTTGATGGTTTCTCAAGCATTCCTTAACTTCAAACTACCATATCTAGCGAACGGATTGACGAACTCGAGAATTTCCTATTGCAGCTGAAAGCAGAAACACGCCCGATTACAACGGTACGTGTATTTTTGACCTAGGCCATTCCAGTTATTGGTTTCGAGTATCAGACCAGCGAAAATTTTGAAGGCTTCTCAACCATTCCTTAACTTCAAACTCCCATATCTCCCGAACGGATTGACGAACTCGAGAAATTCCTGTTGCATCTGAAAGCAGAAACTCGCCCGATTTCAACGGTATGTGCATTTTTGCCCTAGGCTATAGTAGTTATTGGTTTCGAGTATCAGACTTGCGAAAATTTTGATGGTTTCTCAAGCATTCAATAACTTCTAACTCCCATATCTCGCGAATGGATTGACGAACTCGAGAAATTCCTGTTGCATCTGAAAGCAGAAACTCGCCCGATTACAACGGTGTGTGTATTTTTCCCCTAGGCCATTGTAGTTATTGGTTTCTAGCATCAGAATTGCGAAAATTTTGATGGTTTCTCAACCATTCCTTAACTTCAAACTCCCATATCTCGCGAACGGAATGACGACCTCGAGAAATTCCTGTTGCATGTGAAAGTAGAAACTCGCCCGATTACAACGGTATGTGTATTTTTCACCTAGGCCTTTGTAGTTATTGGTTTCGAGTATCAGACTTGCGAAAATTTTGATGGTTTCTCAAGCATTCCTTAACTTCAAACTCCCATATCTCGCGAACGGAATGACGAACTCGAGAAATTCCTGTTGCATCTGAAAGCAGAAACTCGCCCGATTTCAACGGTATGTGCATTTTTCCCCTAGGCCATTGTAGTTATTGGCTTCTAGGATCAGAATTGCGAAAATTTTGATGGTTTCTCAACCATTCCTTAACTTCAAACTACCATATCTAGCGAACGGATTGACGAACTCGAGAATTTCCTATTGCAGCTGAAAGCAGAAACACGCCCGATTACAACGGTACGTGTATTTTTGACCTAGGCCATTCCAGTTATTGGTTTCGAGTATCAGACCAGCGAAAATTTTGAAGGCTTCTCAACCATTCCTTAACTTCAAACTCCCATATCTCGCGAACGGAATGACGAACTCGAGAAATTCCTGTTGCATCTGAAAGCAGAAACTCGCCCGATTTCAACGGTATGTGCATTTTTCCCCTAGGCCATTGTAGTTATTGGCTTCTAGGATCAGAATTGCGAAAATTTTGATGGTTTCTCAACCATTCCTTAACTTCAAACTCCCATATCTCGCGAACGGAATGACGAACTCGAGAAATTCCTGTTGCATCTGAAACTCGCCCGATTACAACGGTATGTTTATTTTTCCCCTAGGCCATTGTAGTTATTGGTTTCTAGCATCAGACTTGCGAAAATTTTGATGGTTTCTCAAGCATTCCTTAACTTCAAACTACCATATCTAGCGAACGGATTGACGAACTCGAGAATTTCCTATTGCAGCTGAAAGCAGAAACACGCCCGATTACAACGGTACGTGTATTTTTGACCTAGGCCATTCCAGTTATTGGTTTCGAGTATCAGACCAGCGAAAATTTTGAAGGCTTCTCAACCATTCCTTAACTTCAAACTCCCATATCTCCCGAACGGATTGACGAACTCGAGAAATTCCTGTTGCATCTGAAAGCAGAAACTCGCCCGATTTCAACGGTATGTGCATTTTTGCCCTAGGCTATAGTAGTTATTGGTTTCGAGTATCAGACTTGCGAAAATTTTGATGGTTTCTCAAGCATTCAATAACTTCTAACTCCCATATCTCGCGAATGGATTGACGAACTCGAGAAATTCCTGTTGCATCTGAAAGCAGAAACTCGCCCGATTACAACGGTGTGTGTATTTTTCCCCTAGGCCATTGTAGTTATTGGTTTCTAGCATCAGAATTGCGAAAATTTTGATGGTTTCTCAACCATTCCTTAACTTCAAACTCCCATATCTCGCGAACGGAATGACGACCTCGAGAAATTCCTGTTGCATGTGAAAGTAGAAACTCGCCCGATTACAACGGTATGTGTATTTTTCCCCTAGGCCTTTGTAGTTATTGGTTTCGAGTATCAGACTTGCGAAAATTTTGATGGTTTCTCAAGCATTCAATAACTTCTAACTCCCATATCTCGCGAACGGATTGACGAACTCGAGAAATTCCTGTTGCATCTGAAAGTAGAAACTCTCCCAATTACAACGGTGTGTGTACTTTTCCCCTAGACCATTCCAGCTATTGGTTTCGACTATCAGACTTGCGAAAATTTTGATGGTTTCTCAACCATTCCTTAACTTCAAACTCCCATATCTCGCGAACGGAATGACGAACTCGAGAAATTCCTGCTGCATCTGAAAGTGGAAACTCGCCCGATTACAAAGGTATGTGCATTCTTCCCCTATGCCTTTGTAGTTATTGGTTTCGAGTATCAGACTTGCGAAAATTTTGATGGTTTCTCAAGCATTCCATAACTTCAAACTCCCATATCTCGCGAACGGATAGACGAACTCGAGAAATTCCTGTTGCATCTGAAAGCAGAAACTCGCCCGATTACAACGGTACGTGTATTTTTGACCTAGGCCATAGTAGTTATTGGTTTCGAGTATCAGACTTGCGAAAATTTTGAAGGCTTCTCAAGCATTCCTTAACTTCTAACTCCCACATCTCGCGAACGGATTGACGAACTCGAGAAATTCCTGTTGCATCTGAAAGCAGAAACTCGCCCGATTACAGCGGTATGTGTATTTTTGCCCTAGGCCATTGTAGTTATTGGCATCTAGCATCAGAGTTGCGAAAATTTTGATGGTTTCTCAACCATTCCTTAACTTCAAACTCCCATATCTCGCGAACGGAATGACGAACTCGAGAAATTCCTGCTGCATCTGAAAGTGGAAACTCGCCCGATTACAAAGGTATGGGCATTCTTCCCCTATGCCTTTGTAGTTATTGGTTTCGAGTATCAGACTTGCGAAAATTTTGATGGTTTCTCAAGCATTCCATAACTTCAAGCTCCCATATCTCGCGAACGGTTAGACGAACTCGAGAAATACCTGTTGCATCTGATAGCAGAAACTCGCCCGATTACAACGGTACGTGTATTTTTGACCTAGACCATAGTAGTTATTGGTTTCGAGAATCAGACTTGCGAAAATTTTGATGGTTTCTCAACCATTCCTTAACTTCATACTTCCATATCTCGCGGACGGGTTGACGAACGCGAGAATTTCCTATTGCATCTGAAAGCAGAAACTCGCCCGATTTCAACGGTATGTGCATTTTTGCCCTAGGCCATAGAAGTTATTGGTTTCGAGTATCAGAATTGCGAAAATTTTGATGGTTTCTCAAGCATTCCTTAACTTCAAACTCCCATATCTCGCGAACGGATTGACGAACTCGAGAATTTCCTATTGCATCTGAAATCAGAAACTCGCCCGATTTCAACGGTATGTGCATTTTTCCCCTAGGCCTTTGTAGTTATTGGTTTCGAGTATCAGACTTGCGAAAATTGTGATGGTTTCTCAACCATTCCTTAACTTCAAACTCCCATTTCTCGCGAACGGATTGACGAACTCGAGAATTTCCTATTGCATCTGAAAGCAGAAACTCGCCCGATTACAACGGTAAGTGTATTTTTGCCCTAGGCCATACTTGTTATTGGATTCGAGTATCAGACTTGCGAAAATTTTGTTGGTTTCTCAAGCATTCCTTAACTTCAAACTCCCATATCTCGCGAACGGAATGACGAACTCGAGAAATCCCTGTTGCATCTGAAAGCAGAAACTCGCCCGATTACAACGATACGTGTTTCTTCCCCTAGGCCTTTGTAGTTATTGGTTTCGAGTATCAGACTTGCGAAAATTTTGATGGTTTCTCAAGCATTCCTTAACTTCAAACTCCCATATCTCGCGAAGAGATTGACGAACTCGAGAAATTCCTGTTGCATCTGAAAGCAGAAACTCGCCCGATTACAGCGGTATGTGTATTTTTCCCCTAGGCCATTGTAGTTATTGGTTTCTAGCATCAGAGTTGCGAAAATTTTGATGGTTTCTCAACCATTCCTTAACTTCAAACTCCCATATCTCGCGAACGGATAGACGAACTGGAGAAATTCCTGTTTATCTGAAAGCAGAAACTCGCCCGATTACAACGGTACGTGTATTTTTGACCTAGACCATAGTAGTTATTGGTTTCGAGTATCAGACTTGCGATAATTTTGATGGTTTCTCAAGCATTCCTTAACTTCTATCTCCCACATCTCGCGAACGGATTGACGAACTCGAGAAATTCCTGTTGCATCTGAAAGCAGAAACTCGCCCGATTACAGCGGTATGTGTATTTTTCCCCTAGGCCATTGTAGTTATTGGTTTCTAGCATCAGAGTTGCGAAAATTTTGATGGTTTCTCAACCATTCCTTAACTTCAAACTCCCATTTCTCGCGAACGGAATGACGAACTCGAGAAATTCCTGCTGCATATGAAAGTGGAAACTCGCCCGATTACAAAGGTATGGGCATTCTTCCCCTATGCCTTTGTAGTTATTGGTTTCGAGTATCAGACTTGCGAAAATTTTGATGGTTTCTCAAGCATTCCTTAACTTCAAACTCCCATATCTCGCGAAGAGATTGACGAACTCGAGAAATTCCTGTTGCATCTGAAAGCAGAAACTCGCCCGATTACAGCGGTATGTGTATTTTTCCCCTAGGCCATTGTAGTTATTGGTTTCTAGCATCAGAGTTGCGAAAATTTTGATGGTTTCTCAACCATTCCTTAACTTCAAACTCCCATATCTCGCGAACGGATAGACGAACTCGAGAAATTCCTGTTGCATCTGAAAGCAGAAACTCGCCCGATTACAACGGTACGTGTATTTTTGACCTAGACCATAGTAGTTATTGGTTTCGAGTATCAGACTTGCGATAATTTTGATGGTTTCTCAAGCATTCCTTAACTTCTATTTCCACATCTCGCGAACGGATTGACGAACTCGAGAAATTCCTGTTGCATCTGAAAGGAGAAACTCGCCCGATTACAGCGGTATGTGTATTTTTCCCCTAGGCCATTGTAGTTATTGGTTTCTAGCATCAGAGTTGCGAAAATTTTGATGGTTTCTCAACCATTCCTTAACTTCAAACTCCCATATCTCGCGAACGGATAGACGAACTCGAGAAATTCCTGTTGCATCTGAAAGCAGAAACTCGCCCGATTACAACGGTACGTGTATTTTTGACCTAGACCATAGTAGTTATTGGTTTCGAGTATCAGACTTGCGATAATTTTGATGGTTTCTCAAGCATTCCTTAACTTCTATCTCCCACATCTCGCGAACGGATTGACGAACTCGAGAAATTCCTGCTGCATATGAAAGTGGAAACTCGCCCGATTACAAAGGTATGGGCATTCTTCCCCTATGCCTTTGTAGTTATTGGTTTCGAGTATCAGACTTGCGAAAATTTTGATGGTTTCTCAAGCATTCCTTAACTTCAAACTCCCATATCTCGCGAACGGAATGACGAACTCGAGAAATTCCTGTTGCATCTGAAAGCAGAAACTCGCCCGATTTCAACGGTATGTAAATTTTTGCCCTAGGCCATAGAAGTTATTGGTTTCGAGTATCAGACTTGCGAAAATTTTGATGGTTTCTCAAGCATTCCTTAACTTCAAACTCCCATATCTCGCGAAGAGATTGACGAACTCGAGAAATTCCTGTTGCATCTGAAAGCAGAAACTCGCCCGATTACAGCGGTATGTGTATTTTTGACCTAGACCATAGTAGTTATTGGTTTCGAGTATCAGACTTGCGAAAATTTTGATGGTTTCTCAAGCATTCAATAACTTCTAACTCCCATATCTCGCGAACGGATTGACGAACTCGAGAAATTCCTGTTGCATCTGAAAGCAGAAACTCGCCCGATTACAACGGTGTGTGTATTTTTCCCCTAGGCCATTCCAGTTATTGGTTTCGAGTATCAGACCAGCGAAAATTTTGAAGGCTTCTCAACCATTCCTTAACTTCAAACTCCCATATCTCGCGAACGGAATGACGAACTCGAGAAATTCCTGTTGCATCTGAAAGCAGAAACTCGCCCGATTTCAACGGTATGTGCATTTTTCCCCTAGGCCATTGTAGTTATTGGTTTCGAGTATTAGACTTGCGAAAATTTTGATGGTTTCTCAACCATTCCTTAACTTCAAACTACCATATCTCGCGAACGGTTTGACGAACTCGAGAAATTCCTGTTGCATCTGAAAGCAGAAACTCGCCCGATTACAACGGTGTGTGTATTTTTCCCCTAGGCCATTGTAGTTATTGGTTTCGAGTATCAGACCAGCGAAAATTTTGAAGGCTTCTCAACCATTCCTTAACTTCAAACTCCCATATCTCGCGAACGGAATGACGAACTCGAGAAATTCCTGTTGCATCTGAAAGCAGAAACTCGCCCGATTTCAACGGTATGTGCATTTTTCCCCTAGGCCATTGTAGTTATTGGTTTCGAGTATCAGACTTGCGAAAATTTTGATGGTTTCTCAAGCATTCAATAACTTCTAACTCCCATATCTCGCGAATGGATTGACGAACTCGAGAAATTCCTGTTGCATCTGAAAGCAGAAACTCGCCCGATTACAACGGTGTGTGTATTTTTCCCCTAGGCCATTGTAGTTATTGGTTTCTAGCATCAGAATTGCGAAAATTTTGATGGTTTCTCAACCATTCCTTAACTTCAAACTCCCATATCTCGCGAACGGAATGACGACCTCGAGAAATTCCTGTTGCATGTGAAAGTAGAAACTCGCCCGATTACAACGGCATGTGTATTTTTCCCCTAGGCCTTTGTAGTTATTGGTTTCGAGTATCAGACTTGCGAAAATTTTGATGGTTTCTCAAGCATTCAATAACTTCTAACTCCCATATCTCGCGAACGGATTGACGAACTCGAGAAATTCCTGTTGCATCTGAAAGTAGAAACTCTCCCAATTACAACGGTGTGTGTACTTTTCCCCTAGACCATTCCAGCTATTGGTTTCGACTATCAGACTTGCGAAAATTTTGTTGGTTTCTCAACCATTCCTTAACTTCAAACTCCCATATCTCGCGAACGGAATGACGAACTCGAGAAATTCCTGCTGCATCTGAAAGTGGAAACTCGCCCGATTACAAAGGTATGTGCATTCTTCCCCTATGCCTTTGTAGTTATTGGTTTCGAGTATCAGACTTGCGAAAATTTTGATGGTTTCTCAAGCATTCCATAACTTCAAACTCCCATATCTCGCGAACGGATAGACGAACTCGAGAAATTCCTGTTGCATCTGAAAGCAGAAACTCGCCCGATTACAACGGTACGTGTATTTTTGACCTAGGCCATAGTAGTTATTGGTTTCGAGTATCAGACTTGCGAAAATTTTGAAGGCTTCTCAACCATTCCTTAACTTCAAACTCCCATATCTCGCGAACGGATTGACGAACTCGAGAAATTCCTGTTGCATCTGAAAGCAGAAACTCGCCCGATTTCAACGGTATGTGCATTTTTGCCCTAGGCTATAGTAGTTATTGGTTTCGAGTATCAGACTTGTGAAAATTTTGATGGTTTCTCAAGCATTCAATAACTTCTAACTCCCATATCTCGCGAACGGATTGACGAACTCGAGAAATTCCTGTTGCATCTGAAAGCAGAAACACGCCCGATTACAACGGTATGTTTATTTTTCCCCTAGGCCATTGTAGTTATTGGTTTCGAGTATCAGACTTGCGAAAATTTTGATGGTTTCTCAAGCATTCCTTAACTTCAAACTACCATATCTAGCGAACGGATTGACGAACTCGAGAATTTCCTATTGCATCTGAAAGCAGAAACACGCCCAATTACAACGGTACGTGTATTTTTGACCTAGGCCATTCCAGTTATTGGTTTCGAGTATCAGACCAGCGAAAATTTTGAAGGCTTCTCAACCATTCCTTAACTTCAAACTCCCACATCTCGCGAACGGATTGACGAACTCGAGAAATTCCTGTTGCATCTGAAAGCAGAAGCTCGCCCGATTTCAACGGTATGTGCATTTTTCCCCTAGGCCATTGTAGTTATTGGTTTCTAGGATCAGAATTGCGAAAATTTTGATGGTTTCTCAACCATTCCTTAACTTCAAACTCCCATATCTCGCGAACGGAATGACGAACTCGAGAAATTCCTGTTGCATCTGAAACTCGCCCGATTACAACGGTATGTTTATTTTTCCCCTAGGCCATTGTAGTTATTGGTTTCTAGCATCAGACTTGCGAAAATTTTGATTGTTTCTCAAGCATTCAATAACTTCTAACTCCCATATCTCGCGAACGGATTGACGAACTCGAGAAATTCCTGTTGCATCTGAAAGCAGAAACTCGCCCGATTACAACGGTGTGTGTATTTTTCCCCTAGGCCATTGTAGTTATTGGTTTCTAGCATCAGAATTGCGAAAATTTTGATGGTTTCTCAACCATTCCTTAACTTCAAACTCCCATATCTCGCGAACGGAATGACGAACTCGAGAAATTCCTGTTGCATGTGAAAGTAGAAACTCGCCCGATTACAACGGTATGTGTATTTTTCCCCTAGGCCTTTGTAGTTATTGGTTTCGAGTATCAGACTTGCGAAAATTTTGATGGTTTCTCAAGCATTCAATAACTTCTAACTCCCATATCTCGCGAACGGATTGACGAACTCGAGAAATTCCTGTTGCATCTGAAAGTAGAAACTCTCCCAATTACAACGGTGTGTGTACTTTTCCCCTAGACCATTCCAGCTATTGGTTTCTAGCATCAGAATTACGAAAATTTGGATGGTTTCTCAGCCATTCCTTAACCTCGAACTCCCATATCTCGCGAACGGGATGACGAACTCGAGTAATTCCTGTTGCATCTGAAAGCAGAAACTCGCCCGATTACAACGGTGTGTGTATTTTTCCCCTAGGCCATTGTAGTTATTGGTTTCTAGCATCAGAATTGCGAAAATTTTGATGGTTTCTCAACCATTCCTTAACTTCAAACTACCATATCTAGCGAACGGATTGACGAACTCGAGAATTTCCTATTGCATCTGAAAGCAGAAACACGCCCGATTACAACGGTACGTGTATTTTTGACCTAGGCCATTCCAGTTATTGGTTTCGAGTATCAGACCAGCGAAAATTTTGAAGGCTTCTCAACCATTCCTTAACTTCAAACTCCCATATCTCGCGAACGGATTGACGAACTCGAGAAATTCCTGTTGCATCTGGAAGCAGAAACTCGCCCGATTTCAACGGCATGTGCATTTTTGCCCGAGGCTATAGTAGTTATTGGTTTCGAGTATCAGACTTGCGAAAATTTTGATGGTTTCTCAAGCATTCAATAACTTCTAACTCCCATATCTCGCGAACGGATTGACGAACTCGAGAAATTCCTGTTGCATCTGGAAGCAGAAACTCGCCCGATTACAACGGTATGTGTATTTTTCCCCTAGGCCTTTGTAGTTATTGGTTTCGAGTATCAGACTAGCGAAAATTTTGATGGTTTCTCAACCATTCCTTAACTTCAAACTCCCATATCCCCCGAACGGAATGACGAACTCGAGAAATTCCTGTTGCATCTGAAAGTAGAAACTCTCACGATTACAAGGGTGTGTGTACTTTTCCCCTAGGCCATTCCAGTTATTGGTTTCGAGTATCAGAATTGCGAAAATTTTGGTGGTTTCTCAAGCATTCCTTAGCTTCAAACTCCCATATCTCGCGAACGGATTGACGAACTCGAGGAATTCCTGTTGCATCTGAAAGTAGAGACTCGCCCGATTAGAATGGTGTGTGTACTTTTCCCCTAGGCCATTCCAGTTATTCGTTTCTAGCATCAGAATTGCGAAAATTTCGATGGTTTGTCAACCATTCCTTAACTTCAGACTCCCATATCTCGTGAACGGATTGACGAACTCGAGAAATTCCTGTTGCATCTAAAAGTGGAAACTCGCCCGTTTACAACGGTATGTGTATTTTTCCCCTAGGCCTTTGTAGTTATTGGTTTCGAGTATCAGACTTGCGTAAATTTTGATGGTTTCTCAACCTATCCTTAATTTCAAACTCCCATATCTCACGAACGGATTGACGAACTCGAGAAATTCCTGTTGCATCTGAAAGCAGAAACTCGCCCGATTACAACGGTATGTGTATTTTCCCCTAGGTCATTGTAGTTATTGGTTTCTAGCATCAGAATTGCGAAAATTTGGATGGCTTCTCAGCCATTCCTTAACCTCGAACTCCCATATCTCGCGAACGGGATGACGAACTCGAGTAATTCCTGTTGCATCTGAAACTGGAAACTCGTCTGATTACAAAGGTATGTGCATTTTTCCCCTAGGACTTTGCAGTTATTGGTTTCGAGTATCAGACCAGCGAAAATTTTGATGGTTTCTCAACCATTCCTTAACTTCAAACTCCCATATCTCACGAACCGATTGACGAACTCGAGAAATTCCTGTTGCATCTGAAAGCAGAAACTCGCCCGATTACAATGGTGTGTGCACTTTTCCCCTAAGTCATTCCAGTTATTGGTTTCGAGTATCAGACCAACGAAAATTTTGATGGTTTCTCAAGCATTCCTAACATTCAAACTCCCATATCTCGCGAACGGAATGACGAACTCGAGAAATTCCTGTTGCATCTTAAAGTAGAAACTCGCCCGATTACAAAGATATGTGTGTTTTTCACCTAGGCCTGTGTAGTTATTGGTTTCGGGTATCAGACATGCGAAAATTTTGATAGTTTCTCAAACATTCCTTAACTTCAAACTCCCATTTCTCGCGAACGGATTGACGAACTCGAGAAACTCCTGTTGCATCTGAAAGTAGAAACTCGCCCGATTACAGAGATATGTGTGTTTTTCACCTAGGTCTTTGTAGTTATTGGTTTCGGGTATCAGTCACGCGAAAATTTTGATAGTTTCTCAACCATTCCTTAACTTCAAACTCCCATATCTCGCGAACGGATTGACGAACTCGAGAAATTCCTGTTGCATCTGAAAGCAGAAGCTCGCCCGATTTCAACGGTATGTGCATTTTTCCCCTAGGCCATTGTAGTTATTGGTTTCTAGGATCAGAATTGCGAAAATTTTGATGGTTTCTCAACCATTCCTTAACTTCAAACTCCCATATCTCGCGAACGGAATGACGAACTCGAGAAATTCCTGTTGCATCTGAAACTCGCCCGATTACAACGGTATGTTTATTTTTCCCCTAGGCCATTGTAGTTATTGGTTTCTAGCATCAGACTTGCGAAAATTTTGATGGTTTCTCAACCATTCCTTAACTTCAAACTCCCATATCTCGCGAACGGATTGACGAACTCGAGAAATTCCTGTTGCATCTGAAAGCAGAAACTCGCCCGATTTCAACGGTATGTGCATTTTTGCCCTAGGCTATAGTAGTTATTGGTTTCGAGTATCAGACTTGCGAAAATCTTGATGGTTTCTCAAGCATTCAATAACTTCTAACTCCCATATCTCGCGAACGGATTGACGAACTCGAGAAATTCCTGTTGCATGTGAAAGTAGAAACTCGCCCGATTGCAACGGTATGTGTATTTTTCCCCTAGGCCTTTGTAGTTATTGGTTTCGAGTATCAGACTTGCGAAAATTTTGATGGTTTCTCAAGCATTCAATAACTTCAAACTCCCATTTCTCGCGAACGGATTGACGAACTCGAGAAACTCCTGTTGCATCTGAAAGTAGAAACTCGCCCGATTACAGAGATATGTGTGTTTTTCACCTAGGTCTTTGTAGTTATTGGTTTCGGGTATCAGTCACGCGAAAATTTTGATAGTTTCTCAACCATTCCTTAACTTCAAACTCCCATATCTCGCGAACGGATTGACGAACTCGAGAAATTCCTGTTGCATCTGAAAGTAGAAACTCGCACGATTACAAGGGTGTGTGTACTTTTCCCCTAGGCCATTCCAGTTATTGGTTTCGAGTATCAGAATTGCGAAAATTTTGATGGTTTCTCAACCATTCCTTAACTTCAAACTCCCATGTCTCGCGAACGGAATGACGAACTCGAGAAATTCCTATTGCATCTGAAAGTGGAAACTCGCCCGATTACAAAGGTATTTGCATTTTTCCCCTAGGCCTTTGTAGTTATTGGTTTCGAGTATCAGACTTGCGAAAATTTTGATGGCTTCTCAACCATTCCTTAACGTCAAACTCCCATGTCTCGCGAACGGAATGTCGAACTCGAGAAATTCCTGTTGCATCTGAAAGTGGAAACTCGCCCGATTACAAAGGTATTTGCATTTTTCCCCTAGGCCTTTGTAGTTATTGGTTTCGAGTATCAGACTTGCGAAAATTTTGATGGTTTCTCAACCTATCCTTAATTCCAAACTCCCATATCTCACGAACGGATTGACGAACTCGAGAAATTCCTGTTGCATCTGAAAGCAGAAACTCGCCCGATTACAATGGTGTGTGCACTTTTCCCCTAAGTCATTCCAGTTATTGGTTTCGAGTATCAGACCAGGGAAAATTTTGATGGTTTCTCAAGCATTCCTAACCTTCAAACTCCCATATCTCGCGAACGGAATGACGAACTCGAGAAATTCCTGTTGCATCTGAAATTAGAAGCTCGCCCGATTAGAAAGATATGTGTGTTTTTCCCCTAGGCCTTTGTAGTTATTGGTTTCGAGTATCAGACTTGCGAAAATTTTGAGGGTTTCCCAACCATTCCTTAACTTCACACTCCCATTTCTCGCGAACGGATTGACGAACTCGAGAAATTCCTGTTGCATCTGAAAGTAGAAACTCGCCCGATTACAAAGATATGTGTGTTTTTCACCTAGGCCTGTGTAGTTATTGGTTTCGGGTATCAGACATGCGAAAATTTTGATAGTTTCTCAACCATTCCTTAACTTCAAACTCCCATATCTCGCGAACGGACTGACGAACTCGAGAAATTCCTATTGCATCTGAGAGCAGAAACTCGCCCGATTACAACGGTATGTGTATTTTCCCCTAGGTCATTGTAGTTATTGGTTTCTAGCATCAGAATTGCGAAAATTTGGATGGCTTCTCAGCCATTCCTTAACCACGAACTCCCATATCTCGCGAACGGGATGAAGAACTCGAGTAATTCCTGTTGCATCTGAAACTGGAAACTCGCCTGATTACAAAGGTATGTGCATTTTTCCCCTAGGCCTTTGTAGTTATTGGTTTCGAGTATCAGACCAGCGAAAATTTTGATGGTTTCTCAACCATTCCTTAACATCAAACTCCCATATCCCGCGAACGGAATGACGAACTCGAGAAATTCCTGTTGCATCTGAAAGTAGAGTCTCGCCCGATTAGAATGGTGTGTGTACTTTTCCCCGAGGCCATTCCAGTTATTCGTTTCTAGCATCAGAATTGCGAAAATTTCGATGGTTTCTCAACCATTCCTTAACTTCAAACTCCCATATCTCGTGAACGGATTGACGAACTCGAGAAATTCCTGTTGCATCTGAAAGTGGAAACTCGCCCGATTACAACGGTATGTGTATTTTTCCCCTAGGCCTTTGTAGTTATTGGTTTCGAGTATCAGACTTGCGAAAATTTTGATGGTTTCTCAACCTATCCTTAATTTCAAACTCCCATATCTCACGAACCGATTGACGAACTCGAGAAATTCCTGTTGCATCTGAAAGCAGAAACTCGCCCGATTACAATGGTGTGTGCACTTTTCCCCTAAGTCATTCGAGTTATTGGTTTCGAGTATCAGACTTGCGAAAATTTTGATGGTTTCTCAACCTATCCTTAATTTCAAACTCCCATATCTCACGAACCCATTGACGAACTCGAGAAATTCCTGTTGCATCTGAAAGCAGAAACTCGCCCGATTAGAATGGTGTGTGTACTTTTCCCCTAGGCCATTCCAGTTATTGGTTTCGAGTATCAGAATTGCGAAAATTTTGATGGTTTCTCAACCATTCCTTAACTTCAAACTCCCATTTCTCGCGAACGGATTGACGAACTCGAGAAATTCCTGTTGCATCTGAAAGTAGAAACTCGCCCGATTACAAAGATATGTGTGTTTTTCACCTAGGTCTTTGTAGTTATTGGTTTCGGGTATCAGGCACGCGAAAATTTTGATAGTTTCTCAACCATTCCTTAACTTCAAACTCCCATATCTCGCGAACGGATTGACGAACTCAAGAAATTCCTGTTGCATCTGAAAGCACAAACTCGCCCGATTACAACGGTATGTGTATTTTCCCCTAGGTCATTGTAGTTATTGGTTTCTAGCATCAGAATTGCGAAAATTTTAATGGTTTCTCAACCATTCCTTAACTTCAAACTCCCATATCCCGCGAACGGAATGACGAACTCGAGAAATTCCTGTTGCATCTGAAAGTAGAAACTCGCACGATTACAAGGGTGTGTGTACTTTTCCCCTAGGCCATTCTAGTTATTGGTTTCGAGTATCAGAATTGCGAAAATTTTGATGGTTTGTCAACCATTCCTTAACTTCAGACTCCCATATCTCGTGAACGGATTGACGAACTCGAGAAATTCCTGTTGCATCTAAAAGTGGAAACTCGCCCGATTACAACGGTATATTTATTTTTCCTCTAGGCCATTGTAGTTATTGGTTTCTAGCATCAGACCAGCGAAAATTTTGAAGGCTTCTCAACCATTCCTTAAGTTCAAACTCCCATATCTCGCGAACGGATTGACGAACTCGAGAAATTCCTGTTGCATCTGAAAGCAGAAGCTCGCCCGATTTCAACGGTATGTGCATTTTTCCCCTAGGCCATTGTAGTTATTGGTTTCTAGGATCAGAATTGCGAAAATTTTGATGGTTTCTCAACCATTCCTTAACTTCAAACTCCCATATCTCGCGAACGGAATGACGAACTCGAGAAATTCCTGTTGCATCTGAAACTCGCCCGATTACAACGGTATGTTTATTTTTCCCCTAGGCCATTGTAGTTATTGGTTTCTAGCATCAGACTTGCGAAAATTTTGATGGTTTCTCAAGCATTCAATAACTTCTAACTCCCATATCTCGCGAACGGATTGACGAACTCGAGAAATTCCTGTTGCATGTGAAAGTAGAAACTCGCCCGATTGCAACGGTATGTGTATTTTTCCCCTAGGCCTTTGTAGTTATTGGTTTCGAGTATCAGACTTGCGAAAATTTTGATGGTTTCTCAAGCATTCAATAACTTCTAACTCCCATATCTCGCGAACGGATTGACGAACTCGAGAAATTCCTGTTGCATCTGAAACTAGAAACTCTCCCAATTACAACGGTGTGTGTACTTTTCCCCTAGACCATTCCAGCTATTGGTTTCTAGCATCAGAATTACGAAAATTTGGATGGTTTCTCAGCCATTCCTTAACCTCGAACTCCCATATCTCGCGAACGGGATAACGAACTCGAGTAATTCCTGTTGCATCTGAAACTGGAAACTCGCCCGATTACAAAGGTATGTGCATTTTTCCCCTAGGCCTTTGTAGTTATTGGTTTCTAGCATCAGATTTGCGAAAATTTTGATGATTTCTCAAGCATTCCTTAACTTCAAACTACCATATCTAGCGAACGGATTGACGAACTCGAGAATTTCCTATTGCATCTGAAAGCAGAAACACGCCCGATTACAACGGTACGTGTATTTTTGACCTAGGCCATTCCAGTTATTGGTTTCGAGTATCAGACCAGCGAAAATTTTGAAGGCTTCTCAACCATTCCTTAACTTCAAACTCCCATATCTCGCGAACGGATTGACGAACTCGAGAAATTCCTGTTGCATCTGAAAGCAGAAACTCGCCCGATTTCAACGGCATGTGCATTTTTGCCCGAGGCTATAGTAGTTATTGGTTTCGAGTATCAGACTTGCGAAAATTTTGATGGTTTCTCAAGCATTCAATAACTTCTAACTCCCATATCTCGCGAACGGATTGACGAACTCGAGAAATTCCTGTTGCATCTGAAAGCAGAAACTCGCCCGATTACAACGGTGTGTGTATTTTTCCCCTAGGCCATTGTAGTTATTGGTTTCTAGCATCAGAATTGCGAAAATTTTGATGGTTTCTCAACCATTCCTTAACTTCAAACTCCCATATCTCGCGAACGGAATGACGAACTCGAGAAATTCCTGTTGCATGTGAAAGTAGAAACTCGCCCGATTACAACGGTATGTGTATTTTTCCCCTAGGCCTTTGTAGTTATTGGTTTCGAGTATCAGACTTGCGAAAATTTTGATGGTTTCTCAAGCATTCAATAACTTCTAACTCCCATATCTCGCGAACGGATTGACGAACTCGAGAAATTCCTGTTGCATCTGAAAGTAGAAACTCTCCCAATTACAACGGTGTGTGTACTTTTCCCCTAGACCATTCCAGCTATTGGTTTCTAGCATCAGAATTACGAAAATTTGGATGGTTTCTCAGCCATTCCTTAACCTCGAACTCCCATATCTCGCGAACGGGATGACGAACTCGAGTAATTCCTGTTGCATCTGAAACTGGACACTCGCCCGATTACAAAGGTATGTGCATTTTTCCCCTAGGCCTTTGTAGTTATTGGTTTCGAGTATCAGACTAGCGAAAATTTTGATGGTTTCTCAACCATTCCTTTACTTCAAACTCCCATATCCCCCGAACGGAATGACGAACTCGAGAAATTCCTGTTGCATCTGAAAGTAGAAACTCTCACGATTACAAGGGTGTGTGTACTTTTCCCCTAGGCCATTCCAGTTATTGGTTTCGAGTATCAGAATTGCGAAAATTTTGGTGGTTTCTCAAGCATTCCTTAGCTTCAAACTCCCATATCTCGCGAACGGATTGACGAACTCGAGGAATTCCTGTTGCATCTGAAAGTAGAGACTCGCCCGATTAGAATGGTGTGTGTACTTTTCCCCTAGGCCATTCCAGTTATTCGTTTCTAGCATCAGAATTGCGAAAATTTCGATGGTTTGTCAACCATTCCTTAATTTCAGACTCCCATATCTCGTGAACGGATTGACGAACTCGAGAAATTCCTGTTGCATCTAAAAGTGGAAACTCGCCCGATTACAACGGTATGTGTATTTTTCCCCTAGGCCTTTGTAGTTATTGGTTTCGAGTATCAGACTTGCGTAAATTTTGATGGTTTCTCAACCTATCCTTAATTTCAAACTCCCATATCTCACGAACGGATTGACGAACTCGAGAAATTCCTGTTGCATCTGAAAGCAGAAACTCGCCCGATTACAACGGTATGTGTATTTTCCCCTAGGTCATTGTAGTTATTGGTTTCTAGCATCAGAATTGCGAAAATTTGGATGGCTTCTCAGCCATTCCTTAACCTCGAACTCCCATATCTCGCGAACGGGATGACGAACTCGAGTAATTCCTGTTGCATCTGAAACTGGAAACTCGTCTGATTACAAAGGTATGTGCATTTTTCCCCTAGGACTTTGCAGTTATTGGTTTCGAGTATCAGACCAGCGAAAATTTTGATGGTTTCTCAACCATTCCTTAACTTCAAACTCCCATATCTCACGAACCGATTGACGAACTCGAGAAATTCCTGTTGCATCTGAAAGCAGAAACTCGCCCGATTACAATGGTGTGTGCACTTTTCCCCTAAGTCATTCCAGTTATTGGTTTCGAGTATCAGACCAGCGAAAATTTTGATGGTTTCTCAAGCATTCCTGACCTTCAAACTCCCATATCTCGCGAACGGATTGACGAACTCGAGAAATTCCTGTTGCATCTAAAAGTGGAAACTCGCCCGATTACAACGGTATGTGTATTTTTCCCCTAGGCCTTTGTAGTTATTGGTTTCGAGTATCAGACTTGCGTAAATTTTGATGGTTTCTCAACCTATCCTTAATTCCAAACTCCCATATCTCACGAACGGATTGACGAACTCGAGAAATTCCTGTTGCATCTGAAAGCAGAAACTCGCCCGATTACAATGGTGTGTGCACTTTTCCCCTAAGTCATTCCAGTTATTGGTTTCGAGTATCAGACCAGGGTAAATTTTGATGGTTTCTCAAGCATTCCTAACCTTCAAACTCCCATATCTCGCGAACGGAATGACGAACTCGAGAAATTCCTGTTGCATCTGAAATTAGAAGCTCGCCCGATTAGAAAGATATGTGTGTTTTTCCCCTAGGCCTTTGTAGTTATTGGTTTCGAGTATCAGACTTGCGAAAATTTTGAGGGTTTCCCAACCATTCCTTAACTTCACACTCCCATTTCTCGCGAACGGATTGACGAACTCGAGAAATTCCGGTTGCATCTGAAAGTAGAAACTCGCCCGATTACAAAGATATGTGTGTTTTTCACCTAGGCCTGTGTAGTTATTGGTTTCGGGTATCAGACATGCGAAAATTTTGATAGTTTCTCAACCATTCCTTAACTTCAAACTCCCATATCTCGCGAACGGACTGACGAACTCGAGAAATTCCTATTGCATCTGAAAGCAGAAACTCGCCCGATTACAACGGTATGTGTATTTTCCCCTAGGTCATTGTAGTTATTGGTTTCTAGCATCAGAATTGCGAAAATTTGGATGGCTTCTCAGCCATTCCTTAACCACGAACTCCCATATCTCGCGAACGGGATGAAGAACTCGAGTAATTCCTGTTGCATCTGAAACTGGAAACTCGCCTGATTACAAAGGTATGTGCATTTTTCCCCTAGGCCTTTGTAGTTATTGGTTTCGAGTATCAGACCAGCGAAAATTTTGATGGTTTCTCAACCATTCCTTAACATCAAACTCCCATATCCCGCGAACGGAATGACGAACTCGAGAAATTCCTGTTGCATCTGAAAGTAGAGTCTCGCCCGATTAGAATGGTGTGTGTACTTTTCCCCGAGGCCATTCCAGTTATTCGTTTCTAGCATCAGAATTGCGAAAATTTCGATGGTTTCTCAACCATTCCTTAACTTCAAACTCCCATATCTCGTGAACGGATTGACGAACTCGAGAAATTCCTGTTGCATCTGAAAGTGGAAACTCGCCCGATTACAACGGTATGTGTATTTTTCCCCTAGGCCTTTGTAGTTATTGGTTTCGAGTATCAGACTTGCGAAAATTTTGATGGTTTCTCAACCTATCCTTAACCTCGAACTCCCATATCTCGCGAACGGGATGACGAACTCGAGTAATTCCTGTTGCATCTGAAACTGGAAACTCGTCTGATTACAAAGGTATGTGCATTTTTCCCCTAGGACTTTGCAGTTATTGGTTTCGAGTATCAGACCAGCGAAAATTTTGATGGTTTCTCAACCATTCCTTAACTTCAAACTCCCATATCTCACGAACCGATTGACGAACTCGAGAAATTCCTGTTGCATCTGAAAGCAGAAACTCGCCCGATTACAATGGTGTGTGCACTTTTCCCCTAAGTCATTCCAGTTATTGGTTTCGAGTATCAGACCAGCGAAAATTTTGATGGTTTCTCAAGCATTCCTGACCTTCAAACTCCCATATCTCGCGAACGGATTGACGAACTCGAGAAATTCCTGTTGCATCTAAAAGTGGAAACTCGCCCGATTACAACGGTATGTGTATTTTTCCCCTAGGCCTTTGTAGTTATTGGTTTCGAGTATCAGACTTGCGTAAATTTTGATGGTTTCTCAACCTATCCTTAATTCCAAACTCCCATATCTCACGAACGGATTGACGAACTCGAGAAATTCCTGTTGCATCTGAAAGCAGAAACTCGCCCGATTACAATGGTGTGTGCACTTTTCCCCTAAGTCATTCCAGTTATTGGTTTCGAGTATCAGACCAGGGTAAATTTTGATGGTTTCTCAAGCATTCCTAACCTTCAAACTCCCATATCTCGCGAACGGAATGACGAACTCGAGAAATTCCTGTTGCATCTGAAATTAGAAGCTCGCCCGATTAGAAAGATATGTGTGTTTTTCCCCTAGGCGTTTGTAGTTATTGGTTTCGAGTATCAGACTTGCGAAAATTTTGAGGGTTTCCCAACCATTCCTTAACTTCACACTCCCATTTCTCGCGAACGGATTGACGAACTCGAGAAATTCCGGTTGCATCTGAAAGTAGAAACTCGCCCGATTACAAAGATATGTGTGTTTTTCACCTAGGCCTGTGTAGTTATTGGTTTCGGGTATCAGACATGCGAAAATTTTGATAGTTTCTCAACCATTCCTTAACTTCAAACTCCCATATCTCGCGAACGGACTGACGAACTCGAGAAATTCCTATTGCATCTGAAAGCAGAAACTCGCCCGATTACAACGGTATGTGTATTTTCCCCTAGGTCATTGTAGTTATTGGTTTCTAGCATCAGAATTGCGAAAATTTGGATGGCTTCTCAGCCATTCCTTAACCACGAACTCCCATATCTCGCGAACGGGATGAAGAACTCGAGTAATTCCTGTTGCATCTGAAACTGGAAACTCGCCTGATTACAAAGGTATGTGCATTTTTCCCCTAGGCCTTTGTAGTTATTGGTTTCGAGTATCAGACCAGCGAAAATTTTGATGGTTTCTCAACCATTCCTTAACATCAAACTCCCATATCCCGCGAACGGAATGACGAACTCGAGAAATTCCTGTTGCATCTGAAAGTAGAGTCTCGCCCGATTAGAATGGTGTGTGTACTTTTCCCCGAGGCCATTCCAGTTATTCGTTTCTAGCATCAGAATTGCGAAAATTTCGATGGTTTCTCAACCATTCCTTAACTTCAAACTCCCATATCTCGTGAACGGATTGACGAACTCGAGAAATTCCTGTTGCATCTGAAAGTGGAAACTCGCCCGATTACAACGGTATGTGTATTTTTCCCCTAGGCCTTTGTAGTTATTGGTTTCGAGTATCAGACTTGCGAAAATTTTGATGGTTTCTCAACCTATCCTTAATTTCAAACTCCCATATCTCACGAACCGATTGACGAACTCGAGAAATTCCTGTTGCATCTGAAAGCAGAAACTCGCCCGATTACAATGGTGTGTGCACTTTTCCCCTAAGTCATTCGAGTTATTGTTTTCGAGTATCAGACTTGCGAAAATTTTGATGGTTTCTCAACCTATCCTTAATTTCAAACTCCCATATCTCACGAACCCATTGACGAACTCGAGAAATTCCTGTTGCATCTGAAAGCAGAAACTCGCCCGATTAGAATGGTGTGTGTACTTTTCCCCTAGGCCATTCCAGTTATTGGTTTCGAGTATCAGAATTGCGAAAATTTTGATGGTTTCTCAACCATTCCTTAACTTCAAACTCCCATTTCTCGCGAACGGATTGACGAACTCGAGAAATTCCTGTTGCATCTGAAAGTAGAAACTCGCCCGATTACAAAGATATGTGTGTTTTTCACCTAGGTCTTTGTAGTTATTGGTTTCGGGTATCAGGCACGCGAAAATTTTGATAGTTTCTCAACCATTCCTTAACTTCAAACTCCCATATCTCGCGAACGGATTGACGAACTCAAGAAATTCCTGTTGCATCTGAAAGCACAAACTCGCCCGATTACAACGGTATGTGTATTTTCCCCTAGGTCATTGTAGTTATTGGTTTCTAGCATCAGAATTGCGAAAATTTTAATGGTTTCTCAACCATTCCTTAACTTCAAACTCCCATATCCCGCGAACGGAATGACGAACTCGAGAAATTCCTGTTGCATCTGAAAGTAGAAACTCGCACGATTACAAGGGTGTGTGTACTTTTCCCCTAGGCCATTCTAGTTATTGGTTTCGAGTATCAGAATTGCGAAAATTTTGATGGTTTGTCAACCATTCCTTAACTTCAGACTCCCATATCTCGTGAACGGATTGACGAACTCGAGAAATTCCTGTTGCATCTAAAAGTGGAAACTCGCCCGATTACAACGGTATATTTATTTTTCCTCTAGGCCATTGTAGTTATTGGTTTCTAGCATCAGACCAGCGAAAATTTTGAAGGCTTCTCAACCATTCCTTAAGTTCAAACTCCCATATCTCGCGAACGGATTGACGAACTCGAGAAATTCCTGTTGCATCTGAAAGCAGAAGCTCGCCCGATTTCAACGGTATGTGCATTTTTCCCCTAGGCCATTGTAGTTATTGGTTTCTAGGATCAGAATTGCGAAAATTTTGATGGTTTCTCAACCATTCCTTAACTTCAAACTCCCATATCTCGCGAACGGAATGACGAACTCGAGAAATTCCTGTTGCATCTGAAACTCGCCCGATTACAACGGTATGTTTATTTTTCCCCTAGGCCATTGTAGTTATTGGTTTCTAGCATCAGACTTGCGAAAATTTTGATGGTTTCTCAAGCATTCAATAACTTCTAACTCCCATATCTCGCGAACGGATTGACGAACTCGAGAAATTCCTGTTGCATGTGAAAGTAGAAACTCGCCCGATTGCAACGGTATGTGTATTTTTCCCCTAGGCCTTTGTAGTTATTGGTTTCGAGTATCAGACTTGCGAAAATTTTGATGGTTTCTCAAGCATTCAATAACTTCTAACTCCCATATCTCGCGAACGGATTGACGAACTCGAGAAATTCCTGTTGCATCTGAAACTAGAAACTCTCCCAATTACAACGGTGTGTGTACTTTTCCCCTAGACCATTCCAGCTATTGGTTTCTAGCATCAGAATTACGAAAATTTGGATGGTTTCTCAGCCATTCCTTAACCTCGAACTCCCATATCTCGCGAACGGGATAACGAACTCGAGTAATTCCTGTTGCATCTGAAACTGGAAACTCGCCCGATTACAAAGGTATGTGCATTTTTCCCCTAGGCCTTTGTAGTTATTGGTTTCTAGCATCAGATTTGCGAAAATTTTGATGATTTCTCAAGCATTCCTTAACTTCAAACTACCATATCTAGCGAACGGATTGACGAACTCGAGAATTTCCTATTGCATCTGAAAGCAGAAACACGCCCGATTACAACGGTACGTGTATTTTTGACCTAGGCCATTCCAGTTATTGGTTTCGAGTATCAGACCAGCGAAAATTTTGAAGGCTTCTCAACCATTCCTTAACTTCAAACTCCCATATCTCGCGAACGGATTGACGAACTCGAGAAATTCCTGTTGCATCTGAAAGCAGAAACTCGCCCGATTTCAACGGCATGTGCATTTTTGCCCGAGGCTATAGTAGTTATTGGTTTCGAGTATCAGACTTGCGAAAATTTTGATGGTTTCTCAAGCATTCAATAACTTCTAACTCCCATATCTCGCGAACGGATTGACGAACTCGAGAAATTCCTGTTGCATCTGAAAGCAGAAACTCGCCCGATTACAACGGTGTGTGTATTTTTCCCCTAGGCCATTGTAGTTATTGGTTTCTAGCATCAGAATTGCGAAAATTTTGATGGTTTCTCAACCATTCCTTAACTTCAAACTCCCATATCTCGCGAACGGAATGACGAACTCGAGAAATTCCTGTTGCATGTGAAAGTAGAAACTCGCCCGATTACAACGGTATGTGTATTTTTCCCCTAGGCCTTTGTAGTTATTGGTTTCGAGTATCAGACTTGCGAAAATTTTGATGGTTTCTCAAGCATTCAATAACTTCTAACTCCCATATCTCGCGAACGGATTGACGAACTCGAGAAATTCCTGTTGCATCTGAAAGTAGAAACTCTCCCAATTACAACGGTGTGTGTACTTTTCCCCTAGACCATTCCAGCTATTGGTTTCTAGCATCAGAATTACGAAAATTTGGATGGTTTCTCAGCCATTCCTTAACCTCGAACTCCCATATCTCGCGAACGGGATGACGAACTCGAGAAATTCCTGTTGCATCTGAAAGCAGAAACTCGCCCGATTACAACGGTGTGTGTATTTTTCCCCTAGGCCATTGTAGTTATTGGTTTCTAGCATCAGAATTGCGAAAATTTTGATGGTTTCTCAACCATTCCTTAACTTCAAACTCCCATATCTCGCGAACGGAATGACGAACTCGAGAAATTCCTGTTGCATCTGAAAGTAGAAACTCTCACGATTACAAGGGTGTGTGTACTTTTCCCCTAGGCCATTCCAGTTATTGGTTTCGAGTATCAGAATTGCGAAAATTTTGGTGGTTTCTCAAGCATTCCTTAGCTTCAAACTCCCATATCTCGCGAACGGATTGACGAACTCGAGAAATTCCTGTTGCATCTGAAAGCAGAAACTCGCCCGATTACAACGGTATGTGTATTTTCCCCTAGGTCATTCCAGTTATTCGTTTCTAGCATCAGAATTGCGAAAATTTCGATGGTTTGTCAACCATTCCTTAATTTCAGACTCCCATATCTCGTGAACGGATTGACGAACTCGAGAAATTCCTGTTGCATCTAAAAGTGGAAACTCGCCCGATTACAACGGTATGTGTATTTTTCCCCTAGGCCTTTGTAGTTATTGGTTTCGAGTATCAGACTTGCGTAAATTTTGATGGTTTCTCAACCTATCCTTAATTTCAAACTCCCATATCTCACGAACGGATTGACGAACTCGAGAAATTCCTGTTGCATCTGAAAGCAGAAACTCGCCCGATTACAACGGTATGTGTATTTTCCCCTAGGTCATTGTAGTTATTGGTCTCTAGCATCAGAATTGCGAAAATTTGGATGGCTTCTCAGCCATTCCTTAACCTCGAACTCCCATATCTCGCGAACGGGATGACGAACTCGAGTAATTCTTGTTGCATCTGAAACTGGAAACTCGTCTGATTACAAAGGTATGTGCATTTTTCCCCTAGGACTTTGCAGTTATTGGTTTCGAGTATCAGACCAGCGAAAATTTTGATGGTTTCTCAACCATTCCTTAACTTCAAACTCCCATATCTCACGAACCGATTGACGAACTCGAGAAATTCCTGTTGCATCTGAAAGCAGAAACTCGCCCGATTACAATGGTGTGTGCACTTTTCCCCTAAGTCATTCCAGTTATTGGTTTCGAGTATCAGACCAGCGAAAATTTTGATGGTTTCTCAAGCATTCCTGACCTTCAAACTCCCATATCTCGCGAACGGATTGACGAACTCGAGAAATTCCTGTTGCATCTAAAAGTGGAAACTCGCCCGATTACAACGGTATGTGTATTTTTCCCCTAGGCCTTTGTAGTTATTGGTTTCGAGTATCAGACTTGCGTAAATTTTGATGGTTTCTCAACCTATCCTTAATTCCAAACTCCCATATCTCACGAACGGATTGACGAACTCGAGAAATTCCTGTTGCATCTGAAAGCAGAAACTCGCCCGATTACAATGGTGTGTGCACTTTTCCCCTAAGTCATTCCAGTTATTGGTTTCGAGTATCAGACCAGGGTAAATTTTGATGGTTTCTCAAGCATTCCTAACCTTCAAACTCCCATATCTCGCGAACGGAATGACGAACTCGAGAAATTCCTGTTGCATCTGAAATTAGAAGCTCGCCCGATTAGAAAGATATGTGTGTTTTTCCCCTAGGCCTTTGTAGTTATTGGTTTCGAGTATCAGACTTGCGAAAATTTTGAGGGTTTCCCAACCATTCCTTAACTTCACACTCCCATTTCTCGCGAACGGATTGACGAACTCGAGAAATTCCGGTTGCATCTGAAAGTAGAAACTCGCCCGATTACAAAGATATGTGTGTTTTTCACCTAGGCCTGTGTAGTTATTGGTTTCGGGTATCAGACATGCGAAAATTTTGATAGTTTCTCAACCATTCCTTAACTTCAAACTCCCATATCTCGCGAACGGACTGACGAACTCGAGAAATTCCTATTGCATCTGAAAGCAGAAACTCGCCCGATTACAACGGTATGTGTATTTTCCCCTAGGTCATTGTAGTTATTGGTTTCTAGCATCAGAATTGCGAAAATTTGGATGGCTTCTCAGCCATTCCTTAACCACGAACTCCCATATCTCGCGAACGGGATGAAGAACTCGAGTAATTCCTGTTGCATCTGAAACTGGAAACTCGCCTGATTACAAAGGTATGTGCATTTTTCCCCTAGGCCTTTGTAGTTATTGGTTTCGAGTATCAGACCAGCGAAAATTTTGATGGTTTCTCAACCATTCCTTAACATCAAACTCCCATATCCCGCGAACGGAATGACGAACTCGAGAAATTCCTGTTGCATCTGAAAGTAGAGTCTCGCCCGATTAGAATGGTGTGTGTACTTTTCCCCGAGGCCATTCCAGTTATTCGTTTCTAGCATCAGAATTGCGAAAATTTCGATGGTTTCTCAACCATTCCTTAACTTCAAACTCCCATATCTCGTGAACGGATTGACGAACTCGAGAAATTCCTGTTGCATCTGAAAGTGGAAACTCGCCCGATTACAACGGTATGTGTATTTTTCCCCTAGGCCTTTGTAGTTATTGGTTTCGAGTATCAGACTTGCGAAAATTTTGATGGTTTCTCAACCTATCCTTAATTTCAAACTCCCATATCTCACGAACCGATTGACGAACTCGAGAAATTCCTGTTGCATCTGAAAGCAGAAACTCGCCCGATTACAATGGTGTGTGCACTTTTCCCCTAAGTCATTCGAGTTATTGGTTTCGAGTACCAGACTTGCGAAAATTTTGATGGTTTCTCAACCTATCCTTAATTTCAAACTCCCATATCTCACGAACCCATTGACGAACTCGAGAAATTCCTGTTGCATCTGAAAGCAGAAACTCGCCCGATTACAACGGTACGTGTATTTTTGACCTAGGCCATAGTAATTATTGGTTTCGAGTATCAGACTTGCGAAAATTTTGATGGTTTCTCAAGCATTCCTTAACTTCTAACTCCCACATCTCGCGAACGGATTGACGAACTCGAGAAATTCCTGTTGCATCTGAAAGCAGAAACTCGCCCGATTTCAACGGTATGTGCATTTTTCCCCTAGGCCTTTGTAGTTATTGGTTTCGGGTATCAGGCACGCGAAAATTTTGATAGTTTCTCAACCATTCCTTAACTTCAAACTCCCATATCTCGCGAACGGATTGACGAACTCAAGAAATTCCTGTTGCATCTGAAAGCACAAACTCGCCCGATTACAACGGTATGTGTATTTTCCCCTAGGTCATTGTAGTTATTGGTTTCTAGCATCAGAATTGAGAAAATTTTAATGGTTTCTCAACCATTCCTTAACTTCAAACTCCCATATCCCGCGAACGGAATGACGAACTCGAGAAATTCCTGTTGCATCTGAAAGTAGAAACTCGCACGATTACAAGGGTGTGTGTACTTTTCCCCTAGGCCATTCCAGTTATTGGTTTCGAGTATCAGAATTGCAAAAATTTTGATGGTTTCTCAACCATTCCTTAACTTCAAACTCCCATGTCTCGCGAACGGAATGACGAACTCGAGAAATTCCTGTTGCATCTGAAAGTGGAAACTCGCCCGATTACAAAGGTATTTGCATTTTTCCCCTAGGTCTTTGTAGTTATTGGTTTCGTGTATCAGACTTTCGAAAATTTTGATGGCTTCTCAAGCATTCCTTAACTTCAAACTCCCATGTCTCGCGAACGGAATGACGCACTCGAGAAATTCCTGTTGCATGTGAAAGTAGAAACTCGCCCGATTACAACGGTATGTGTATTTTCCCCTAGCTCATTGTAGTTATTGGTTTCTAGCATCAGAATTGTGAAAATTTTAATGGTTTCTCAACCATTCCTTAACTTCAAACTCCCATATCCCGCGAACGGAATGACGAACTCGAGAAATTCCTGTTGCATCTGAAAGTAGAAACTCGCACGATTACAAGGGTGTGTGTACTTTTCCCCTACGCCATTCCAGTTATTGGTTTCGAGTATCAGACTTGCGAAAATTTTGATGGTTTCTCAACCATTCCTTCACTTCAAACTCCCATATCCCGCGAACGGAATGACGAACTCGAGAAATTTCTGTTGCATCTGAAAGTAGAAACTCGCCCGATTACAATGGTGTGTGTACTGTTCACCTAGGCCATTCCAGTTATTGGTTGCGAGTACCAGACCAGCGAAAATTTTGATGGTTTCACAACCATTCCTTAACTTCAAACTCCCATATCTCGCGAACGGATTGCCGAAATCAAGAAATTCATGTTGCATGTGAAAGTAGAAACTCGCCCGATTTCAAAGATATGTGTGTTTTTCACCTAGCCCTTTGTAGCTATTGGTTTCGGGTATCAGACTTGCGAAAATTTTGTTAGTTTCTCAAGCATTCCTTAACTTCAAACTCCCATATATCGCGAACGGATTGGCGAACTCGAGAAATTTCTGTTGCATCTGAAAGTAGAAACTCGCCCGATTACAATGGTGTGTGTACTTTTCCCCTAGGCCATTCCAGTTATTCGTTTCTAGCATCAGAATTGCGAAAATTTTGATGGTTTCTCAACCATTCCTTAACTTCAAACTCCCATATCTCGCGAACGGATTGACGAACTCGAGAAATTCCTGTTGCATCTGAGAGTGGAAACTCGCCCGATTACAAAGGTATGTGTATTTTTCCCGTAGGCCTTTGTAGTTATTGGTTTCGAGTATCAGACTTGCGAAAAATTTGATCGTTTCTCAACCATTCCTTAACTTCAAACTCCCACATCTCGCGAACGGATTGAAGAACTCGAGAAATTTCTGTTGCATCTGAAAGTAGAAACTCGCCCGATTACAATGGTGTGTGTACTGTTCCCCTAGGCCATTCCAGTTATTGGTTTCGAGTATCAGACCAGCGAAAATTTTGATGGTTTCCCAACCATTCCTTAACTTCAAACACCCATATCTCGCGAACGGATTGACGAACTCGAGAAATTTCTGTTGCATCTGAAAGTAGAAACTCGCCCGATTACAATGGTGTGTGTACTGTTTCCCTAGGATATTCCAGTTATTGGTTTCGAGTATCAGACCAGCGAAAATTTTGATGGTTTCTCAACCATTCCTTAATTTCAAACACCCATATCTCGCGAACGGATTGACGAACTCGAGAAATTCCTGTTGCATGTGAAAGTAGAAACTCGCCCGATTACAACGGTAGGTGTATTTTTCCCCTAGGCCTTTGTAGTTACTGGTTTCGAGTATCAGACCAGCGAAAATTTTGATGGTTTCTCAACCATTCCTTAATTTCAAACACCCATATCTCGCGAACGGATTGACGAACTCGAGAAATTCCTGTTGCATGTGAAAGTAGAAACTCGCCCGATTACAACGGTAGGTGTATTTTTCCCCTAGGCCTTTGTAGTTACTGGTTTCGAGTATCAGACCAGCGAAAATTTTGATGGTTTCTCAACCATTCCTTAACTTCAAACACCCATATATTGCGAACGGATTGACGAACTCGAGAAATTTCTGTTGCATCTGAAAGCAGAAACTCGCCCGATTACAATGGTGTGTGTACTTACCCCCTAGGCCACTCCAGTTATTGTTATCGAATATCAGACTTGCGAAAGTTTTGATGGTTTCTCAACCATCTCTTAACTCCCAACTCCGACATTTCGCGAACGGATTGACGAATCCGAATAATTTCTGTTGCATCTGAAAGTAGAAACTCTCCCAATTACAACGGTATGTGTATTTTGCCCCTAGGCCATTCCAGTTACTGGTTTCGAGTATCAGACCAGCGAAAATTTTGATTGTTTCTCAACCATTCCTTAACTTCACACTTCCATATCTCGCGAACGGATTGACGAACTCGAGAATTTCCTATTGCATCTGAAAGCAGAAACTCGCCCGATTACAACGGTATGTGCATTTTTGCCCCAGGCCATAGGAGTTATTGGTTTCAAGTATCAGACTTGCGAAAATTTTGATGGTTCCTCAACTATTCCATAACTTCAAACTCCCATATCTCGCGAACGGATTGATGAACTCGGGAAATTCCTGTTGCATCTGAAAGTAGAAACTCGCCCGATTACAATGGTGTGTGTACTTTTCCTCTAGGCCATTCCAGTTATTGGTTTCGAGTATCAGACCAGCGAAAATTTTGATGGTTTCTCAACCATTCCTTAAATTCAAACTCTCATATCTCGCGAACGGATTGACGAACTCGAGAAATTTCTGTTGCATCTGAAAGTGGAAACTCGCCCGATTACAATGGTGTGTGTACTTTTCCCGTAGGCCATTCCTGTTATTGGTTTCGAGTATCAGACCAGCGAAAATTTTGATGGTTCCTCAACCATTCCTTAACATCAAACTCCCATATCTCGCGAACGGATAGACGAACTCGAGAAATTCCTGTTGTATCTGAAAGTGGAAACTCGCCCGATTACAAAGGTATGTGTATTTTTCCCGTAGATCTTTGTAGTTATTGGTTTCGAGTATCAGACTTGCGAAAATTTTGATGGATTCTCAGCCATTCCTTAACTTCAAACTCCGATATTTCGGGAACGGATTGACGAATCCGAAAAATTTCTGTTGCATCTGAAAGTAGAAACTCGCCCGAGTACAATGGTGTGTGTATTTTTCCCCTAGGCCATTCCAGTTATTGGTTTCGAGTATCAGACCGGCGAAAATTTTGATGGTTTCTCAACCATTCTTTAACTTCAAACACCCATATCTCGCGAACGGAATGCCGAACTCGAGAAATTCCTGTTGCATCTGAAAGTAGAAACTCGCCCGATTACAAAGATATGTGTGTTTTTCCCCTAGGCCTTTGTAGTTATTGGTTTCGAGTATCAGACTTGCGTAAATTTTGATGGTTTCTCAACCATTCCTTAACTTCAAACTCCCATATCTCGCGAACGGATTGACGAACTCGAGAAATTCCTGTTGCATCTGGAAATGGAAACTCGCCCGATTACAATGGTGTGTGTACTTTTCCCCTAGGCCATTCCAGTTATTGGTTTCGAGTATCAGACCAGCGAAAATTTTGATGGTTTCACAACCATTCCTTAACTTCAAACTCCCATATCTCGCGAACGGAATGCCGAACTCGAGAAATTCCTGTTGCATGTGAAAGTAGAAACTCGCCCTATTACAACGGTATGTGTATTTTTCTCCTAGGCCTTTGTAGTTATTGGTTTCGAGTATTAGACCAGCGAATATTTTGATGGTTCCTCAACCATTCCTTAACTTCAAACTCCCATATATCGCGAACGGATTGACGAATTCGAGAAATTCCTGTTGTATCTGAAAGTAGAAACTCGCCCGATTACAATGCTGTGTGCACTTTTCCCCTAGGCGACTCCAGTTGTTGTTATCGAATATCAGACTTGCGAAAATTTTGATGGTTTCCCCAACCATCTCTTAACTCCAAACTCCGATATTTCGCGAACGGGTTGACGAACTCGAGAAATTCCTGTTGCATGTGAAAGTAGAAACTCGCCCGATTACAACGGTATGTGTATTTTTCCCCTAGGCGTTTGTAGTTATTGGTTTCGAGTATCAGACTTTCGAAAATTTTGATGGTTTCTCAAGCATTCCTTAACTTCAAACTCCCTAATCTCGCGAACGGATTGACGAACTCGAGATATTCCTGTTGCATCTGAAAGTAGAGACTCGCCCGATTAGAATGGTGTGTGTACTTTTCCCCTAGGCCATTCCAGTTATTCGTTTCTAGCATCAGAATTGCGAAAATTTCGATGGTTTCTCAACCATTCCTTAACTTCAAACTCCCACATCTCGCGAACGGATTGACGAACTCGTGAAATTCCTGTTGCATCTGAAAGTAGAAACTCGCAAGATTACAAAGATATGTGTGTTTTTCCCCTAGGCTTTTGTAGTTATTGATTTCGAGTATCAGACTTGCGAAAATTTTGATCGTTTCTCGACCATTCCTTAACTTCAAACTCCCATATCTCGCGAACGGATTGACGAACTCGAGAAATTCCTGTTGCATCTGAAAGTAGAAACTCGCCCGATTACAATGGTGTGTGTACTTTTCCCCTAGGCCATTCCAGCTATTGGTTTCATTAACGTCTTCACGCTCTCACACGCCTTACAAAAATCTTATTTTCTACTTGTTCTCACATCTTAAATAATTATTCTAAGTTCGCAGCCAATTAGCTCGGCGTTGCTCGTTGTAAGTGATACTTCGTCGCGAGTAATACCGATTACCAGGTCTCACCACGTGGAGGTTGCTGCGAGCGGAGACCCGGAGAGAGATAGATGGAATCAAAGTTTCATCGATCTCCCTCGACACGCGATACAAACGAAGATACTAAACCAAAGAGATGGAAAGAATCAATTTTCCTTCGATCTCCTTGTTTAGTTTTGCCAAGCAATTACATTATGGAAAAATTAGGCAAAATTGGGAAAGACGCGACACGAACCGTGCAGTTGGTCCTACTAGGTCTATCCCGTTTCCCCTACGTGGTTCCGATTCCAGAGAAAACGAACGACGCCTACCACTCCCCTAGAGGAGTGCCCCGTTTCTCCATCTTTGCGACGAGAGGGTCTTATTTTGGAGACTTTCGCAGGGACCGGCAAAAATTCCTGCTCCTGTGGTCGCAACATGCCCCCTCTGGAAGCGGACACACCGGAAGAGACGGTGATAGACCGTTCGGACTACTTACACGGCCGGCCACTTGCTTGTACAAGAAGCAGTGGTGACCGGACCGAGGAACGAGGAAGCGAGCAAAATTAAGCTAAAGATTGGATAATTGCTTGGCAGATCACAGCCTTAAAACTAACTTATTCTAACTGCAGAGATGGACGGAATCAATTTTCCTTTGATCTCCTCGTTTAATTCTGCCGAGCAATTACATTATGGAAAAATTAGGCGAAATTGGGAAATACGCGACACGAACCGTGGAGTTGCTCCTACTAGGTCGGTCCCGTTTCCCCTCAGTGGGCCCGATTAAAGAGGAAATGCACGACGCCGTCCACTCATATAGAGTGCCCCGTTTCTCCCAACTCCGCGTCAGGAACCACGCAAAGCGTGGACCTGACTCACGGAGGATGACAAAGAGAGGGTCTTGTGGCACAAGGACTTCCGCAGGGACCGGTGCGAACACCTGCCCCTGTGTTCGCAGCATATTCTCTCTCAAAGCGGACGCACCAGAAGAGACAGCGATCGAGCGTTCGGTCCACCTCCACGGCCGGTCACTTGCTTATGCAACAAGCAGAGGTGGCCGGACTGAGATACGAGCAAGCGAGCAAAAAGAAGTTAAAGATTGGATAATTGCTCGGCAGATCACAGATACTCGTACATGGTAACCTTAAAACTAACTTAGTCTATACTTAGAATTAACAGTCCCGCGGAGGATGCAATACATCAGTCCTCTTCGTTCTTCGTTCTTCGTTTTCCGATACATCTAAGAGAATGTATCTAAGAGAAACCTAAGAGAAACCTAAAGTCATGGCATAATAGAAAATAGAAATGAATTTGGTTAGTGGAAAAAAATAAACATGTCAAAACAAGTAGAAATTAAAATCAGAGTACAAATGAAAAGAATTAGACAAAGAAACAGTTAGAAAAAAAAGGAAGGATTGAGAGAGTGGTCGCCAATACTGACCACCGCTTACCGGCGGCCAGTACCGGTTACCATGGTGAGGGATCCCCCTTCCATAAACCTAAAACGAAGAGATGGGTCCACCTCGGAGGCTTCGGGAACAATGAAATTTTAAACAACCGGGGGCTCCTTATATACCCTCCCCAAGGTGACTTACCGTTTCTTCCATTGTCTTTGTTCGATCTAATCGAAATCTTCGAAGGCGAACGGTTTCGGTGAATGTTTGTTCATTTCCGCGATTGTTACTAACATTTATGCATGTTTCCAATATTGATCGAACAATGTGCATCTTATTTATGTATTGCAATTAATTAAGAAACTTATAGAAATTGATTTTGATCGAGACTCGATGTTAAAACGTGTTTCCTAAAGTTTTAAAGCATGGAAAGTAACAATTGTTCATTAAATACATTAATTTAACATTTGTTTAATTCTTATAATTTACACAATACGCGTAGAAGTGGTATTTTTTACATAAAAGTGCCGAAATTCAATTAATCGCCTTTTTTAGTTAGAAAAATCATCGCGATGAAGACTTGTGAATCGATAATCGATACCTGTAGCCTTGAAAATGTCAGTTGGATCTCAGCGAAAAATTCCTTCGCGAACAAAGAATATTTCAACGAAATGATATTTTAAGCCATTATTTATACTAGGAAATAGTTAATAATTGTTCAAACTACGGTCCTACGACGGTTATTAATAATTATGATGAATAAACATCAAGATATTGCAAAATCTATGAAGAAGAACGGTTTTGGTAAATGTTTTTTCATTTCCGTGATTGTTATTAACATTTACGCACGTTCCGAATATTAACATTACAATGTGCATCTTGTTTGTGCATTATAAGTCATTAATTACTTTACAAATATTAATTTCGATCGAAAATCGAGAAACATATGAATACCACGTTTTACTTCAATTCTCGATGAAATTTAATTTCTATAGGCAAATCAATAATTTACAATGCATAACTAAGATGCATTCTCTCACATAAATGTTCGAAACATGCATAAATGTTAATAACAATCGCGTGGATGAACAACAATTCACTGAAACCGTTCCCCTTCGCAGATTTCGCAATATCTTGATGTTCATTCATCAGAATTATTAACAACCGTCGTAGCACCATGGTATAAAAAATTATTAACAATGTCCTGGTATAAATAATGGAATAAAACATTATTTTTCACAGAAGTATTTTTCATTCGCGAAATCGTGGCACTTCCTCGCATATCATATACTCCTGACAACAAGAGTCCCAACATTGAACATTTTCTACAATTTATGTCTGAATTTCATCCTTTGGTATGAGGAGAACACTGTCGCCAAGGAAGTATGCATTTCGATTTCTCAAGTACTAATCAAATGTTACATCGATATATCTAATAGACAATTATTACTTTCCATATTTTAAAACTTTAAGAAACACCTCTTTACTTCGGAGCTCGATCAAAATTAATTTCTATAAGTTTCTTAATCATTTGTGATGCATAAATAATATGCACATTGTTCAATTAATATTGGGAGCACATATAAATGTTACTAACAATCGCGGAAATGGACAAACATTCACCGAAACCGTTCGCCTTCGCAAATTTAGCAATATCTTGACGTTTATTTATCATAATTATTAACAAGCGTCGTGGGACCGTAGACTAAACAATTATTAACATTGTTTTAGCATAAATAATGGCTTGAAAGTCATCACTTTCTGGAAATATTTGTTAGATTGAACAAAGACAATCGAAGTAACCGTGCGATAAAATAAATGAATATTTCTCTACATATCGAAATTATAGTCTGTATATATGCAAATATATATTCTGAACGCTCAGTGACACACATATGTCACACGGCAATGAAGTGGGTTGCCATCTACTAGAGAATAGGTAACCTACACTTAAGGTGTGAAAACACCTGGCGGAGAAACGCTCAAGTTTGTTGAGGAATTGTTCTTATTTCCACCAATAGATAGCGCCACGAGCATAAATTTACCGACATTAAAGATATGTAATCCCCTTTGTATAATATTCCCTACCGTGCGATAAAATAAATAAATATTTCTCTACATATCGAAATTATTGTTTGTGATGCATGCAAATATGATCTGAAATTCCAAACATTTGCAACGTGGTAATTATATGGGTTGCCGTCTCTTGGAGAACATATTTGTTAACTTTCGCGATTGTTACTAACATTTATGCATGTTCTCAATATTAATCGAACAATATGTATCTTATTTATGCATGGTAAATGATTATACTTATAGAAATTGATTTTGATCGAGATTCAAAGTAAAAACTTGTTTCGTAAAGTTTGAAAGCAAGGAAAGTAATAATTGTCTATTTACTGCAATAGTTTAGCATTTATTTAATTCTCATAATTTACACAATACGCGTAGAATTTGTATTTCTTACTCAAACGTGCTGAATTTCGACTAATCGCTTTTCTATGTAGAAAAATCATCGTGATAAACACTTGTGAGTCGATAATCGATATGTGTAGCCATGATTTCGAGGTATCAAAGATTTTTTTAAATGTATAAAGGAAGGCTAGAATGCAGAGAAATTTCATTATGCTGATTTCGTTTAACTTTACATTTATTCGAAAGATGATACATACGAAACTTTGTACAAAAATATTTATTTATTTTATTGCACGGTAGGGAATACCATACAAATGGAAATACTTATCAGTAATGTCGGTAAATTATGCATGTGGCGCTATCTATTGGTGGAAATAACAACAATTCCTCAACAAACTTGAGCGTTTCTCCGCCAGGTGTTTTCACACCTTAAGTGTAGTTTACCTATTCTCTAGTAGATGGCAACCCACTTCATTGCCGTGTGACATATGTGTGTCACTGAGCGTTCGGAATATACATGCATATATATAATACAAACTATTTTTTCGATATGTAGAGAAATATTCATTTATTTTATCGCACGGTTACTTCGATTGTCTTTGTTCGATCTAACAAATATTTCCAGAAAGTAATGACTTTTAAGCCATTATTTATACTAGAATACTTTGTTAATAAATATGATAAATAAACATCGAGATAATGCAAAATCTGCGAAGACGAACGGTTTCGGTGAATGTTTGTTCATTTCCGCGATTGTTACTAACATTTATGCATGTTCTCAATATTAATTGAACAATGTGCATCTTATTTATGCATTAAAAATGATTAAGTAACTTACAGAAATTGTTTTTGATCGAGATTTATAGTAAAACGTGTTTCGGAAAGTTTTAAAGCATGGAAAGTAACAATTGTTTATTAGATACATTAATTTAACATTTGTTTAATTTTTATAATTTACACAATACGCGTAGAAGTTTCATTTTTTACTCCAAAGCGGCGAAATTCAATTAATCGCTTTTCTGAATAGAACAATCTTCGCGATGATCGACACGTGTAGCCTTGAGAATGTCGGTTGCACCTCAATGAAAAATTCATTCCTGAACAAAGAATATTTCAACGAAATGATATTTTAAACCATTATTTATACTAGGAAATTGTTAATAATGGTTTAATCTACAATCCTACGACGATTGTTAATAAATATGATAAATGAACGTCAGGATATTGCGAAATCTGCGAAGGCGAACGGTTTCGGTGAATGTTTGTTCATTTCCGCGATTGTTACTAACATTTATACATGTTCCGAACATTTATCTTACAATATGCATCTTATTTATGCATTAAATATGATTGATTCGCCTACAGCAATTAATTTTGACCGAGATTCGAGGTATAAACGTGTTTCTTAATGTTTCAAAGCATGGAAAGTAACAATTGTTTATTAGATACATTAATTTAACATTTGTATCGTTCTTATAATTTTCGGATTATGCGTGGAAGCTGTATTCTTGATGTAAAAGCGTCGAAATTCAATTAATCGCTTTTCTAGATAGAAAAACCATCGTGATAGACGTTTGTGAATCGATAAACATTTCCAGCCTTGACAATGTCGGTTTGATCTCAATAAGAACAATTCCATCGCGAACAAAGAATATTTCAACGAAATGATATTTTAAGCCATTATTTATACTAGGACATTGTTAATAATTGTTTAATCTACGGTCCTACGACCGTTGTTAATAATTATGATAAACAAACATCAAGATATTGCGAAATCTGGGAAGGCGAATTGCTTTAGCGAATGTTTATGTCTCTAGGCGATTGTTAGAAACATTTTTCCACGTTCCGAACTTTTATGTTACAGTATGTGAATTAAATTTTATCGGAAAATTTAACGAAGAGTTTGGTATACATATATTTCTCCATTTTTTATGAAAATTAACATTTGTAAACTAATTAATGGTTTGCACTGTAAAAGTTGGGAATATGAATGTTACAAAATGCATTTTCTTTTGCATTGTAAATGAATAATTTGCTTATAAAGATTAATTTAGGTTGCAAATCGAGAAATATATGAATATCAATATTTTGCTTTCATTTTCGAAATCAATTAATTTCTGAAAACTAACTAATGATTTATGATACCTAAATAAGATGCATATTGTTCGATCAATATTGGGAACATGCATAAATGTTAATAACAATCGCGGAAATGAACAAACATTAACCGAAACCGTCCGCCTTCGAAGATTTCGCAATGTCTCGATGTTTATTTATCATATTTATTATCAACCGTCGTAGGACTGTAGATTAAACAATTATTAACAATGTTCTAGTATAAATAATGGCTTAAAATATCATTTCGTTGAAATATTCTTTGTTCGCGAAGGAATTTTTCGCTGAGATCCAACTGACATTTTCAAGGCTACAGGTATCGATTATCGATTCACAAGTCTTCATCGCGATGATTTTTCTATCTAAGAAAGCGATTAATTGAATTTCGGCACTTTTATGTAAAAAACACAACTTCTACGCGTATTGTGTAAATTATAAGAATTAAACAAATGTTAACTTAATGCATTTAATGAACAATTGTTACTTTCCATGCTTAAAAACTTTACGAAACACGTTTTAACATCGAGTCTCGATCAAAATCAATTTCTATAAGTTTCTTAATTAATTGCAATACATAAATAAGATGCACATTGTTCGATCAATATTGGGAACATGTATAAATGTTAGTAACAATCGCGGAAATGAACAAACATTCACCGAAACCGTTCGCCTTCGAAAATTTCGATTAGGTCGAACAAAGACAATGGAAGAACCGGTAAGTGACCTTACGGAGGGTATATAAGGAGCCCCCGGTTGTTTAAAATTTCATTCTTCCTGGAGCCTCGGAGGTGGATGGATCTCTTCGTTTTAGGTTTATGGAAGAGGGACCCCCACCTTGGTAACCGGTACTGGCCGCCGGTAGGCGGTGGTCAGTACTGGCGACCATTCTCTCAATCCTTTCTTTGGTTTTTAATTGTTTCTTTCTGTAATTTATTTTATTTGTTCTCTGATTTTACTTTGTACTTGTTTTTCCATGTTTATTTTTTTGTCATTCTTGCCTTTATTTCCTTTGTTACTGAATGACTGTATTTAATCACTAACCAACTTCATTTCTATTTTCTATCATTTTTTTATCATGCCTTGACTTTAGGTTTCTCTTAGGTAGGCACACCGGAGAACGAAGAACGAAGAACGAAGAACAAAGAACGAAGAACGAAGAGGACACTATCGTCGCAACCGCCGTGGGATCTTTAGTTAAGCTTGGAATAAGTTAATTTTAAGGCCACCGTGTACAAATATCTGTTATCTGTCAAGCAATTATCCAATCTTTAGCTTATTTTTGCTCGCTTCCTCGTTCTTCAGCCCGGTCATCACTGCTTGTTGCATAAGCAAGTGACCGGCCGTGTAGGTGGTCCGAACGGTCGATCGCCGTCTCTTCTGGTGCGTCCGCTTCCAGAGAGAACATGCTGCGACCACAGAGGCAGGTGTTCGCATCGGTCCCTGTGGAAGCCCTGTGCCATAAGACCCTCTCTTCGTCATCCTCCGTGAGTCAGGTCCACGCTTTGCGTGGTTCCTGACGCGGAGTTGGGAGAAACGGGGCACTCTATATGAGTGGACGGCGTCGTGCATTTCCTCTTTAATCGGGCCCACTGAGGGGAAACGGGACCGACCTAGTAGGACCAACTGCACGGTTCGTGTCGCGTCTTTTCCAATTTTGCCTAATTTTTCCATAATGTAATTGCTTGGCAGAACTAAACGAGGAGATCGAAGGAACATTGATTCCTTCCATCTCTTTGGTTTAGTATCTTCGTTTGTATCGGGTGTCGAGGGAGATCGATGGAACTTTGATTCCATCTATCTCTCTCCAGGTCTCCGCTCGCAGCAACCTCCACGTGGTGAGACCTGGTAATCGGTATTACTCGCGACGAACAGTAATTATTCGTCGTGGGTAGTACTGAGCTAATCGGCTGCGAGTTTAGAATAGTAATTTTTACGGTACAGTAGAGTACTTTACGGTACAGTACTTTCAACAAGTTTAATTGATGTATTGAAATAAAATCAATTTCACTGACAGCAGAAACTTTAGTTTTGTCCATTATTTGTTTCCATTTCTTTAACCCGATCCTATCAAACTGCTAAAACTACGTAAAACTATATGTCCTCAACTATCATGTTCTCCTGATACAAAGAAAATCGGGATCCGTGATTCAGAAATTCGTTCGAAAGTACTACAAAATTTCGATTCGCGGAAATTCTTGGAATTTGACGTCAATTCTAAGAATCCGCGAAATCGTGCCACTTCCTCGCATATCGTACACTGACACAAAGAGTCCCAAAATGAAACATTTTCTAAAATTTGTGCCTGAATTTTAACCTTTGGTATCAGGAAAATACCACAAATTTCGATTCTTCAAGTATTAATCAAATGTTAAATTGATATATCTCATAGACAATTATTACTTTCCATGTTTTAAAACTTTAAGAAACATCTCTTTACTTTGAAGTACGATCAAAATTATTATAATCATTTAATCTAAACGGAGAAACGGAGAAACGGAGAAACGGAGAAACGGAGAAACGGAGAAACGGAGAAACGGAGAAACGGAGAAACGGAGAAACGGAGAAACGGAGAAACGGGGAAACGGAGAAACGGAGAAACGGAGAAACGGAGAAACGGAGAAACGGAGAAACGGAGAAACGGAGAAACGGAGAAACGGAGAAACGGAGAAACGGAGAAACGGAGAAACGGAGAAACGGAGAAACGGAGAAACGAAGGAAGAAACGGAGAATCGAAGAAAGAAACGGAGAAACGAAGAAAGAAACGGAGAAACGAAGAAAGAAACGGAGAAGCGAAGAAAGACACGAAGAAACGAAGAAAGTAACCGAGAAACGAAGAACGGAATGAAGAATAGAAGGAAGAAATGGAGAAACGAAGAAAGAAACGGAAAATCGAAGAAAGAAACGGAGAAACGAAGAAAGAAACGGAGAAACGAAGAAAGAAACGGAGAAACGAACAAAGAAACGGAGAAACGAACGAAGAAACGTAGAAACGGAGAAATAAATGGAGAAACGAAGAAATAAACGGAGAAACGGAGGAACGAACAAAGAAACGGTGAAACGGAGAAACGGAGAAACGGAGAAACTGAGAAACCGAGAAACGCAGTAACGGAGAAACCGAGAAACGGAGAAACGGAGAAACGGAGACACGGAGAAACGGAGAAACCGAGAAACGGAGAAACTGAGAAACGGAGAAACGGAGAAACGGAGAAACCGAGAAACGGAGAAACGGAGAAACGGTGAAGCGGAGAAATGGAGAAACGGAGAAACGGAGAAACGGAGATACAGAGAAACGGAGAATCGGAGAAACGGAGAAACGGAGAAACCGAGAAACGGAGAAACGGAGAAACGGGGAAACCGAGAAACGGAGAAACGGAGAGACGGAGAAACGGAAAAACTGAGAAAAGGAGGAACGGAGAAACGGAGAAACGGATCAGTTCCTATTTCTTTAAATTTAATTGGGGAGGTATTTTTATTCATTAATTTAATTATTTTGTTGATAATGTTAGTAATTTTATTTTTATTTATGTTTTTTTTAAATTTTTTACATTCAATATATATATATTTATTTATATTTTTCATGGGAAAGGTAATTATTTTTACAAGTATATAAATAACTATTCAGTATTTAATTGTATAATAGTTTTAATACATTGAATCCCTTTAAATTTTATATTTTTAGATATAGTATTGTTTTAGAATTAAGTTGAAATAGTTTATTAAAATTATTGATTTGTGGAATCAAAGGTATAAATTTTATTTTAAATTACGAATTTTTTTTTATATAGTTTTATTTTAGTATTTATTAATAGTGTGACTTTTATATTTTTATGTTTATATTTTTATGTGACAAAAATTGATTTCATTATGGAGTGATTTTAATAAATTTAAATAGGATAAAATTAAATTTTTTAATTTATTTAGATTTTATGAGTTTAATATATTTGGGAGTAGTTTTATTAATTTCATTGATGATTGTAATTTATAGGGTTGGATATATAGAGGGTGATATATATATATATATATTGATCGGTATAAATATATGTTATTATTATTTATTATATCTATATGTATTATAATTATAAGGCCTAGAATTTTAAGTATTTTAGTTGGATGGGATGGTTTAGTATTAATTTCATTTTGTTTGGTAACTTATTGGTTTTATGTAATCGAGTAGGTGATGTGTGTTTATTATTTTTAATTGTTTTGGCTTCAGTTAGGGGTTCTTGGGGAAATATATTGATTGATAGAATAGGAGGCTGTATGATTTTGATATTATTAATTTGTGGAATAACTAAAAGAACTCAAATACCGTTTTCTTCTTGATTACCAGCTGCGATAACTGCTCCTACCCCTGTTTCTTCTTTAGTTCATTCTTCAACTTTAGTTACTGCAGGAGTTTATTTACTAAATCGATATAGAAATATAATTATAATGTATAATATAAATTTTTTATTAACATTAATTTCTAGTTTAACCGTATTAATGGCGGGTTTAATAGCAAATTTTGAGTATGATTTAAAAAAAATTATTGCTTTTTCTACTTTGAGTCAATTAGGGTTTATTCTAATAATTTTGAGATTAGGGTACCGAGATTTGGCTTTTTTTCATTTAATTGTGCATGCTTTATTTAAATCTAATATATTTATATGTGCAGGGGATTTTATCCATTGAATAATGGGAAATCAAGATATGCGGAAATATGGCGGTTTAGTTAAAATTTTTCCTATAAAGAGGATAATTATGATTTTGTGTTTATTGAATTTGGTAGGGTTTCCTTTTTCATCTGGATTTTATTCTAAAAATATATTTTTAGAATATTTTTGTATGGAAAACTATAATTTAATTATAATCTCTATTTAATTTAAATATATCTCTACCTTTTTGACTATTTCTTATACAATTCGTTTGATTAGTTGGGTTTTATTTAATAAAGAATTAAATTTTAGACCTTTAGTAAATTTGGGGAAAAATAGTTATATGGTAAGGTCTATAGTTATAATATTACTATTTATATTTTTTTATGGATGAATATTTATAAATATATTTATGTGAATGTATGTTACTCCTGTGGGGCGGGGGGATTGATATGTATATAGTGTTAAAATTATATCTAGTTGGTTATTTATTAAGAGGAATTTTTAATAAAGGATTAAAATTAAATATTAATTTAGTTAAATTATTAAAATTTATTATAAGAATATTTTGTTTAAATTATTTTTTTTTAAATTCTTATGGATATTTATTTAATATAGTGTATAAATATGAAGTTTGTGTTGAAAACGGGTGATTTGAATTAATTTATGGTTTAAATATTTATTGATTAGTAAGATTAAGAGAATTAATTGAAGGGGTAAAATTTAATATTATTAATATAATAGTGTGGTATATTTTATTTTTGATAGGGATGTTTTTATTAAATTTGTATTGTTTAAATAGCTTAAACAGTATAATATTGAAAATATTAGGATAATGCATATTTTGTATTTTTAGACAGAAATAAAATAAAAGAATTTCTAATTCTTTTAAAATGATTAAAATCATTTTATTTCTAAATTATGAAAATATAGGTATAATTTTATTATTGATTTTTAATAGCAAATTAAGTTTTATAATTTAACTAATACCGAAGTTTATATGGTTTATAAAAATATTATATTTTCAGTATAAAGATAAATCAATGATTTTATTATACTATATATATTAATAAATATCTCTCCAAATTGGTGTATAGAATATATATATATATATTTATTAAGTCAAGCTATTAATTGAAAATTAATTATATTTTATTATACTATATATATATATATATATATATATATATATATATATATATATATATATATATACATGATTTATTAAATCAAGCTATTAATTCGAAATTAATTATATTGTATTATACTACAATATATAGTACAATATGCAATTAATTGGAGATTTAATTCAATGAAATTATTAACAATAATTTACCTCTATTTTGGTTTCAATTAAAGTGTCATTTTAGAAATTTTATGTATCATTCTAGTCAGAGGGTCAATAGTGGAATTCAGATGATAGAAATAAAAGAATAAAAAGTGGTTATTTCATAATATTTATTAAGAGTAGTGATTATAGGAACAATTAATATAATTTCGATATCGAAAATTAAAAAGATTAAAGCAATTAAATAAAAATTAATGGAAAATGGTAGGCGATTTTCTGATAGTGGGTCAAATCCACATTCGAAAGGAGAAATTTTTTCGCGATTTTTAAAATTGGTTAATGAAAATAAGTGATTTGCAATAAAAATAATTATGGGAATAATTAGAATAATTATTATTTTAATGAAAATATGAATCGTTTTAAATATATTTAAACAATAAAAATTTAATTATAAGTTAAATATAATTATTTATTATATTTATTTTATATTAATATATTCATCAGTAAATTATTATATATAGAAATAATCATACAACATCTACAAAATGTCAGAATCAGATAGCAGCTGTAAAATTAAAATGACGAATTGAAGAAAAGTGATTATTATTTATTCGAATTATAATAATTGATAATATAAAGCCCCCAATTAAAACATGTAATCCATGGAATCCTGTTGCTATGTAAAAAATTGATCCAAAAATCCCATCATTTATAGAAAAAGAAGATTGTTTATATTCATTAAATTGAAGACTTATAAAAATTATACTTAATAATCATGTGTATAAAAGATAAATTTTTCTATAAATTTTATTTTCTAACAAAAGAAAATTATGCCTTAAGGTTAATGTAAATCCGAAGGAAATTAAAATGATAGAATTTAATAATGGGATATCAAATGGATTTAGTATTTTAATTGATATAGGGGGTCAATTTATACCTAGTTCAATTCTTGGGGAAATTGAGTTATGAATATATGTCCAAAAAAAAGAAATAAAGAAAACTAGTTCAGACATAATAAATAATAATATACTTATTTTTAATATAGAATGAATTGATTGAGAGTGAAATCCTTGAAATGTTCTTTCTCGAATGGTATCACGTCATCATAATGATAAGCAAGTAATTAATATAAATGGATTTGTTACTAATAGGGTAAAAAGTTTTGAATTTGTGAATAAAATTAATCTTATAAATAAATTTATAATATTTATAGAAGTAATTGAAGGTCATGGTCTTGGGGTAACTATGTGGTAAGGATGCGTAAATATTTTCATAATTTGATTCATTAAAATATAGGGTTAATAAAATAATAAATACGTATATTTGAATTAAGGAGACTGAAATTTCTAAAATAAATAATATGTTTTGAATTAAAATTGTAAAAGGTATCCAAATTAGAAATTTTCTAACAGTTGAGCCTAATAAAGATAGTAGAAGATGCCCTGCTAGTATATTAGCTGTTAATCGAATAGTTAATGTTCAGGGTCGAATAATGTTTCTAATTGTTTCAATTAATACTATAAAATTTATTAATATAAAGGGGGTATTTCTTGGTACTAGATGAATAAATATTTTTTTAGCATTGATAGTCCACCCAAAAATTATAAATCTAATTCATATAAATAATGATATAGATAAATTAATTGATACATGTCTTGAAGGGGTAGAAATGTATGGGAATAATCCTAAAAAATTAAAAAATAGGATTATAAATATAAGTCTGTTAAAGATTAGTAAATTTTTAGTAAAGTTTTTTTTTGTCAAGATTTTAAATTCTGAGTGTAAAAATTTTAAATATATGTTTCAAAATGTTTGATATCGTGAATTTAGAACTCAAAATTTTATTGGGATGAAAATGAATGGCAGTGTAAGTCTAAATCAATTTAATGATAAATTATTTCTTGTCGATGGGTCAAAAATAGAAAATAAGTTTGATATCATTTATCATATATAATATTTGTTCAATTATTCAGGTAAAATTTTTTTATTGTCAATAATTTTATTTTATTAATGTTGATAAAATAAATATTTGAAAGTATAATAATTAATAAGATTAGAATAGTTAAATATAAAGATGATCAGTGAAGGGGTATTATTTGAGGGATGAAATGTATATATATTTTAATAAGAAGGTAAGTTTTTAATTTGATTAAAAATCAAATTATATTTATTTTATTTTATGACAAAAATATTATTTTGTAATAATTTTAAAATGACAATTTAATGTTATAGATTTAACTAATTTCTATTAGGTTTATTTAATCATTAGAAGTAATTTATTACTATAATTTGATTTAAAATATCAATTCTTTTGTCAGACATCTAATGATTTGATTTAATTAAATATTATATGAGTAGGTTAAAATTTAATTTTGGTTGTTAATTCAATTAATAAAGTTTGAATAATTAGTTCTTTCCACAACAATTGGCATAAATCTGTGATTAGATCCGCAGATTTCAGAACATTGTCCGAAAAATACTCCAGGTCGATCAGTAATTAAATTTATTTGGTTAATTCGCCCTGGTACTGAGTCTATTTTTAAGCCTAAAGACGGAACAGTTCAAGAGTGAATTACGTCGTTTGATGTTGTTAATATTCGAATTAGTGTATTAGATGGAATAATTATTCGATTATCTACGTCTAGGAGACGAAAAATGTAAATATTATTTAAATCTTTATCTATATAGGAGTCAAAATTTAAATTATTAAATTCTGGGTATTCATAGGATCAATATTATTGGTGCCCTATTGATTTGATTGTTAAGTATACGGGTATTCATAGTTCATCAATAAAATATAGGGTTTTTAAAGAAGGAAGTGCAATTACTCCTAAAATTATTATTGGGAGTAAAGTTCATACAATTTCAATATGATGATTTTTAAGTAAAAATCGATTGATAAATTTATTAGTAAAAATATCTAATATAATTATTAGAGTTAATGAAGAGATTATAATTATTATAATTATTGTTAAGTTGTGAAAAAGATTTAAATTATCGGCATATGGCGAATTGGGGTCTTGGAAATTAATTATTTTTCAATGGGACATTTTCAATAAAAATATTAAATTTTATAAATGAATCTTAAATTCATGCACTAATCTGCCATATTAAGATTTGTTTTTAATAATTAGAGGAATAGAGAGGAATGAGTGGTCTTTTGGCGAAAAGTTTTGGGGTCATTCTAGTGATGATTGATTAAATTTAAATATAGCTAGACGTTTAGTTATAAATCTCTCCAATATAATAAACAGGAGTAAAATTATTCTTTTGAATGAAATTATTGAGCCAATAGATGATAATAAATGTTCACAGTAGTAGGAATCCGGATAATCTGAATAACGTCGAGGTATTCCTATCATTCCTAAAAAATGCTGCTGGAAAAAAGTTATATTTACCCCAATAAATATTATATAAAATTGAGTTTTAAGATAAAATTGATTTAGATGAGATTTAAATAGATGAGTTTGATAATATAATTCCTGTTAATCCTCCTATTGTAAATAAAAAAATAAAGCCAAATTAACAAATAATAGTAGGATTAATAATAAGTTTTGACCCGTAGTACGTAGCTAGTCATCTAAATACTTTGATTCCTGTGGGAATTGCTATGATTATAGTTGCCGAAGTGAAATAAGCTCGTGTGTCTACATCTAAGCCTACTGTGAATATGTGATGTGCTCACACAATAAATCCTAGAAATCCAATTCCGAGTATTGCATAAACTATCCCTAGGTTCCCAAAAGTTTCCTTTTTCCCTCTTTCATTGAAAATGATATGGGAGATTAATCCAAACCCGGGTAAAATTAAAATATAGACTTCAGGATGCTCAAAAAATCAAAATAAATGTTGAAATAAAATTGGGTTCCCTCCCCCAGTAGGATCAAAGAAGGAAGTATTTAAATTTCGGTCTGTTAATAACATAGTAATAGCTCCGGCTAATACAGGTAGTGAGAGAAGAAGCAAAATTGTAGTAATTAATACTGACCAAGCAAATAAGGATATTTGATCGAATTTTAAAGCATTATTTTTTATTTTAAGAATTGTAACAATAAAATTAATTGATCCTATAATTGAAGAGATACCTGCAATATGCAAAGAAAAAATTGTTAAGTCTATAGATGAAGATGGGTGATAAAGATTTGATGACAAAGGAGGGTAGATTGTTCATCCAGTTCCCGAGCCTGGGAATAATAGTGTTGTAAGAATTAAAAGTAATAATGAAGGGGGGATTAGTCACAATTTTATATTATTTATTCGGGGAAATGCTGTATCAGGGAATCCAATTATTAAGGGAATTATTCAGTTTCCGAATCCTCCGATTATAAATGGTAAAACTATAAAAAAAATTATTACAAAAGCATGTGATGTTACAATTGAGTTATAAATTTGGTCGATATTAATTCAAGTTCCTGGCCTATTTAATTCTATTCGAATTAGTATCCTTAAAGAAGAATCAATTATACCAGATCATATAGCTGATATGAAATATAATATCTCAATATTTTTGTGATTTGTTGAATACATATATTAATTATGCTAAAAATTAATATAACCAGTAGATCATAAATATAAATATAAATATTAAAAAAGTTATAAATAGGTAACAGTTTAGAAAATTAAGGTTAATTTAGTTATATATTTTTTATTTAATTGAAGGGAAAAAATATAAGAAGAATATATTTAAATAATTTCATGATGTAATTAATCTTATAAAAAGATGTACAATTATTAAAAGTATAAATTTTATTCTTGAATTTATTAATGTTTCTAGGACGATTCATTTCAGTATAAAGAGTGCTATAGGTGGGAAATTTGTGTACATAATAATTATTGAGTATAAAATAATTTTTCTTTTATTAGAGGTTAATATATTAAATAAGGAAGAAGAATTAATCTTTATTATTTTAAATATAAAAATTAAAATTGAAGAAATTATTGAATATAAAATGAAATATGTTAAAAATGTATATTTGTTAATTATTAATAAAATAACTATAATAGATGTTTGTATAACAGATGAATATCCTATAATTATTTTGATTGATTTTTTATTTAAGCAAATGATAGGGGCAATAATTACATTATTAGGCAAATAAAATAAATTTCATTATTAAATTTTAATACGAGTTCTATAATAATTATAGGGATTAATTTTATTAAAGTTATTATAAAGAATAGATTAATTCAATTTAATGAATAAATTAAAGAAATGAATCGACCATTTAAAGAGTTCATCCCAATTTTAGAAATAAATGATTAAAAAATAATTATTATAAATAAATAATTAGATTTATTTCCGATTCTGTGTAAATTATTATATACAGTAAATATGCTAAAGAAAATTCTTCTGGGGGCTAAAGAGATTAAAAAATATATTAAATATGTATTTAGAGTATTAGTGTATAATTTAACTATAGCTCAAATGATTTATAATAGAAATTATAACTATTACAATCATTTAATCGAAACGGAGAAACGGAGAAACGGAGAAACGGAGAAACGAAGGAACGAAGGAAGAAACGGAGAAACGAAGAGAGAAACGGACAAACGAAGAAAGAAACGGAGAAACGAAGAAAGAAACGGCGAAACGAAGAAATAAATGGAGAAACGAAGAAATAAACGGAGAAACGAAGAAAGAAACGGAGAAACGAAGAAAGAAAGGGAGAAACGAAGAAATAAATGGAGAAACGAAGAAACAAACAGAGAAACAAAGAAAGAAACGGAGAAACGAAGAAAGAAACGAAGAAACGAAGAAAGAAACGGAGAAACGAAGAAAGAAACGGAGAAAAGAAGAAAGAAACGGAGAAACGAACAAAGAAACGGAGAAACGATGAAAGAAACGGAGAAACGAACAAAGAAACAAAGAAAAGGAGAAACGAACAAAGAATCGGAGAAACGAACAACGAAACGAAGAAACAAACGGCGAAACGGAGAAATAAATGCGGACACGAACAAAGAAATGGTGAAACGAACAAAGAAACAGAGAAACGTAGAAAGAAACGGAGAAACGGAGAAATAAATGGAGAAACGATGAATGAAACGGAGAATCCGAGAAATAAATGGAGAAACGAACAGAAAACGGTGAAACGGAGAAACGGAGAAATGGAAAAACCGAGAAACGGAGAAACGGAGAAACCGAGAAACGGAGAAACCGAGAGACGGAGAAACGGAGAAACGGAGAAACGAAGATACGAAGAAACGGAGAAACGGAGAAACGGAGAAACGGATAAACCGAGAAACGGAGAATCGGAGAAACAGAGAAACCGAGAAACGGAGAAACCGAGAAACGGAGAAACGGAGAAGCGGAGACACGGAGAAACGGAGAAACCACGAAACGGAGAAACCGAGAAACGGAGAAACCGAGAAACGGAGAAACCGAGAAACGGAGAAACCGAGAAACGGAGAAACCGAGAAACGGAGAAACGGGGAAACAGAGAAACAGAGAAACGGAGAAACCGAGAAACGGAGAAACGGAGAAACGGAAAAACCGAGAAAGGGAGAAACGGAGAAGCGGAGAAACGGAGAAACCGAGAAACGGAGAAACGGAGATATGGAGAAACGGAGAAACGGATAAACCGAGAAACCGAGAAACCGAGAAACGGAGAAACGGAGAAACAGAGAAAACGAGAAACGGAGAAACGGAGAAACGGAGAAACGGAGAAACGGAGAAACGGAGAAACGGAGAAACGGAGAAACGGAGAAGCGGAGAAACGGAGAAAGAAACGGTGAAACGAACAAAGAAACGGAGAAACGAAGAAAGAATGGGAGAAACGAACAAAGAAACGGAGAAACGAACAAAGAAACGGAGAAACGGAGAAAGAAACGGAGATACGGAGAAATAAATGGAGAAACGAAGAAATAAACGGAGAAACGAAGAAAGAAACGGAGAAACGAAGAAAGAAACGGAGAAACGGAGAAATAAATGGAGAAACGAAGAAATAAACCGAGAAACGGAGAAAGGAACGGAGAAACGAAGAAAGAAACGGAGAAACGGAGAAAGAAACGGAGATACGAAGAAATAAATGGAGAAACGAAGAAATAAACGGAGAAACGAAGAAAGAAACGGAGAAAGGAACGGAGAAACGAAGAAAGAAACGGAGAAACGGAGAAAGAAACGGAGATACGAAGAAATAAATGGAGAAACGAAGAAATAAACGGAGAAACGAAGAAAGAAACGGAGAAACGAAGAAAGAAACGGAGAAACGGAGAAATAAATGGGGAAACGAAGAAATAAACCGAGAAACGGAGAAAGAATCGGTGAAACGAACAAAGAAACGGAGAAACGAAGAAAGAAACGGAGAAACTAAGAAAGAAATGGAGACACGAACAAAGAAACGGAGAAACGAAGAAAGAAACGGAGAAACGGAGAAATAAATGGAGAAATGAAGAAATAAACGGAGAAACGAACAAAGAAACGGAGAAACGAAGACAGAAAAGGAGACTCGAAGAAAGAAACGGAGAAACGAAGAAAGAAACGGAGAAACGAAGAAAGAAACGGAGAAACGAAGAAAGAAACGGATAAACGAAGAAAGAAACGGAGAAACGGAGAAATAAATGGAGAAACGAAGAAAGAAACGGAGAAACGAACAAAGAACCGGAGAAACGAACAAAGAAACGTAGAAACGAAGACACGGAGAAATAAATGGAGAAGCGAACAAAGGAACGGAGAAACGAACAAAGAAACGGAGAAACGAAGATGGAAACGGGAAACGAAGAAAGAAACGGGGAAACGAAGAAAGAAACGGAGAAACGAAGAAAGAAACGGAGAAACGAACAAAGAAACGTAGAAACGAAAAAAGAAACGAAGACACGGAGAAATAAATGGAGAAGCGAAGATGGAAACGGGAAACGAAGAAAGAAACGGGGAAACGAAGAAAGAAACGGAGAAACGAAGAAAGAAACGGAGAAACGAACAAAGAACCGGAGAAACGAACAAAGAAACGTAGAAACGAAAAAAGAAACGAAGACACGGAGAAATAAATGGAGAAGCGAACAAAGGAACGGAGAAACGAACAAAGAAACGGAGAAAAGGAGAAATAAATGGAGCAACGAAGAAATAAACGGAGAATCGGAGAAACAAATGGAGAAATGAAGAAATAAACGGAGAAACGAACAAAGAAACGGAGAAGCAAAGAAAGAAACGGAGAAACGAACAAAGGAACGAGAAACGAAGAAAGAAACGGGAAACGAAGAAAGAAACGGAGGAACGAAGAAAGAAACGGAGAAACGATGAAAGAAACGGAGAAACAAAGAAAGAAACGGAGAATCGGAGAAATAAATGGAGAAACGAACAAAAAACGGTGAAACGGAGAAATGGAAAAACCGAGAAACGGAGAAACGCAGAAACCGAGAAACGGAGAAACCGAGAGACGGAGAAACGGAGAAACCGAGAAACGGAGAAACGGATAAACCGAGAAACCGAGAAACGGAGAAACCGAGAAACGGAGAAACGGAGAAACCGAGAATCGGAGAAACCGAGAATCGGAGAAACGGAGAAACCGAGAAACGGAGAAACCGAGAAACGGAGGAACGGAGAAACCGAGAAACCGAGAAACGGGAAAGGACGAAACCGAGAAACGGAGAAACGGAGAAACGTTTGTTTCTTCGTTTCTCCGTTTCTATCTTCGTTTCTCCGTTTCCTCGTTCGTTTCTCCGTTTATTTCTTCGTTTCTCCATTTATTTCTCCGTTTCTTTCTTCGTTTCTCCGATTCTTTGTTCGTTGCTCCGTTTCTTTGTTCGTTTCTCCGTTTCTTTGTTCGTTTCTCCGTTTCTTTGTTCGTTCCTCCGTTTCATTCTTCGTTTCACCGTTTCTTTCTTCGTTTCTCAGTTTCTTTCTTCGTTCCTCCGTTTCTTTCTTCGTTTCCCGTTTCTTTCTTCGTTTCTCCGTTCCTTTGTTCGTTTCTCCGTTTCTTTGTTCGTTCCTCCGTTTCATTCTTCGTTTCACCGTTTCTTTCTTCGTTTCTCCGTTTCTTTCTTCGTTCCTCCGTTTCTTTCTTCGTTTCCCGTTTCTTTGTTCGTTTCTCCGTTCCTTTGTTCGTTTCTCCGTTTCTTTCTTCGTTTCTCCGCTTCTTTGTTCGTTTCTCCGTTTCTTTCTTCGTTTCTCCGTTTCTTTGTTCGTTTCTCCGTTTCTTACTTCGTTTCTCCGTTTCTCTCTTCGTTTCTCCGTTTCTTTCTTCGTTTCTCCGTTTCTTTCTTCGTTTTCCGTTTCTTCCTTCGTTTCTCCGTTTCTTTGTTCGTTTCTCCGTTTCTTTCTTCGTTTCTCCGTTTCTTTCTTCTTTTCTCCGTTTCTTTCTTCGTATCTCCGTTTCTTATTTCGTTTCTCCGTTTCTTTCTTCGTTTCTTCATTTCTTTCTACGTTTCTCCGTTTCTTTCTTCGTATCTCCGTTTCTTTCTTCGTTTCTCCGTTTCTTTCTTCGTTTTCCGTTTCTTCCTTCGTTTCTCGATTTATTTCTCCGTTTCTCCGTTTCTTTCTTCGTTTCTCCGTTTCTTTCTCCGATTCTCGGTTTATTTCTTCGTTTCTCCGTTTCTTTCTTCGTTTCTCCGTTTCCTTGTTCGTTTCTCCGTTTATTTCTTTGTTTCTCCATTTATTTCTCCGTTTCTTTCTTCGTTTCTTCGTTTCTTTGTTCGTTTCTCCGTTTCTTTGTTCGTTTCTCCGTTTATTTCTTCGTTTCTCCATTTATTTCTCCGTTTCTCCGTTTATTTCTTCGTTTCTCCATTTATTTCTCCGATTCTCCGTTTCTTTCTTCGTTTCTCCGTTTCTTTCTTCGTTTCTGCGTTTGTTTCTTCGTTTCTCCGTTTCTTTCTTCGTTTCTCCGTTTCTTTCTTCATTTCTCCGTTTCTTTCTTCGTTTCTCCGTTTCTTTCTTCATTTCTCCGTTTATTTCTTCGATTCTCCGTCTCATTCTACGTTTCTGCGTTTCATTGTTCGTTTCTCTGTTTCTTTCTTCGGTTTTCCGTTTCTTTCTCCGTTTCTCGGTTTATTTCTTCGTTTCTCCGTTTCTTTCTTCGTTTCTCTGTTTCTTTCTTCGTTTCTCCGTTTCTTTCTTCGTTTCACCGTTTCTTTCTTCGTTTCCCCGTTTCCTTGTTCGATTCTCCGTTTATTTCTTCGTTTCTCCATTTATTTCTCCGTTTCCTTCTCCGTTTCTTTGTTCGTTTCTCCGTTTATTTCTTCGTGTCTGCATTTATTTCTCCGTTCCTCCGTTTCTTTCTTCGTTTCTGCGTTTCTTTCTTCGTTTCTCCGTTTCTATGTACGTTTCTCCGTTTCTTTGTTCGTTTCTCCGTTTCTTTCTTCGTTTCTCAGTTTCTTTCTTCGTTTCTCCGTTTCTTTGTTCGTTTCTCCGTTTATTTCTTCTTTTCTCCATTTATTTCTCCGTTTCTCCGTTTATTTCTTCGTTTCTCCATTTATTTCTCCGATTCTCCGTTTCTTTCTTCGTTTCCCCGTTTCTTTCTTCGTTTCTCCGTTTCTTTGTCCGTTTCTCCGTTTCTTTCTTTGTTTCTCCGTTTCTTTCTTCATTTCTCCGTTTATTGCTTCGTTTCTCCGTCTCATTCTACGTTTCTGCGTTTCATTGTTCGCTTCTCTGTTTCTTTCTTCGTTTCTCCGTTTCTTTCTTCGTTTCACCGTTTCTTTCTTCGTTTCTCCTTTTATATCTTCGTTTCTCCATTTATTTCACCGTTTCTTTCTTCGTTTCTCCGTTTCATTCGTCGTTCCTCCGTTTCTTTCTTCGCTTCTCCGTTTCTTTGTTCGTTTCTCCGTTTCTTTCTTCGTTTCTGCGTTTCTTTCTTCGTTTCTCCGTTTCTTTGTTCGTTTCTCCGTTTCTTTGTTCGTTTCTCCGTTTCTTTGTTCGTTTCTCCGTTTCTTTCTTCGTTTCTCCGTTTCGTTGTTCGTTTCTGCGTTTATTTCTTCGTTTCTCCATTTATTTCTCCGTTTCTCCGTTTATTTCTTCGTTTCTCCATTTATTTCTCCGATTCTCCGTTACTTTCTTCGTTTCTCCGTTTATTTCTTCGCTTCTGCATTTATTTCTCCGTTCCTCCGTTTCTTTCTTCGTTTCTGCGTTTCTTTGTTCGTTTCTCCGTTTCTTTGTTCGTTTCTCCGTTTCTTTCTTCGTTTCTCCGTTTATTTCTTCGTTTCTCTATTTATTTCTCCGTTTCTCCGTTTATTTCTTCGTTTCTCCATTTATTTCTCCGATTCTCCGTTTCTTTCTTCGTTTCTCCGTTTCTTTCTTCGTTTCTCTGTTTCTTTCTTCGTTTCTCCGTTTCTTTCTTCGTTTCACCGTTTCTTTCTTCGCTTCTCCGTTTATATCTTCGTTTCTCCATTTATTTCACCGTTTCTTTCTTCGTTTCTCCGTTTCATTCGTCGTTTCTCCGTTTCTTTCTTCGTTTCTCCGTTTCTTTCTTCGTTGCTCCGTTTCTTGCTTTGTTTCTCCGTTTCTTTCTTCATTTCTCCGTTTATTTCTTCGTTTCTCCGCTTCATTCATCGTTTCTGCGTTTCATTGTTCGTTTCTCCGTTTCTTTCTTCGTTTCTCTGTTTCTTTCTTCGTTTCTCCGTTTCTTTCTTCGTTTCTCTGTTTCTTTCTTCGTTTCTCCGTTTCTTTCTTCGTTTCACCGTTTCTTTCTTCGCTTCTCCGTTTATATCTTCGTTTCTCCATTTATTTCACCGTTTCTTTCTTCGTTTCTCCGTTTCATTCGTCGTTTCTCCGTTTCTTTCTTCGTTTCTCCGTTTCTTTCTTCGTTGCTCCGTTTCTTGCTTTGTTTCTCCGTTTATTTCTTCGTTTCTCCATTTATTTCTCCGTTTCTCCGTTTCTTTCTTCGTTTCTCCGTTTCTTTGTTCGTTTCTCCGTTTCTTTTTCCGTTTCTCGGTTTATTTCTTCGTTTCTCCATTTATTTCTCCGTTTCTTTCTTCTTTTCTCCGTTTCTTTCTTCGTTTCTCCGTTTCTTTCTTCATTTCTCCGTTTCTTTCTTCGTTTCTCCGTTTCTTTCTTCGTTTCTCCGTTTCTTTCTTCGTTTCTCCGTTTCATTCGTCGTTTCTCCGTTTCTTTGTTCGTTTCTCCGTTTATTTCTTCATTCTGCATTTATTTCTCCGTTCCTCCGTTTCTTTCTTCGTTTCTGCGTTTCTTTCTTCGTTTCTCCGTTTCTTTGTTCGTTTCTCCGTTTCTTTGTCCGTTTCTCCGTTTCTTTCTTCGTTTCTCAGTTTCTTTCTTCGTTTCTCCGTTTCTTTGTTCGTTTCTCCGTTTATTTCTTCTTTTCTCCATTTATTTCTCCGTTTCTCCGTTTATTTCTTCGTTTCTCCATTTATTTCTCCGATTCTCCGTTTCTTTCTTCGTTTCCCCGTTTCTTTCTTCGTTTCTCCGTTTCTTTGTTCGTTTCTCCGTTTCTTTCTTTGTTTCTCCGTTTCTTTCTTCATTTCTCCGTTTATTTCTTCGTTTCTCTGTCTCATTCTACGTTTCTGCGTTTCATTGTTCGTTTCTCTGTTTCTTTCTTCGTTTCTCCGTTTCTTTCTTCGTTTCACCGTTTCTTTCTTCGTTTCTCCTTTTATATCTTCGTTTCTCCATTTATTTCACCGTTTCTTTCTTCGTTTCTCCGTTTCATTCGTCGTTCCTCCGTTTCTTTCTTCGCTTCTCCGTTTCTTTCTTCGTTTCTCCGTTTCTTTCTTCGTTTCTGCGTTTCTTTCTTCGTTTCTCCGTTTCTTTGTTCGTTTCTCCGTTTCTTTGTTCGTTTCTCCGTTTCTTTCTTCGTTTCTCCGTTTCGTTGTTCGTTTCTGCGTTTATTTCTTCGTTTCTCCATTTATTTCTCCGTTTCTCCGTTTATTTCTTCGTTTCTCCATTTATTTCTCCGATTCTCCGTTACTTTCATCGTTTCTCCGTTTATTTCTTCGCTTCTGCATTTATTTCTCCGTTCCTCCGTTTCTTTCTTCGTTTCTGCGTTTCTTTCTTCGTTTCTCCGTTTCTTTGTTCGTTTCTCCGTTTCTTTCTTCGTTTCTCCGTTTATTTCTTCGTTTCTCCATTTGTTTCTCCGTTTCTCCGTTTATTTCTTCGTTTCTCCATTTATTTCTCCGATTCTCCGTTTCTTTCTTCGTTTCTCCGTTTCTTTCTTCGTTTCTCTGTTTCTTTCTTCGTTTCTCCGTTTCTTTCTTCGTTTCACCGTTTCTTTCTTCGCTTCTCCGTTTATATCTTCGTTTCTCCATTTATTTCACCGTTTCTTTCTTCGTTTCTCCGTTTCATTCGTCGTTTCTCCGTTTCTTTCTTCGTTTCTCAGTTTCTTTCTTCGTTGCTCCGTTTCTTGCTTTGTTTCTCTGTTTCTTTCTTCATTTCTCCGTTTATTTCTTCGTTTCTCCGCTTCATTCATCGTTTCTGCGTTTCATTGTTCGTTTCTCCGTTTCTTTCTTCGTTTCTCTGTTTCTTTCTTCGTTTCTCCGTTTATTTCTTCGTTTCTCCGTTTCTTTCTTCGTTTCTCCGTTTATTTCTTCGTTTCTCCATTTATTTCTCCGTTTCTCCGTTTCTTTCTTCGTTTCTCCGTTTCTTTGTTCGTTTCTCCGTTTCTTTTTCCGTTTCTCGGTTTATTTCTTCGTTTCTCCATTTATTTCTCCGTTTCTTTCTTCTTTTCTCCGTTTCTTTCTTCGTTTCTCCGTTTCTTTCTTCATTTCTCCGTTTCTTTCTTCGTTTCTCCGTTTCTTTCTTCGTTTCTCCGTTTCTTTCTTCGTTTCTCCGTTTATTTCTTCGTTTCTCCATTTATTTCTCCGTTTCTTTCTCCGTTCCTCCGTTTCTTTCTTCGTTTCTGCGTTTCTTTGTTCGTTTCTCCGTTTCTTTGTTCGTTTGTCCGTTTCTTTGTTCGTTTCTCCGTTTCTTTCTTCGTTTCTCAGTTTCTTTCTTCGTTTCTCCGTTTCTTTGTTCGTTTCTCCGTTTATTTCTTCGTTTCTCCATTTATTTCTCCGTTTCTCCGTTTATTTCTTCGTTTCTCCATTTATTTCTCCGATTCTCCGTTTCTTTCTTCGTTTCCCCGTTTCTTTCTTCGTTTCTCCGTTTCTTTGTTCGTTTCTCCGTTTCTTTCTTTGTTTCTCCGTTTCTTTCTTCATTTCTCCGTTTATTTCTTCGTTTCTCCGTCTCATTCTACGTTTCTGCGTTTCATTGTTCGTTTCTCTGTTTCTTTCTTCGTTTCTCCGCTTCTTTCTTCGTTTCACCGTTTCTTTCTTCGTTTCTGCTTTTATATCTTCGTTTCTCCATTTATTTCACCGTTTCTTTCTTCGTTTCTCCGTTTCATTCGTCGTTCCTCCGTTTCTTTCTTCGCTTCTCCGTTTCTTTGTTCGTTTCTCCGTTTCTTTCTCTGTTTCTCCGTTTCTTTCTTCATTTCTCCGTTTATTTCTTCGTTTCTCCGCTTCATTCTTCGTTTCTGCGTTTCATTGTTCGTTTCTCCGTTTCTTTCTTCGTTTCTTCGTTTCTTTGTTCGCTTCTCCGTTTCATTCTTCGTTTTTTTGTTTCTTTCTTCGTTTCTCCGTTTATTTCTTCGTTTCTCCGTTTCTTTCTTCGTTTCTCCGTTTATTTCTTCGTTTCTTCATTTCTTTCTCCGTTTCTCCGTTTCTTTCTACGTTTCTCCGTTTCTTTCTTCGTTTCTCCGTTTCTTTCTTCGTTTCTCCGTTTCCTTGTTCGTTTCTCGGTTTATTTCTTCGTTTCTCCATTTATTTCTCCGTTTATTTCTTCGTTTCTCCATTTATTTCTCCGTTTCGTTCTTCGTTCCTCCGTTTCTTTGTTCGTTTCGCCGTTTCTTTCTTCGTTTCTCCGTTTCTTTCTTCGTTTCTGCGTTTCTTTGTTCGTTTCTCCGTTTCTTTGTTCGTTTCTCCGTTTCTTTCTTCGTTTCTCTGTTTCTTTCTTCGTTTCTCCGTTTCTTTCTTCGTTTCACCGTTTCTTTCTTCGTTTCCCCGTTTCCTTGTTCGTTTCTCCGTTTATTTCTTCGTTTCTCCATTTATTTCTCCGTTTGTTTCTCCGTTTCTCCGTTTCTTTGTTCGTTTCTCCGTTTACTTCTTCGCTTCTGCATTTATTTCTCCGTTCCTCCGTTTCTTTCTTCGTTTCTCCGTTTCTTTGTTCGTTTCTCCGTTTCTTTCTTCGTTTCTCAGTTTCTTTCTTCGTTTCTCCGTTTCTTTGTTCGTTTCTCCGTTTATTTCTTCGTTTCTCCATTTATTTCTCCGTTTCTCCGTTTATTTCTTCGTTTCTCCATTTATTTCTCCGATTCTCCGTTTCTTTCTTCGTTTCCCCGTTTCTTTCTTCGTTTCTCCGTTTCTTTGTTCGTTTCTCCGTTTTTTTCTTTGTTTCTCCGTTTCTTTCTTCATTTCTCCGTTTATTTCTTCGTTTCTCCGTCTCATTCTACGTTTCTGAGTTTCATTGTTCGTTTCTCTGTTTCTTTCTCCGATTCTCCGTTTCTTTCTTCGTTTCCCCGTTTCTTTCTTCGTTTCTCCGTTTCTTTGTTCGTTTCTCCGTTTTTTTCTTTGTTTCTCCGTTTCTTTCTTCGTTTCTCCGTTTCTTTCTTCGTTTCACCGTTTCTTTCTTCGTTTCCCCGTTTCCTTGTTCGTTTCTCCGTTTATTTCTTCGTTTCTCCATTTATTTCTCCGTTTGTTTCTCCGTTTCTCCGTTTCTTTGTTCGTTTCTCCGTTTACTTCTTCGCTTCTGCATTTATTTCTCCGTTCCTCCGTTTCTTTCTTCGTTTCTCCGTTTCTTTGTTCGTTTCTGCGTTTCTTTCTTCGTTTCTCAGTTTCTTTCTTCGTTTCTCCGTTTCTTTGTTCGTTTCTCCGTTTATTTCTTCGTTTCTCCATTTATTTCTCCGTTTCTCCGTTTATTTCTTCGTTTCTCCATTTATTTCTCCGATTCTCCGTTTCTTTCTTCGTTTCCCCGTTTCTTTCTTCGTTTCTCCGTTTCTTTGTTCGTTTCTCCGTTTTTTTCTTTGTTTCTCCGTTTCTTTCTTCATTTCTCCGTTTATTTCTTCGTTTCTCTGTCTCATTCTACGTTTCTGCGTTTCATTGTTCGTTTCTCTGTTTCTTTCTCCGTTTCTCCGTTTCTTTCTTCGTTTCAACGTTTCTTTCTTCGTTTCTCCTTTTATATCTTCGTTTCTCCATTTATTTCACCGTTTCTTTCTTCGTTTCTCCGTTTCATTCGTTGTTCCTCCGTTTCTTTCTTCGCTTCTCCGTTTCTTTGTTCGTTTCTCCGTTTCTTTCTCTGTTTCTCCGTTTCTTTCTTCATTTCTCCGTTTATTTCTTCGTTTCTCCGCTTCATTCTTCGTTTCTGCGTTTCATTGTTCGTTTCTCCGTTTCTTTCTTCGTTTCTCCGTTTCTTTGTTCGTTTCTCCGTTTCTTTCTCCGTTTCTCGGTTTATATCTTCGTTTCTCCGTTTCACCGTTTCTTTCTTCGATTCTCCGTTTCTTTCTTCATTTCTCCGTTTCTTTCTTCGTTTCTCCGTTTCTTTCTTCGTTTCTCCGTTTCTTTCTCCGTTTCTCCGTTTATTTCTTCGTTTCTCCATTTATTTCTCCGTTTCTCGGTTTCTTTCTTCGTTACTCCGGTTCTTTCTTCGTTTCTCGGTTTCTTTGTTCGTTTCTCCATTTATTTCTCCGATTCTCCGTTTCTTTCTTCGTTTCCCCGTTTCTTTCTTCGTTTCTGCGTTTGTTTCTTCGTTTCTCCGTTTCTTTCTTCGTTTCTCCGTTTCTTTCTTCATTTCTCCGTTTCTTTCTTCGTTTCTCCGTTTCTTTCTTCATTTCTCCGTTTATTTCTTCGATTCTCCGTCTCATTCTACGTTTCTGCGTTTCATTGTTCGTTTCTCTGTTTCTTTCTTCGGTTTTCCGTTTCTTTCTCCGTTTCTCGGTTTATTTCTTCGTTTCTCCGTTTCTTTCTTCGTTTCTCCGTTTCTTTGTTCGTTTCTCCGTTTATTTCTTCGTTTCTGCATTTATTTCTCCGTTCCTCCGTTTCTTTCTTCGTTTCTGCGTTTCTTTCTTCGTTTCTCCGTTTCTATGTTCGTTTCTCCGTTTCTTTGCTCGTTTCTCCGTTTCTTTCTTCGTTTCTCAGTTTCTTTCTTCGTTTCTCCGTTTCTGTGTTCGTTTCTCCGTTTATTTCTTCTTTTCTCCATTTATTTCTCCGTTTCTCCGTTTATTTCTTCGTTTCTCCATTTATTTCTCCGATTCTCCGTTTCTTTCTTCGTTTCCCCGTTTCTTTCTTCGTTTCTCCGTTTCTTTGTCCGTTTCTCCGTTTCTTTCTTTGTTTCTCCGTTTCTTTCTTCATTTCTCCGTTTATTTCTTCGTTTCTCCGTCTCATTCTACGTTTCTGCGTTTCATTGTTCGTTCCTCTGTTTCTTTCTTCGTTTCTCCGTTTCTTTCTTCGTTTCACCGTTTCTTTCTTCGTTTCTCCTTTTATATCTTCGTTTCTCCATTTATTTCACCGTTTCTTTCTTCGTTTCTCCGTTTCATTCGTCGTTCCTCCGTTTCTTTCTTCGCTTCTCCGTTTCTTTGTTCGTTTCTCCGTTTCTTTCTTCGTTTCTGCGTTTCTTTCTTCGTTTCTCCGTTTCTTTGTTCGTTTCTCCGTTTCTTTGTTCGTTTCTCCGTTTCTTTGTTCGTTTCTCCGTTTCTTTCTTCGTTTCTCCGTTTCGTTGTTCGTTTCTGCGTTTATTTCTTCGTTTCTCCATTTATTTCTCCGTTTCTCCGTTTATTTCTTCGTTTCTCCATTTATTTCTCCGATTCTCCGTTACTTTCTTCGTTTCTCCGTTTATTTCTTCGCTTCTGCATTTATTTCTCCGTTCCTCCGTTTCTTTCTTCGTTTCTGCGTTTCTTTCTTCGTTTCTCCGTTTCTTTGTTCGTTTCTCCGTTTCTTTCTTCGTTTCTCCGTTTATTTCTTCGTTTCTCCATTTCTTTCTCCGTTTCTCCGTTTATTTCTTCGTTTCTCCATTTATTTCTCCGATTCTCCGTTTCTTTCTTCGTTTCTCCGTTTCTTTCTTCGTTTCTCTGTTTCTTTCTTCGTTTCTCCGTTTCTTTCTTCGTTTCACCGTTTCTTTCTTCGCTTCTCCGTTTATATCTTCGTTTCTCCATTCATTTCACCGTTTCTTTCTTCGTTTCTCCGTTTCATTCGTCGTTTCTCCGTTTCTTTCTTCGTTTCTCCGTTTCTTTCTTCGTTGCTCCGTTTCTTGCTTTGTTTCTCCGTTTCTTTCTTCATTTCTCCGTTTATTTCTTCGTTTCTCCGCTTCATTCATCGTTTCTGCGTTTCATTGTTCGTTTCTCCGTTTCTTTCTTCGTTTCTCTGTTTCTTTCTTCGTTTCTCCGTTTCTTTCTTCGTTTCTCTGTTTCTTTCTTCGTTTCTCCGTTTCTTTCTTCGTTTCACCGTTTCTTTCTTCGCTTCTCCGTTTATATCTTCGTTTCTCCATTTATTTCACCGTTTCTTTCTTCGTTTCTCCGTTTCATTCGTCGTTTCTCCGTTTCTTTCTTCGTTTCTCCGTTTCTTTCTTCGTTGCTCCGTTTCTTGCTTTGTTTCTCCGTTTATTTCTTCGCTTCTCCATTTATTTCTCCGTTTCTCCGTTTCTTTCTTCGTTTCTCCGTTTCTTTGTTCGTTTCTCCGTTTCTTTTTCCGTTTCTCGGTTTATTTCTTCGTTTCTCCATTTATTTCTCCGTTTCTTTCTTCTTTTCTCCGTTTCTTTCTTCGTTTCTCCGTTTCTTTCTTCATTTCTCCGTTTCTTTCTTCGTTTCTCCGTTTCTTTCTTCGTTTCTCCGTTTCTTTCTTCGTTTCTCTGTTTCATTCGTCGTTTCTCCGTTTCTTTGTTCGTTTCTCCGTTTATTTCTTCATTCTGCATTTATTTCTCCGTTCCTCCGTTTCTTTCTTCGTTTCTGCGTTTCTTTCTTCGTTTCTCCGTTTCTTTGTTCGTTTCTCCGTTTCTTTGTCCGTTTCTCCGTTTCTTTCTTCGTTTCTCAGTTTCTTTCTTCGTTTCTCCGTTTCTTTGTTCGTTTCTCCGTTTATTTCTTCTTTTCTCCATTTATTTCTCCGTTTCTCCGTTTATTTCTTCGTTTCTCCATTTATTTCTCCGATTCTCCGTTTCTTTCTTCGTTTCCCCGTTTCTTTGTTCGTTTCTCCGTTTCTTTGTTCGTTTCTCCGTTTCTTTCTTTGTTTCTCCGTTTCTTTCTTCATTTCTCCGTTTATTTCTTCGTTTCTCTGTCTCATTCTACGTTTCTGCGTTTCATTGTTCGTTTCTCTGTTTCTTTCTTCGTTTCTCCGTTTCTTTCTTCGTTTCACCGTTTCTTTCTTCGTTTCTCCTTTTATATCTTCGTTTCTCCATTTATTTCACCGTTTCTTTCTTCGTTTCTCCGTTTCATTCGTCGTTCCTCCGTTTCTTTCTTCGCTTCTCCGTTTCTTTGTTCGTTTCTCCGTTTCTTTCTTCGTTTCTGCGTTTCTTTCTTCGTTTCTCCGTTTCTTTCTTCGTTTCTCCGTTTCTTTGTTCGTTTCTCCGTTTCTTTGTTCGTTTCTCCGTTTCTTTCTTCGTTTCTCCGTTTCGTTGTTCGTTTCTGCGTTTATTTCTTCGTTTCTCCATTTATTTCTCCGTTTCTCCGTTTATTTCTTCGTTTCTCCATTTATTTCTCCGATTCTCCGTTACTTTCATCGTTTCTCCGTTTATTTCTTCGCTTCTGCATTTATTTCTCCGTTCCTCCGTTTCTTTCTTCGTTTCTGCGTTTCTTTCTTCGTTTCTCCGTTTCTTTGTTCCTTTCTCCGTTTCTTTCTTCGTTTCTCCGTTTATTTCTTCGTTTCTCCATTTATTTCTCCGTTTCTCCGTTTATTTCTTCGTTTCTCCATTTATTTCTCCGATTCTCCGTTTCTTTCTTCGTTTCTCCGTTTCTTTCTTCGTTTCTGCGTTTCTTTGTTCGTTTCTCCGTTTCTTTGTTCGTTTCTCCGTTTCTTTCTTCGTTTCTCTGTTTCTTTCTTCGTTTCTCCGTTTCTTTCTTCGTTTCACCGTTTCTTTCTTCGTTTCCCCGTTTCCTTGTTCGTTTCTCCGTTTATTTCTTCGTTTCTCCATTTATTTCTCCGTTTGTTTCTCCGTTTCTCCGTTTCTTTGTTCGTTTCTCCGTTTACTTCTTCGCTTCTGCATTTATTTCTCCGTTCCTCCGTTTCTTTCTTCGTTTCTCCGTTTCTTTGTTCGTTTCTCCGTTTCTTTCTTCGTTTCTCAGTTTCTTTCTTCGTTTCTCCGTTTCTTTGTTCGTTTCTCCGTTTATTTCTTTGTTTCTCCATTTATTTCTCCGTTTCTCCGTTTATTTCTTCGTTTCTCCATTTATTTCTCCGATTCTCCGTTTCTTTCTTCGTTTCCCCGTTTCTTTCTTCGTTTCTCCGTTTCTTTGTTCGTTTCTCCGTTTTTTTCTTTGTTTCTCCGTTTCTTTCTTCATTTCTCCGTTTATTTCTTCGTTTCTCCGTCTCATTCTACGTTTCTGAGTTTCATTGTTCGTTTCTCTGTTTCTTTCTCCGATTCTCCGTTTCTTTCTTCGTTTCCCCGTTTCTTTCTTCGTTTCTCCGTTTCTTTGTTCGTTTCTCCGTTTTTTTCTTTGTTTCTCCGTTTCTTTCTTCGTTTCTCCGTTTCTTTCTTCGTTTCACCGTTTCTTTCTTCGTTTCTCCGTTTCCTTGTTCGTTTCTCCGTTTATTTCTTCGTTTCTCCATTTATTTCTCCGTTTGTTTCTCCGTTTCTCCGTTTCTTTGTTCGTTTCTCCGTTTACTTCTTCGCTTCTGCATTTATTTCTCCGTTCCTCCGTTTCTTTCTTCGTTTCCCCGTTTCTTTGTTCGTTTCTGCGTTTCTTTCTTCGTTTCTCAGTTTCTTTCTTCGTTTCTCCGTTTCTTTGTTCGTTTCTCCGTTTATTTCTTCGTTTCTCCATTTATTTCTCCGTTTCTCCGTTTATTTCTTCGTTTCTCCATTTATTTCTCCGATTCTCCGTTTCTTTCTTCGTTTCCCCGTTTCTTTCTTCGTTTCTCCGTTTCTTTGTTCGTTTCTCCGTTTTTTTCTTTGTTTCTCCGTTTCTTTCTTCATTTCTCCGTTTATTTCTTCGTTTCTCCGTCTCATTCTACGTTTCTGCGTTTCATTGTTCGTTTCTCTGTTTCTTTCTCCGTTTCTCCGTTTCTTTCTTCGTTTCACCGTTTCTTTCTTCGTTTCTCCTTTTATATCTTCGTTTCTCCATTTATTTCACCGTTTCTTTCTTCGTTTCTCCGTTTCATTCGTCGTTCCTCCGTTTCTTTCTTCGCTTCTCCGTTTCTTTGTTCGTTTCTCCGTTTCTTTCTCTGTTTCTCCGTTTCTTTCTTCATTTCTCCGTTTATTTCTTCGTTTCTCCGCTTCATTCTTCGTTTCTGCGTTTCATTGTTCGTTTCTCCGTTTCTTTCTTCGTTTCTCCGTTTCTTTGTTCGTTTCACCGTTTCTTTCTCCGTTTCTCGGTTTATATCTTCGTTTCTCCGTTTCACCGTTTCTTTCTTCGATTCTCCGTTTCTTTCTTCATTTCTCCGTTTCTTTCTTCGTTTCTCCGTTTCTTTCTTCGTTTCTCCGTTTCTTTCTCCGTTTCTCCGTTTATTTCTTCGTTTCTCCATTTATTTCTCCGTTTCTCGGTTTCTTTCTTCGTTACTCCGGTTCTTTCTTCGTTTCTCGGTTTCTTTGTTCGTTTCTCCGATTCTTTCTTCGTTTCTCCGTTTCTTCCTTCGTTTCTCCGTTTCTTTGTTCGTTTCTCCGTTTCTTTCTTCGTTTCTTCGTTTCTTTCTTCGTTTCTTCATTTCTTTCTTCGTTTCTCCGTTACTTTCTTCGTTTCTCCGTTTCTTTCTTCGTTTCTCTGTTTCTTTCTTTGTTTCTGCGTTTCTTTCTTCGTTTCTCCGTTTCTTTGTTCGTTTCTCCGTTTCTTTGTTCGTTTCTCCGTTTCTTTGTTCGTTTCTCCGTTTCTTTCTTCGTTTCTCCGTTTCTTTGTTCGTTTCTCCGTTTATTTCTTCTTTTCTCCATTTATTTCTCCGTTTCTCCGTTTATTTCTTCGTTTCTCCATTTATTTCTCCGATTCTCCGTTTCTTTCTTCGTTTCCCCGGTTCTTTCTTCGTTTCTCCGTTTCTTTGTTCATTTCTCCGTTTCTTTCTTTGTTTCTCCGTTTCTTTCTTCATTCCTCCGTTTAGTTCTTCGTTTCTCCGTCTCATTCTACGTTTCTGCGTTTCATTGTTCGTTTCTCTGTTTCTTTCTTCGTTTTTCCGTTTCTTTCTCCGTTTCTCGGTTTATTTCTTCGTTTCTCCGTTTCTTTCTTCGTTTCTCTGTTTCTTTCTTCGTTTCTCCGTTTCTTTGTTCGTTTCACCGTTTCTTTCTTCGTTTCTCCGTTTATATCTTCGTTTCTCCATTTATTTCACCGTTTCTTTCTTCGTTTCTCCGTTTCATTCGTCGTTTATCCGTTTCTTTCTTCGTTTCTCCGTTTCTTTCTTCATTTCTCCGTTTCTTTCTTCGTTTCTCCGTTTCTTTCTTCGTTTCTCCGTTTCTTTCTTCGTTTCTCCGTCTATTTCTTCGTTTCTCCATTTATTTCTCCGTTTCTCGGTTTCTTTCTTCGTTACTCCGGTTCTTTCTTCGTTTCTCGGTTTCTTTCTTCGTTTCTCCGATTCTTTCTTCGTCTCCGTTTCTGTCTTCGTTTCTCCGTTTCTTTGTTCGTTTCTCCGTTTCTTTCTTCGTTTCTTCGTTTCTTTCTTCGTTTCTCCGTTTCTTTCTTCATTTCTCCGTTTCTTTCTTCGTTTCTCCGTTTCTTTCTTCGTTTCTCCGTTTCTTTCTTCGTTTCTCCGTTTCTTTCTTCGTTTCTCCGTTTATTTCTTCGTTTCTCCGTTTCCTTGTTCGTTTCTCCGTTTATTTCTTCGTTTCTCCATTTATTTCTCCGTTTATTTCTTCGTTTCTCCATTTATTTCTCCGTTTCTTTCTTCGTTCCTCCGTTTCTTTGTTCGTTTCTCCGTTTCTTTCTTCGTTTCTCCGTTTCTTTCTTCGTTTCTCCGTTTCTTTCTTCGTTTCTCTGTTTCTTTCTTCGTTTCTCCGTTTCTTTCTTCGTTTCACCGTTTCTTTCTTCGTTTCCCCGTTTCCTTGTTCGTTTCTCCGTTTATTTCTTCGTTTCTCCATTTATTTCTCCGTTTGTTTCTCCGTTTCTCCGTTTCTTTGTTCGTTTCTCCGTTTACTTCTTCGCTTCTGCATTTATTTCTCCGTTCCTCCGTTTCTTTCTTCGTTTCTCCGTTTCTTTGTTCGTTTCTCCGTTTCTTTCTTCGTTTCTCAGTTTCTTTCTTCGTTTCTCCGTTTCTTTGTTCGTTTCTCCGTTTATTTCTTCGTTTCTGCATTTATTTCTCCGTTTCTCCGTTTATTTCTTCGTTTCTCCATTTATTTCTCCGATTCTCCGTTTCTTTCTTCGTTTCCCCGTTTCTTTCTTCGTTTCTCCGTTTCTTTGTTCGTTTCTCCGTTTTTTTCTTTGTTTCTCCGTTTCTTTCTTCATTTCTCCGTTTATTTCTTCGTTTCTCCGTCTCATTCTACGTTTCTGCGTTTCATTGTTCGTTTCTCTGTTTCTTTCTCCGTTTCTCCGTTTCTTTCTTCGTTTCACCGTTTCTTTCTTCGTTTCTCCTTTTATATCTTCGTTTCTCCATTTATTTCACCGTTTCTTTCTTCGTTTCTCCTTTTATATCTTCGTTTCTCCATTTATTTCACCGTTTCTTTCTTCGTTTCTCCGTTTCATTCGTCGTTCCTCCGTTTCTTTCTTCGCTTCTCCGTTTCTTTGTTCGTTTCTCCGTTTCTTTCTCTGTTTCTCCGTTTCTTTCTTCATTTCTCCGTTTATTTCTTCGTTTCTCCGCTTCATTCTTCGTTTCTGCGTTTCATTGTTCGTTTCTCCGTTTCTTTCTTCGTTTCTCCGTTTCTTTGTTCGTTTCTCCGTTTCTTTCTCCGTTTCTCGGTTTATTTCTTCGTTTCTCCGTTTCACCGTTTCTTTCTTCGATTCTCCGTTTCTTTCTTCGTTTCTCCGTTTCTTTCTTCGTTTCTGCGTTTCTTTCTTCGTTTCTCCGTTTCTTTGTTCGTTTCTCCGTTTCTTTGTTCGTTTCTCCGTTTCTTTGTTCGTTTCTCCGTTTCTTTCTTCGTTTCTCCGTTTCTTTGTTCGTTTCTCCGTCTATTTCTTCTTTTCTCCATTTATTTCTCCGTTTCTCCGTTTATTTCTTCGTTTCTCCATTTATTTCTCCGATTCTCCGTTTCTTTCTTCGTTTCCCCGTTTCTTTCTTCGTTTCACCGTTTCTTTCTTCGTTTCTCCGTTTATATCTTCGTTTCTCCATTTATTTCACCGTTTCTTTCTTCGTTTCTCCATTTCATTCGTCGTTCATCCGTTTCTTTCTTCGTTTCTCCGTTTCTTTGTTCGTTTCTCCGTTTCTTTCTTTGATTCTCCGTGTCTTTCTTCATTTCTCCGTTTATTTCTTCGTTTCTCCGTTTCATTCGTCGTTTATCCGTTTCTTTCTTCGTTTCTCCGTTTCTTTCTTCATTTCTCCGTTTCTTTCTTCGTTTCTCCGTTTCTTTCTTCGTTTCTCCGTTTCTTTCTTCGTTTCTCCTTTTATTTCTTCGTTTCTCCATTTATTTCTCCGTTTCTCGGTTTCTTTCTTCGTTACTCCGGTTCTTTCTTCGTTTCTCGGTTTCTTTCTTCGTTTCTCCGATTCTTTCTTCGTTTCTCCGTTTCTGCCTTCGTTTCTCCGTTTCTTTGTTCGTTTCTCCGTTTCTTTCTTCGTTTCTTCGTTTCTTTCTTCGTTTCTCCGTTTCTTTCTTCAATTCTCCGTTTCTTTCTTCGTTTCTCCGTTTCTTTCTTCGTTTCTCCGTTTCTTTCTTCGTTTCTCCGTTTATTTCTTCGTTTCTCCATTTATTTCTCCGTTTCTCGGTTTCTTTCTTCGTTTCTCCGTTTCTTTCTTCGTATCTCCGTTTCTTTCTACGTTTCTCCGTTTCTTTCTTCGTTTCTCCGTTTCTTTCTTCGTTTCTCCGTTTCCTTGTTCGTTTCTCCGTTTATTTCTTCGTTTCTCCATTTATTTCTCCGTTTATTTCTTCGTTTCTCCATTTATTTCTCCGTTTCTTTCTTCGTTCCTCCGTTTCTTTGTTCGTTTCTCCGTTTCTTTCTTCGTTTCTCCGTTTCTTTCTTCGTTTCTGCGTTTCTTTGTTCGTTTCTCCGTTTCTTTGTTCGTTTCTCCGTTTCTTTCTTCGTTTCTCTGTTTCTTTCTTCGTTTCTCCGTTTCTTTCTTCGTTTCACCGTTTCTTTCTTCGTTTCCCCGTTTCCTTGTTCGTTTCTCCGTTTATTTCTTCGTTTCTCCATTTATTTCTCCGTTTCTTTCTCCGTTTCTCCGTTTCTTTGTTCGTTTCTCCGTTTACTTCTTCGCTTCTGCATTTATTTCTCCGTTCCTCCGTTTCTTTCTTCGTTTCTCCGTTTCTTTGTTCGTTTCTCCGTTTCTTTCTTCGTTCCTCAGTTTCTTTCTTCGTTTCTCCGTTTCTTTGTTCGTTTCTCCGTTTATTTCTTCGTTTCTCCATTTATTTCTCCGTTTCTCCGTTTATTTCTTCGTTTCTCCATTTATTTCTCCGATTCTCCGTTTCTTTCTTCGTTTCCCCGTTTCTTTCTTCGTTTCTGCGTTTCTTTGTTCGTTTCTCCGTTTCTTTGTTCGTTTCTCCGTTTCTTTCTTCGTTTCTCTGTTTCTTTCTTCGTTTCTCCGTTTCTTTCTTCGTTTCACCGTTTCCTTCTTCGTTTCCCCGTTTCCTTGTTCGTTTCTCCGTTTATTTCTTCGTTTCTCCATTTATTTCACCGTTTCTTTCTTCGTTTCTCCGTTTCATTCGTCGTTCCTCCGTTTCTTTCTTCGCTTCTCCGTTTCTTTGTTCGTTTCTCCGTTTCTTTCTCTGTTTCTCCGTTTCTTTCTTCATTTCTACGTTTATTTCTTCATTTCTCCGCTTCATTCTTCGTTTCTGCGTTTCATTGTTCGTTTCTCCGTTTCTTTCTTCGTTTCTCCGTTTCTTTGTTCGTTTCTCCGTTTCTTTCTCCATTTCTCGGTTTATTTCTTCGTTTCTCCGTTTTACCGTTTCTTTCTTCTATTCTCCGTTTCTTTCTTCATTTCTCCGTTTCTTTCTTCGTTTCTCCGTTTCTTTCTTCGTTTCTCCGATTCTTTCTTCGTTTCTCCGTTTATTTCTTCGTTTCTCCATTTATTTCTCCGTTTCTCGGTTTCTTTCTTCGTTACTCCGGCTCTTTCTTCGTTTCTCGGTTTCTTTGTTCGTTTCTCCGATTCTTTCTTCGTTTCTCCGTTTCTTTCTTCGTTTCTTCGTTTCTTTCTTCGTTTCTCCGTTTCTTTCTTCAATTCTCCGTTTCTTTCTTCGTTTCTCCGTTTCTTTCTTCGTTTCTCCGTTTCTTTCTTCGTTTCTCCGTTTATTTCTTCGTTTCTCCATTTATTTCTCCGTTTCTCGGTTTCTTTCTTCGTTTCTCCGTTTCTTTGTTCGTTTCTCCGTTTCTTTGTTCGTTTCTCCGTTTATTTCTTCGTTTCTCCATTTATTTCTCCGATTCTACGTTTCTTTCTTCGTTTCCCCGTTTCTTTCATCGTTTCTCCGTTTCTTTGTTCGTTTCTCCGTTTCTTTCTTCGTTTCACCGTTTCTTTCTTCGTTTCTCCGTTTATATCTTCGTTTCTCCATTTATTTCACCGTTTCTTTCTTCGTTTCTCCGTTTCATTCGTCGTTTATCCGTTTCTTTCTTCGTTTCTCCGTTTCTTTCTTCGTTTCTCCGTTTCTTTCTTTGTTTCTCCGTGTCTTTCTTCATTTCTCCGTTTATTTCTTCGTTTCTCCGATTCATTCATCGTTTCTGCGTTTCATTGTTCGTTTCTACGTTTCTTTCTTCGTTTCTCCGTTTCTTTGTTCGCTTCTCCATTTATTTCTCCGTTTCTCCGTTTCTTTCTTCGTTTCTCCGTTTCCTTGTTCGTTTCTCCGTTTCTTTTTCCGTTTCTCGGTTTATTTCTTCGTTTCTCCATTTATTTCTCCGTTTCTTTCTTCGTTTCTCCGTTTCTTTCTTCGTTTCTCCGTTTCTTTCTTCATTTCTCCGTTTCTTTCTTCGTTTCTCCGTTTCTTTCTTCGTTTCTCCGTTTCTTTCTTCGTTTCTCCGTTTATTTCGTCGTTTCTCGATTTATTTCTCCGTTTCTCGGTTTCTTTCTTCGTTACTCCGGTTCTTTCTTCGTTTCACGGTTTCTTTCTTCGTTTCTCCGATTCTTTCTTCGTTTCTCCGTTTCTGCCTTCGTTTCTCCGTTTCTTTGTTCGTTTCTCCGTTTCTGTCTTCGTTTCTTCGTTTCTTTCTACGTTTCTTCATTTCTTTCTTCGTTTCTCCGTTTCTTTCTTCGTTTCTCCGTTTCTTTCTTCGTATCTCCGTTTCTTTCTACGTTTCTCCGTTTCTTTCTTCGTTTCTCCGTTTCTTTCTTCGTTTCTCCGTTTCCTTGTTCGTTTCTCTGTTTATTTCTTCGTTTCTCCATTTATTTCTCCGTTTCTTTCTTCGTTCCTCCGTTTCTTTGTTCGTTTCTCCGTTTCTTTCTTCGTTTCTCCGTTTCTTTCTTCGTTTCTCCGTTTCTTTCTTCGTTTCTGCGTTTCTTTCTTCGTTTCTCCGTTTCTTTGTTCGTTTCTCCGTTTCTTTCTTCGTTTTTCCGTTTCTTACTTCGTTTCTCAGTTTCTTTCTTCGTTTCTCCGTTTATTTCTTCGTTTCTCCGTTTATTTCTTCGCTTCTCCATTTATTTCTCCGTTCCTCCGTTTCTTTCTTCGTTTCTGCGTTTCTTTCTTCGTTTCTCCGTTTCTTTGTTCGTTTCTCCGTTTCTTTGTTCGCTTCTCCGTTTCTTTCTTCGTTTCTCCGTTTCTTTGTTCGTTTCTCGGTTTCTTTGTTCGTTTCTCCGTTTCTGTCTTCGTTTCTTCGTTTCTTTCTAGGTTTCTTCATTTCTTTCTTCGTTTCTCCGTTTCTTTCTTCGTTTCTCCGTTTCTTTCTTCGTATCTCCGTTTCTTTCTACGTTTCTCCGTTTCTTTCTTCGTTTCTCCGTTTCTTTCTTCGTTTCTCCGTTTCCTTGTTCGTTTCTCTGTTTATTTCTTCGTTTCTCCATTTATTTCTCCGTTTCTTTCTTCGTTCCTCCGTTTCTTTGTTCGCTTCTCCGTTTCTTTCTTCGTTTCTCCGTTTCTTTCTTCGTTTCTCCGTTTCTTTCTTCGTTTCTGCGTTTCTTTCTTCGTTTCTCCGTTTCTTTGTTCGTTTCTCCGTTTCTTTCTTCTTTTTTCCGTTTCTTACTTCGTTTCTCAGTTTCTTTCTTCGTTTCTCCGTTTATTTCTTCGTTTCTCCGTTTATTTCTTCGCTTCTCCATTTATTTCTCCGTTCCTCCGTTTCTTTCTTCGTTTCTGCGTTTCTTTCTTCGTTTCTCCGTTTCTTTGTTCGTTTCTCCGTTTCTTTGTTTGTTTCTCCGTTTCTTTCTTCGTTTCTCCGTTTCTTTGTTCGTTTCTCCGTTTCTTTGTTCGTTTCTCCGTTTATTTCTTTGTTTCTCCATTTATTTCTCCGTTTCTCCGTTTATTTCTTCGTTTCTCCATTTATTTCTCCGATTCTACGTTTCTTTCTTCGTTTCCCCGTTTCTTTCATCGTTTCTCCGTTTCTTTGTTCGTTTCTCCGTTTCTTTCTTTGTTTCTCCGTTTCTTTCTTCATTTCTCCGTTTATTTCTTCGTTTCTCCGTCTCATTCTACGTTTCTGCGTTTCATTGTTCGTTTCTCTGTTTCTTTCTTCGTTTTTCCGTTTCTTTCTCCGTTTCTCGGTTTATTTCTTCGTTTCTCCATTTCTTTCTTCGTTTCTTCGTTTCTTTCTTCGTTTCTTCGTTTCTTTCTTCGTTTCCCCGTTTCTTTCATCGTTTCTCCATTTTTTTGTTCGTTTCTCCGTTCCTTTCTTCGTTTCTCCGTCTATTTCTTCGTTTCTCCATTTATTTCTCCGTTTCTCCGTTTCTTTCGTCGTTTCTCCGGTTCTTTGTTCGTTACTCCGGTTCTTTCTTCGTTTCTCCGTTTCTTTCCTCGTTTCTACGTGTCTTTCTTCATTTCTGCGTTTCTTTTTTCGTTTCTCCGTTTCTTTCTTCGTTTCTCCGTTTCTTTCTTCGTTTCTTCGTTTCCTTGTTCGTTTCTCCGTTTATTTCTTCGTTTCTCCATTTATTTCTCCGTTTCTCCGTTTCTTTCGTCGTTTCTCCGGTTCTTTGTTCGTTACTCCGGTTCTTTCTTCGTTTCTCCGTTTCTTTCCTCGTTTCTACGTGTCTTTCTTCATTTCTCCGTTTCTTTCTCCGTTTTTCCGTTTCTTTCTTCGTTTCTCCGTTTCTTTGTTCGTTTCTCCTTTTATTTCTTCGTTTCTCCATTTATTTCTCCGTTTCTCCGTTTATTTCTTCGTTTCTCCATTTATTTCTCCGTTTCTCCTTTTATTTCTTCGTTTCTCCATTTATTTCTCCATTTCTCCATTTATTTCTCCGATCCTCCATTTCTTTCTTCGTTTCTCAGTTACTTTCTTCGTTTCTCCGTTTCTTTGTTCGTTTCTCCGTTTCTTTCTTCGTTTCTGCGTTTCTTTCTTCGTTTCTCCGTTTATTTCTTCGTTTCTCCATTTATTTCTCCGTTTCTCCGTTTATTTCTTCGTTTCTCCATTTATTTCTCCGATTCTCCGTTTCTTTCTTCGTTTCCCCGTTTCTTTATTCGTTTCTCCGTTTCTTTGTTCGTTTCTCCGTTTCTTTCTTTGTTTCTCCGTTTCTTTCTTCATTTCTCCGTTTATTTCTTCGTTTCTCCGTCTCATTCTACGTTCTGCGTTTCATTGTTCGTTTCTCTGTTTCTTTCTTCGTTTTTCCGTTTCTTTCTCCGTTTCTCGGTTTATTTCTTCGTTTCTCCGTTTCTTTGTTCGTTTCTCCGTTTCTTTCTTTGTTTCTCCGTTTCTTTCTTCATTTCTCCGTTTATTTCTTCGTTTCTCCGTCTCATTCTACGTTCTGCGTTTCATTGTTCGTTTCTCTGTTTCTTTCTTCGTTTTTCCGTTTCTTTCTCCGTTTCTCGGTTTATTTCTTCGTTTCTCCATTTATTTCACCGTTTCTTTCTTCGTTTCTCCGTTTCATTCGTCGTTTCTCCGTTTCTTTCTTCGTTTCTCCGTTTCTTTGTTCGTTTCTCCGTTTCATTCTTTGTTTCTCCGTTTCTTTCTTCATTTCTCCGTTTATTTCTTCGTTTCTCCGCTTCATTCTTCGTTTCTGCATTTCATTGTTCGTTTCTCCGTTTCTTTCTTCGTTTCTCCGTTTCTTTGTTCGCTTCTCCGTTTCCTTCTTCGTTTCTTTGTTTCTTTCTTCGTTTCTCTGTTTCTTTCTTCGTTTCTCCGTTTATTTCTTCGTTTCTCCATTTATTTCTCCGTTTCTCCGTTTCTTTCTTTGTTTCTCCGTTTCTTTGTTCGTTTCTCCGTTTCTTTTTCCGTTTCTCGGTTTATTTCTTCGTTTCTCCATTTATTTCTCCGTTTCTTTCTTCGTTTCTCCGTTTCTTTCCTCGTTTCTCCGTGTCTTTCTTCATTTCTCCGTTTCTTTCTTCGTTTCTCCGTTTCTTTCTTCGTTTCTCCGTTTCTTTCTTCGTTTCTCCGTTTATTTCTTCGCTTCTCCATTTATTTCTCCGTTCCTCCGTTTCTTTCTACGTTTCTCCGTTTCTTTGTTCGTTTCTCCGTTTCTTTGTTCTTTTCTCCGTTTCTTTCTTCGTTTCTCCGTTTCTTTGTTCGTTCCTCCGTTTCTTTCTCCGTTTCTCGGTTTATTTCTTCGTTTCTCCGTTTCTCCGTTTCTTTCTTCGATTCTCCGTTTCTTTCTTCATTTCTCCGTTTCTTTCTTCGTTTCTCCGTTTCTTTCTTCGTTTCTCCGTTTCATTCTTCGTTTCTCCGTCTATTTCGTCGTTTCTCCATTTATTTCTCCGTTTCTCGGTTTCTTTCTTCGTTACTCCGGTTCTTTCTTCGTTTCTCGGTTTCTTTCTTCGTTTCTCCGATTCTTTCTTCGTTTCTCCGTTTCTTCCTTCGTTTCTCCGTTTCTTTGTTCGTTTCTCCGTTTCTTTCTTCGTTTCTTCGTTTCTTCATTTCTTTCTTCGTTTCTCCGTTTCTTTGTACGTTTCTCCGTTTCTTTCTTCGTTTCTCCGTTTCTTTCTTCGTTTCTTCGTTTCCTTGTTCGTTTCTCCGTTTATTTCTTCCTTTCTCCATTTATTTCTCCGTTTCTTTGTTCGTTTCTTCGTTTCTTTGTTCGTTTCTCCGTTTCTTTCTCCGTTCCTCCTGTTTCTTTCTCCTTTTCTGCGTTTCTTTCTTCGTTTCTCCGTTTCTTTCTTCGTTTCTCCGTTTCATTGTTCGTTTCTCCGTTTCTTTCTCCGTTTTTCCGTTTCTTTCTTCGTTTCTCCGTTTCTTTGTTCGTTTCTCCTTTTATTTCTTCGTTTCTCCATTTATTTCTCCGTTTCTCCGTTTATTTCTTCGTTTCTCGATTTATTTCTCCGTTTCTCCTTTTATTTCTTCGTTTCTCCATTTATTTCTCCGTTTCTCCATTTATTACTCCGATTCTCCATTTCTTTCTTCGTTTCTCAGTTTCTTTCTTCGTTTCTCCGTTTCTTTGTTCGTTTCTCCGTTTCTTTCTTCGTTTCTGCGTTTCTTTCTTCGTTTCTCCGTTTATTTCTTCGTTTCTCCATTTATTTCTCCGTTTCTCCGTTTATTTCTTAGTTTCTCCATTTATTTCTCCGATTCCCCGATTCTTTCTTCGTTTCCCCGTTTCTTTCTTCGTTTCTCCGTTTATTTCTTCGTTTCTCCGTCTCATTCTACGTTTCTGCGTTTCATTGTTCGTTTCTCTGTTTCTTTCTCCGTTTCTCCGTTTCTTTCTTCGTTTCACCGTTTCTTTCTTCGTTTCTCCTTTTATATCTTCGTTTCTCCATTTATTTCACCGTTTCTTTCTTCGTTTCTCCGTTTCATTCGTCGTTCCTCCGTTTCTTTCTTCGCTTCTCCGTTTCTTTGTTCGTTTCTCCGTTTCTTTCTCTGTTTCTCCGTTTCTTTCTTCATTTCTCCGTTTATTTCTTCGTTTCTCCGCTTCATTCTTCGTTTCTGCGTTTCATTGTTCGTTTCTCCGTTTCTTTCTTCGTTTCTCCGTTTCTTTGTTCGTTTCTCCGTTTCTTTCTCCGTTTCTCGGTTTATTTCTTCGTTTCTCCGTTTCACCGTTTCTTTCTTCGATTCTCCGTTTCTTTCTTCATTTCTCCGTTTCTTTCTTCGTTTCTCCGTTACATTCTTCGTTTCTCCGTTTCTTTCTTCGTTTCTCCATTTATTTCTCCGTTTCTCCATTTATTTCTCCGATTCTCCATTTCTTTCTTCGTTTCTCAGTTTCTTTCTTCGTTTCTCCGTTTCTTTGTTCGTTTCTCCGTTTCTTTCTTCGTTTCTGCGTTTCTTTCTTCGTTTCTCCGTTTATTTCTTCGTTTCTCCATTTATTTCTCCGCTTCTCCGTTTATTTCTTAGTTTCTCCATTTATTTCTCCGATTCTCCGATTCTTTCTTCGTTTCCCCGTTTCTTTCTTCGTTTCTCCGTTTATTTCTTCGTTTCTCCGTCTCATTCTACGTTTCTGCGTTTCATTGTTCGTTTCTCTGTTTCTTTCTCCGTTTCTCCGTTTCTTTCTTCGTTTCACCGTTTCTTTCTTCGTTTCTCCTTTTATATCTTCGTTTCTCCATTTATTTCACCGTTTCTTTCTTCGTTTCTCCGTTTCATTCGTCGTTCCTCCGTTTCTTTCTTCGTTTCACCGTTTCTTTCTTCGTTTCTCCTTTTATATCTTCGTTTCTCCATTTATTTCACCGTTTCTTTCTTCGTTTCTCCGTTTCATTCGTCGTTTATCCGTTTCTTTCTTCGTATCTCCGTTTCTTTGTTCGTTTCTCCGTTTATTTCTTCGTTTCTCCATTTATTTCTCCGTTTCTCGGTTTCTTTCTTCGTTTCTCCGTTTCTTTCTTCGTATCCCCGTTTCTTTCTACGTTTCTCCGTTTCTTTCTTCGTTTCTCCGTTTCTTTCTTCGTTTCTCCGTTTCCTTGTTCGTTTCTCCGTTTATTTCTTCGTTTCTCCATTTATTTCTCCGTTTATTTCTTCGTTTCTCCATTTATTTCTCCGTTTCTTTCTTCGTTCCTCCGTTTCTTTCTTCGTTTCTCCGTTTCTTTCTTCGTTTCTCCGTTTCTTTCTTCGTTTCTGCGTTTCTTTGTTCGTTGCTCCGTTTCTTTGTTCGCTTCTCCGTTTCTTTGTTCGTTTCTCCGTTTCTTTGTTCGTTCCTCCGTTTCATTCTTCGTTTCACCGTTTCTTTCTTCGTTTCCCCGTTTCTTTCTTCGTTTCTCCGTTTCTTTGTTCGTTTCTCCGTTTCTTTCTTTGTTTCTCCGTTTCGTTCTTCATTTCTCCGTTTATTTCTTCGTTTCTCCGTCTCATTCTACGTTTCTGCGTTTCATTGTTCGTTTCTCCGTTTCTTTCTTCGTTTCTCCGTTTATTTCTTCGTTTCTCCATTTATTTCTCCGTTTCTCGGTTTCTTTCTTCGTTTCTCCGTTTCTTTCTTCGTATCTCCGTTTCTTTCTACGTTTCTCCGTTTCTTTCTTCGTTTCTCCGTTTCTTTCTTCGTTTCTCCGTTTCCTTGTTCGTTTCTCCGTTTATTTCTTCGTTTCTCCATTTATTTCTCCGTTTATTTCTTCGTTTCTCCATTTATTTCTCCGTTTCTTTCTTCGTTCCTCCGTTTCTTTGTTCGTTCCTCCGTTTCTTTCTTCGTTTCTCCGTTTCTTTCTTCGTTTCTGCGTTTCTTTGTTCGTTTCTCCGTTTCTTTCTTCGTTTCTCCGTTTCTTTCTTCGTTTCTCTGTTTCTTTCTTCGTTTCTCCGTTTCTTTCTTCGTTTCACCGTTTCTTTCTTCGTTTCCCCGTTTCCTTGTTCGTTTCTCCGTTTATTTCTTCGTTTCACCATTTATTTCTCCGTTTCTTTCTCCGTTTCTCCGTTTCTTTGTTCGTTTCTCCGTTTACTTCTTCGCTTCTGCATTTATTTCTCCGTTCCTCCGTTTCTTTCTTCGTTTCTCCGTTTCTTTGTTCGTTTCTCCGTTTCTTTCTTCGTTTCTCAGTTTCTTTCTTCGTTTCTCCGTTTCTTTGTTCGTTTCTCCGTTTATTTCTTCGTTTCTCCATTTATTTCTCCGTTTCTCCGTTTATTTCTTCGTTTCTCCATTTATTTCTCCGATTCTCCATTTCTTTCTTCGTTTCCCCGTTTCTTTCTTCGTTTCTCCGTTTCTTTGTTCGTTTCTCCGTTTCTTTCTTCGTTTCTTCGTTTCTTTCTTCGTTTCTCCGTTTCTTTCTTCATTTCTCCGTTTCTTTCTTCGTTTCTCCGTTTCTTTCTTCGTTTCTCCGTTTCTTTCTTCGTATCTCCGTTTCTTTCTACGTTTCTCCGTTTCTTTCTTCGTTTCTCCGTTTCTTTCTTCGTTTCTCCGTTTCCTTGTTCGTTTCTCCGTTTATTTCTTCGTTTCTCCATTTATTTCTCCGTTAATTTCTTCGTTTCTCCATTTATTTCTCCGTTTCTTTCTTCGTTCCTCCGTTTCTTACTTCGTTTCTCCGTTTCTTTCTTCGTTTCTCCGTTTCTTTCTTCGTTTCTGCGTTTCTTTGTTCGTTGCTCCGTTTCTTTGTTCGTTTCTCCGTTTCTTTGTTCGTTTCTCCGTTTCTTTGTTCGTTCCTCCGTTTCATTCTTCGTTTCACCGTTTCTTTCTTCGTTTCCCCGTTTCTTTCTTCGTTTCTCCGTTTCTTTGTTCGTTTCTCCGTTTCTTTCTTTGTTTCTGCGTTTCTTTCTTCATTTCTCCGTTTATTTCTTCGTTTCTCCGTCTCATTCTACGTTTCTGCGTTTCATTGTTCGTTTCTCCGTTTCTTTCTTCGTTTCTCCGTTTCTTTGTTCGTTTCTCCGTTTCTTTCTTCGTTTCTCTGTTTCTTTCTTCGTTTCTCCGTTTCTTTCTTCGTTTCACCGTTTCTTTCTTCGTTTCCCCGTTTCCTTGTTCGTTTCTCCGTTTATTTCTTCGTTTCACCATTTATTTCTCCGTTTCTTTCTCCGTTTCTCCGTTTCTTTGTTCGTTTCTCCGTTTACTTCTTCGCTTCTGCATTTATTTCTCCGTTCCTCCGTTTCTTTCTTCGTTTCTCCGTTTCTTTGTTCGTTTCTCCGTTTCTTTCTTCGTTTCTCAGTTTCTTTCTTCGTTTCTCCGTTTCTTTGTTCGTTTCTCCGTTTATTTCTTCGTTTCTCCATTTATTCCTCCGTTTCTCCGTTTATTTCTTCGTTTCTCCATTTATTTCTCCGATTCTCCATTTCTTTCTTCGTTTCCCCGTTTCTTTCTTCGTTTCTCCGTTTCTTTGTTCGTTTCTCCGTTTCTTTCTTTGTTTCTCCGTTTCTTTCTTCATTTCTCCGTTTATTTCTTCGTTTCTCCGTCTCATTCTACGTTTCTGCGTTTCATTGTTCGTTTCTCTGTTTCTTTCTCCGTTTCTCCGTTTCTTTCTTCGTTTCACCGTTTCTTTCTTCGTTTCTCCTTTTATATCTTCGTTTCTCCATTTATTTCACCGTTTCTTTCTTCGTTTCTCCGTTTCATTCGTCGTTCCTCCGTTTCTTTCTTCGCTTCTCCGTTTCTTTGTTCGTTTCTCCGTTTCTTTCTCTGTTTCTCCGTTTCTTTCTTCATTTCTCCGTTTATTTCTTCATTTCTCCGCTTCATTCTTCGTTTCTGCGTTTCATTGTTCGTTTCTCCGTTTCTTTCTTCGTTTCTCCGTTTCTTTGTTCGTTTCTCCGTTTCTTTCTCCGTTTCTCGGTTTATTTCTTCGTTTCTCCGTTTCACCGTTTCTTTCTTCGATTCTCCGTTTCTTTCTTCATTTCTCCGTTTCTTTCTTCGTTTCTCCGTTTCTTTCTTCGTTTCTCCGTTTCTTTCTTCGTTTCTCCGTTTATTTCTTCGTTTCTCCATTTACTTCTCCGTTTCTCGGTTTCTTTCTTCGTTACTCCGGTTCTTTCTTCGTTTCTCGGTTTCTTTGTTCGTTTCTCCGATTCTTTCTTCGTTTCTCCGTTTCTTCCTTCGTTTCTCCGTTTCTTTGTTCGTTTCTCCGTTTCTTTCTTCGTTTCTTCGTTTCTTTCTTCGTTTCTTCATTTCTTTCTTCGTTTCTCCGTTTCTTTCTTCGTTTCTCCGTTTCTTTCTTCGTTTCTCCGTTTCTTTCTTCGTTTCTGCGTTTCTTTCTTCGTTTCACCGTTTCTTTGTTCGTTTCTCCGTTTCTTTGTTCGTTTCTCCATTTATTTCTCCGTTTCTCCGTTTATTTCTTCGTTTCTCCATTTATTTCTCCGATTCTCCGTTTCTTTCTTCGTTTCCCCGTTTCTTTCTTTGTTTCTCCGTTTCTTTGTTCGTTTCTCGGTTTATTTCTTCGTTTCTCCGTTTCTTTCTTCGTTTCTCTGTTTCTTTCTTCGTTTCTCCGTTTCTTTCTTCGTTTCACCGTTTCTTTCTTCGTTTCTCCGTTTATATCTTCGTTTCTCCATTTATTTCACCGTTTCTTTCTTCGTTTCTCCGTTTCTTTCTTCGTTTCTCCGTTTATTTCTTCGTTTCTCCATTTATTTCTCCGTTTCTCGGTTTCTTTCTTCGTTTCTCCGTTTCTTTGTTCGTTTCTCCGTTTCTTTGTTCGTTTCTCCATTTCATTGTTCGTTTCTCCGTTTCTTTCTTCGTTTCTCCGTTTCTTTGTTCGCTTCTCCATTTATTTCTCCGTTTCTCGGTTTCTTTCTTCGTTTCTCCGTTTCTTTGTTCGTTTCTCCGTTTCTTTGTTCGTTTCTCCGTTTCTTTCTTTGTTTCTCCGTGTCTTTCTTCATTTCTCCGTTTCTTTCTTCGTTTCTCCGTTTCTTTCTTCGTTTCTCCGTTTCTTTCTTCGTTTCTCCGTTTATTTCGTCGTTTCTCGATTTATTTCTCCGTTTCTCGGTTTCTTTCTTCGTTACTCCGGTTCTTTCTTCGTTTCACGGTTTCTTTCTTCGTTTCTCCGATTCTTTCTTCGTTTCTCCGTTTCTGCCTTCGTTTCTCCGTTTCTTTGTTCGTTTCTCCGTTTCTTTCTTCGTTTCTTCGTTTCTTTCTACGTTTCTTCATTTCTTTCTTCGTTTCTCCGTTTCTTTCTTCGTTTCTCCGTTTCTTTCTTCGTATCTCCGTTTCTTTCTACGTTTCTCCGTTTCTTTCTTCGTTTCTCCGTTTCTTTCTTCGTTTCTCCGTTTCCTTGTTCGTTTCTCCGTTTATTTCTTCGTTTCTCCATTTATTTCTCCGTTTCTTTCTTGGTTCCTCCGTTTCTTTGTTCGTTTCTCCGTTTCTTTCTTCGTTTCTCCGTTTCTTTCTTCGTTTCTCCGTTTCTTTCTTCGTTTCTGCGTTTCTTTCTTCGTTTCTCCGTTTCTTTGTTCGTTTCTCCGTTTCTTTCTTCGTTTTTCCGTTTCTTACTTCGTTTCTCAGTTTCTTTCTTCGTTTCTCCGTTTATTTCTTCGTTTCTCCGTTTATTTCTTCGCTTCTCCATTTATTTCGCCGTTCCTCCGTTTCTTTCTTCGTTTCTGCGTTTCTTTCTTCGTTTCTCCGTTTCTTTGTTCGTTTCTCCGTTTCTTTGTTCGTTTCTCCGTTTCTTTCTTCGTTTCTCCGTTTCTTTGTTCGTTTCTCTGTTTCTTTGTTCGTTTCTCCGTTTATTTCTTTGTTTCTCCATTTATTTCTCCGTTTCTCCGTTTATTTCTTCGTTTCTCCATTTATTTCTCCGATTCTACGTTTCTTTCTTCGTTTCCCCGTTTCTTTCATCGTTTCTCCGTTTCTTTGTTCGTTTCTCCGTTTCTTTCTTTGCTTCTCCGTTTCTTTCTTCATTTCTCCGTTTATTTCTTCGTTTCTCCGTCTCATTCTACGTTTCTGCGTTTCATTGTTCGTTTCTCTGTTTCTTTCTTCGTTTTTCCGTTTCTTTCTCCGTTTCTCGGTTTATTTCTTCGTTTCTCCATTTCTTTCTTCGTTTCTTCGTTTCTTTCTTCGTTTCTTCGTTTCTTTCTTCGTTTCCCCGTTTCTTTCATCGTTTCTCCATTTCTTTGTTCGTTTCTCCGTTCCTTTCTTCGTTTCTCCGTCTATTTCTTCGTTTCTCCATTTATTTCTCCGTTTCTCCGTTTCTTTCGTCGTTTCTCCGGTTCTTTGTTCGTTTCTCCGTTTCTTTGTTCGTTTCTTCGTTTCTTTGTTCGTTTCTCCGTTCCTTTCTTCGTTTCTCCGTTTATTTGTTCGTTTCGCCATTTATTTCATCGTTTCTCCGTTTCTTTCTTCGTTTCTCCGTTTCTTTGTTCGTTTCTCCGTTTCTTTCTTCGTTTCTGCGTTTCTTTCTTCGTTTCTCCGTTTATTTCTTCGTTTCTCCATTTATTCCTCCGTATCTCCGTTTATTTCTTCGTTTCTCCATTTATTTCTCCGATTCTCCATTTCTTTCTTCGTTTCCCCGTTTCTTTCTTCGTTTCTCCGTTTCTTTGTTCGTTTCTCCGTTTCTTTCTTTGTTTCTCCGTTTCTTTCTTCATTTCTCCGTTTATTTCTTCGTTTCTCCGTCTCATTCTACGTTTCTGCGTTTCATTGTTCGTTTCTCTGTTTCTTTCTCCGTTTCTCCGTTTCTTTCTTCGGTTCACCGTTTCTTTCTTCGTTTCTCCTTTTATATCTTCGTTTCTCCATTTATTTCACCGTTTCTTTCTTCGTTTCTCCGTTTCATTCGTCGTTCCTCCGTTTCTTTCTTCGCTTCTCCGTTTCTTTGTTCGTTTCTCCGTTTCTTTCTCTGTTTCTCCGTTTCTTTCTTCATTTCTCCGTTTATTTCTTCATTTCTCCGCTTCATTCTTCGTTTCTGCGTTTCATTGTTCGTTTCTCCGTTTCTTTCTTCGTTTCTCCGTTTCTTTGTTCGTTTCTCCGTTTCTTTCTCCGTTTCTCGGTTTATTTCTTCGTTTCTCCGTTTCACCGTTTCTTTCTTCGATTCTCCGTTTCTTTCTTCATTTCTCCGTTTCTTTCTTCGTTTCTCCGTTTCTTTCTTCGTTTCTCCGTTTCTTTCTTCGTTTCTCCGTTTATTTCTTCGTTTCTCCATTTATTTCTCCGTTTCTCGGTTTCTTTCTTCGTTACTCCGGTTCTTTCTTCGTTTCTCGGTTTCTTTGTTCGTTTCTCCGATTCTTTCTTCGTTTCTCCGTTTCTTCCTTCGTTTCTCCGTTTCTTTGTTCGTTTCTCCGTTTCTTTCTTCGTTTCTTCGTTTCTTTCTTCGTTTCTTCATTTCTTTCTTCGTTTCTCCGTTTCTTTCTTCGTTTCTCCGTTTCTTTCTTCGTTTCTCCGTTTCTTTCTTCGTTTCTGCGTTTCTTTCTTCGTTTCTCCGTTTCTTTGTTCGTTTCTCCGTTTCTTTGTTCGTTTCTCCATTTATTTCTCCGTTTCTCCGTTTATTTCTTCGTTTCTCCATTTATGTCTCCGATTCTCCGTTTCTTTCTTCGTTTCCCCGTTTCTTTCTTCGTTTCTCCGTTTCTTTGTTCGTTTCTCGGTTTATTTCTTCGTTTCTCCGTTTCTTTCTTCGTTTCTCTGTTTCTTTCTTCGTTTCTCCGTTTCTTTCTTCGTTTCACCGTTTCTTTCTTCGTTTCTCCGTTTATATCTTCGTTTCTCCATTTATTTCACCGTTTCTTTCTTCGTTTCTCCGTTTCTTTCTTCGTTTCTCCGTTTATTTCTTCGTTTCTCCATTTATTTCTCCGTTTCTCGGTTTCTTTCTTCGTTTCTCCGTTTCTTTGTTCGTTTCTCCGTTTCTTTGTTCGTTTCTCCGTTTCATTGTTCGTTTCTCCGTTTCTTTCTTCGTTTCTCCGTTTCTTTGTTCGCTTCTCCATTTATTTCTCCGTTTCTCGGTTTCTTTCTTCGTTTCTCCGTTTCTTTGTTCGTTTCTCCGTTTCTTTGTTCGTTTCTCCGTTTCTTTCTTTGTTTCTCCGTGTCTTTCTTCATTTCTCCGTTTCTTTCTTCGTTTCTCCGTTTCTTTCTTCGTTTCTCCGTTTCTTTCTTCGTTTCTCCGTTTATTTCGTCGTTTCTCGATTTATTTCTCCGTTTCTCGGTTTCTTTCTTCGTTACTCCGGTTCTTTCTTCGTTTCACGGTTTCTTTCTTCGTTTCTCCGATTCTTTCTTCGTTTCTCCGTTTCTGCCTTCGTTTCTCCGTTTCTTTGTTCGTTTCTCCGTTTCTTTCTTCGTTTCTTCGTTTCTTTCTACGTTTCTTCATTTCTTTCTTCGTTTCTCCGTTTCTTTCTTCGTTTCTCCGTTTCTTTCTTCGTATCTCCGTTTCTTTCTACGTTTCTCCGTTTCTTTCTTCGTTTCTCCGTTTCTTTCTTCGTTTCTCCGTTTCCTTGTTCGTTTCTCCGTTTATTTCTTCGTTTCTCCATTTATTTCTCCGTTTCTTTCTTCGTTCCTCCGTTTCTTTGTTCGTTTCTCCGTTTCTTTCTTCGTTTCTCCGTTTCTTTCTTCGTTTCTCCGTTTCTTTCTTCGTTTCTGCGTTTCTTTCTTCGTTTCTCCGTTTCTTTGTTCGTTTCTCCGTTTCTTTCTTCGTTTTTCCGTTTCTTACTTCGTTTCTCAGTTTCTTTCTTCGTTTCTCCGTTTATTTCTTCGTTTCTCCGTTTATTTCTTCGCTTCTCCATTTATTTCGCCGTTCCTCCGTTTCTTTCTTCGTTTCTGCGTTTCTTTCTTCGTTTCTCGGTTTCTTTGTTCGTTTCTCCGTTTCTTTGTTCGTTTCTCCGTTTCTTTCTTCGTTTCTCCGTTTCTCTGTTTCTTTGTTCATCTCTCCGTTTATTTCTTTGTTTCTCCATTTATTTCTCCGTTTCTCCGTTTATTTCTTCGTTTCTCCATTTATTTCTCCGATTCTACGTTTCTTTCTTCGTTTCCCCGTTTCTTTCATCGTTTCTCCGTTTCTTTGTTCGTTTCTCCGTTTCTTTCTTTGTTTCTCCGTTTCTTTCTTCATTTCTCCGTTTATTTCTTCGTTTCTCCGTCTCATTCTACGTTTCTGCGTTTCATTGTTCGTTTCTCTGTTTCTTTCTTCGTTTTTCCGTTTCTTTCTCCGTTTCTCTGTTTATTTCTTCGTTTCTCCATTTCTTTCTTCGTTTCTTCGTTTCTTTCTTCGCTTCTTCGTTTCTTTCTTCGTTTCCCCGTTTCTTTCATCGTTTCTCCATTTCTTTGTTCGTTTCTCCGTTCCTTTCTTCGTTTCTCCGTCTATTTCTTCGTTTCTCCATTTATTTCTCCGTTTCTCCGTTTCTTTCGTCGTTTCTCCGGTTCTTTGTTCGTTTCTCCGTTTCTTTGTTCGTTTCTTCGTTTCTTTGTTCGTTTCTCCGTTCCTTTCTTCGTTTCTCCGTTTATTTGTTCGTTTCGCCATTTATTTCATCGTTTCTCCGTTTCTTTCTTCGTTTCACCGTTTCTTTCTTCGTTTCTCCGTTCATATCTTCGTTTCTCCGTTTATTTCTTCGTTTCTCCGTTTCTTTCTACGTTTCTCCGTTTATTTCTCCGTTTCTCCGTTTCTTTCTTCGTTTCTCCGTTTCTTTCTTCGTTTCTCCGTTTATTTCTTCGTTTCTCCATTTATTTCTCCGTTTCTCGGTTTCTTTCTTCGTTACTCCGGTTCTTTCTTCGTTTCTCCGTTTCTTTCCTCGTTTCTACGTGTCTTTCTTCATTTCTCCGTTTCTTTCTTCGTTTCTCCGTTTCTTTCTTCGTTTCTCCGTTTCTTTCTTCGTTTCTCCGTTTCATTGTTCGTTTCTCCGTTTCTTTCTCCGTTTTTCCGTTTCTTTCTTCGTTTCTCCGTTTCTTTGTTCGTTTCTCCTTTTATTTCTTCGTTTCTCCATTTATTTCTCCGTTTCTCCGTTTATTTCTTCGTTTCTCCATTTATTTCCCCGTTTCTCCTTTTATTTCTTCGTTTCTCCATTTATTTCTCCGTTTCTCCATTTATTTCTCCGATTCTCCATTTCTTTCTTCGTTTCTCAGTTACTTTCTTCGTTTCTCCGTTTATTTCTTCGTTTCTCCATTTATTTCTCCGTTTCTCCGTTTATTTCTTCGTTTCTCCATTTATTTCTCCGATTCTCCGTTTCTTTCTTCGTTTCCCCGTTTCCTTCTTCGTTTCGCTGTTTCTTTCTTCGTTTTTCCGTTTCTTTCTCGTTTCTCGGTTTATTTCTTCGTTTCTCCATTTATTTCACCGTTTCTTTCTTCGTTTCTCCGTTTGTTTCCTCGTTTCTCCGTGTCTTTCTTCATTTCTCCGTTTCTTTCTTCGTTTCTCCGTTTCTTTCTTCGTTTCTCCGTTTCTTTCTTCGTTTCTCCGTTTATTTCTTCGCTTCTCCATTTATTTCTCCGTTCCTCCGTTTCTTTCTACGTTTCTCCGTTTCTTTGTTCGTTTCTCCGTTTCTTTGTTCTTTTCTCCGTTTCTTTCTTCGTTTCTCCGTTTCTTTGTTCGTTCCTCCGTTTCTTTCTCCGTTTCTCGGTTTCTTTCTTCGTTACTCCGGTTCTTTCTTCGTTTCTCGGTTTCTTTCTTCGTTTCTCCGATTCTTTCTTCGTTTCTCCTTTTCTTCCTTCGTTTCTCCGTTTCTTTGTTCGTTTCTCCGTTTCTTTCTTCGTTTCTTCGTTTCTTCATTTCTTTCTTCGTTTCTCCGTTTCTTTCTACGTTTCTCCGTTTCTTTCTTCGTTTCTCCGTTTATTTCTTCGTTTCTCCATTTATTTCTCCGTTTCTCCGTTTATTTCTTCGTTTCTCCATTTATTTCTCCGATTCTCCGTTTCTTTCTTCGTTTCCCCGTTTCTTTCTTCGTTTCTCCGTTTCTTTGTTCGTTTCTCCGTTTCTTTCTTTGTTTCTCCGTTTCTTTCTTCATTCCTCCGTTTATTTCTTCGTTTCTCCGTCTCATTCTACGTTCTGCGTTTCATTGTTCGTTTCTCTGTTTCTTTCTTCGTTTCTCCGTTTCTTTCTTCGTTTCTTCGTTTCTTCATTTCTTTCTTCGTTTCTCCGTTTCTTTCTACGTTTCTCCGTTTCTTTCTTCGTTTCTCCGTTTCTTTCTTCGTTTCTTCGTTTCCTTGTTCGTTTCTCCGTTTATTTCTTCGTTTGTCCATTTATTTCTCCGTTTCTTTGTTCGTTTCTCCGTTTCTTTCTCCGTTCCTCCTGTTTCTTTCTCCTTTTCTGCGTTTCTTTCTTCGTTTCTCCGTTTCTTTCTTCGTTTCTCCGTTTCATTGTTCGTTTCTCCGTTTCTTTCCCCGTTTTTCCGTTTCTTTCTTCGTTTCTCCGTTTCTTTGTTCGTTTCTCCTTTTATTTCTTCGTTTCTCCATTTATTTCTCCGTTTCTCCGTTTATTTCTTCGTTTCTCCATTTATTTCTCCGTTTCTCCTTTTATTTCTTCGTTTCTCCATTTATTTCTCCGTTTCTCCATTTATTTCTCCGATTCTCCATTTCTTTCTTCGTTTCTCAGTTTCTTTCTTCGTTTCTCCGTTTCTTTGTTCGTTTCTCCGTTTCTTTCTTCGTTTCTGCGTTTCTTTCTTCGTTTCTCCGTTTATTTCTTCGTTTCTCCTTTTATTTCTTCGTTTCTCCATTTATTTCTCCGTTTCTCCATTTATTTCTCCGATTCTCCATTTCTTTCTTCGTTTCTCAGTTTCTTTCTTCGTTTCTCCGTTTCTTTGTTCGTTTCTCCGTTTCTTTCTTCGTTTCTGCGTTTCTTTCTTCGTTTCTCCGTTTATTTCTTCGTTTCTCCATTTATTTCTCCGTTTCTCCGTTTATTTCTTCGTTTCTCCATTTATTTCACCGATTCTCCGATTCTTTCTTCGTTTACCCGTTTCTTTCTTCGTTTCTCCGTTTCTTTGTTCGTTTCTCCGTTTCTTTCTTCGTTTCTGCGTTTCTTTCTTCGTTTCTCCGTTTATTTCTTCGTTTCTCCATTTATTTCTCCGTTTCTCCGTTTATTTCTTCGTTTCTCCATTTATTTCTCCGATTCTCCGTTTCTTTCTTCGTTTCCCCGTTTCTTTCTTCGTTTCTCCGTTTCTTTGTTCGTTTCTCCGTTTCTTTCTTTGTTTCTCCGTTTCTTTCTTCATTTCTCCGTTTATTTCTTCGTTTCTCCGTCTCATTCTACGTTCTGCGTTTCATTGTTCGTTTCTCTGTTTCTTTCTTCGTTTTTCCGTTTCTTTCTCCGTTTCTCGGTTTATTTCTTCGTTTCTCCGTTTCTTTGTTCGTTTCTCCGTTTCTTTCTTTGTTTCTCCGTTTCTTTCTTCATTTCTCCGTTTATTTCTTCGTTTCTCCGTCTCATTCTACGTTCTGCGTTTCATTGTTCGTTTCTCTGTTTCTTTCTTCGTTTTTCCGTTTCTTTCTCCGTTTCTCGGTTTATTTCTTCGTTTCTCCATTTATTTCACCGTTTCTTTCTTCGTTTCTCCGTTTCATTCGTCGTTTCTCCGTTTCTTTCTTCGTTTCTCCGTTTCTTTGTTCGTTTCTCCGTTTCATTCTTTGTTTCTCCGTTTCTTTCTTCATTTCTCCGTTTATTTCTTCGTTTCTCCGCTTCATTCTTCGTTTCTGCATTTCATTGTTCGTTTCTCCGTTTCTTTCTTCGTTTCTCCGTTTCTTTGTTCGGTTCTCCGTTTCCTTCTTCGTTTCTTTGTTTCTTTCTTCGTTTCCCTGTTTCTTTCTTCGTTTCTCCGTTTATTTCTTCGTTTCTCCATTTATTTCTCCGTTTCTCCGTTTCTTTCTTTGTTTCTCCGTTTCTTTGTTCGTTTCTCCGTTTCTTTTTCCGTTTCTCGGTTTATTTCTTCGTTTCTCCATTTATTTCTCCGTTTCTTTCTTCGTTTCTCCGTTTCTTTCCTCGTTTCTCCGTGTCTTTCTTCATTTCTCCGTTTCTTTCTTCGTTTCTCCGTTTCTTTCTTCGTTTCTCCGTTTCTTTCCTCGTTTCTCCGTGTCTTTCTTCATTTCTACGTTTCTTTCTTCGTTTCTCCGTTTCTTTCTTCGTTTCTCCGTTTCTTTCTTCGTTTCTCCGTTTATTTCTTCGCTTCTCCATTTATTTCTCCGTTCCTCCGTTTCTTTCTACGTTTCTCCGTTTCTTTGTTCGTTTCTCCGTTTCTTTGTTCTTTTCTCCGTTTCTTTCTTCGTTTCTCCGTTTCTTTGTTCGTTCCTCCGTTTCTTTCTCCGTTTCTCGGTTTATTTCTTCGTTTCTCCGTTTCTCCGTTTCTTTCTTCGATTCTCCGTTTCTTTCTTCATTTCTCCGTTTCTTTCTTCGTTTCTCCGTTTCTTTCTTCGTTTCTCCGTTTCATTCTTCGTTTCTCCGTCTATTTCGTCGTTTCTCCATTTATTTCTCCGTTTCTCGGTTTCTTCCTTCGTTACTCCGGTTCTTTCTTCGTTTCTCGGTTTCTTTCTTCGTTTCTCCGATTCTTTCTTCGTTTCTCCGTTTCTTCCTTCGTTTCTCCGTTTCTTTGTTCGTTTCTCCGTTTCTTTGTTCGTTTCTCCGTTTCTTTCTTCGTTTCTTCGTTTCTTCATTTCTTTCTTCGTTTCTCCGTTTCTTTCTACGTTTCTCCGTTTCTTTCTTCGTTTCTCCGTTTCTTTCTTCGTTTCTTCGTTTCCTTGTTCGTTTCTCCGTTTATTTCTTCGTTTCTCCATTTATTTCTCCGTTTCTTTGTTCGTTTCTCCGTTTCTTTGTTCGTTTCTCCGTTTCTTTCTCCGTTCCTCCTGTTTCTTTCTCCTTTTCTGCGTTTCTTTCTTCGTTTCTCCGTTTCTTTCTTCGTTTCTCCGTTTCATTGTTCGTTTCTCCGTTTCTTTCTCCGTTTTTCCGTTTCTTCCTTCGTTTCTCCGTTTCTTTGTTCGTTTCTCCTTTTATTTCTTCGTTTCTCCATTTATTTCTCCGTTTCTCCGTTTATTTCTTCGTTTCTCCATTTATTTCTCCGTTTCTCCTTTTATTTCTTCGTTTCTCCATTTATTTCTCCGTTTCTCCATTCATTTCTCCGATTCTCCATTTCTTTCTTCGTTTCTCAGTTTCTTTCTTCGTTTCTCCGTTTCTTTGTTCGTTTCTCCGTTTCTTTCTTCGTTTCTGCGTTTCTTTCTTCGTTTCTCCGTTTATTTCTTCGTTTCTCCATTCATTTCTCCGTTTCTCCGTTTATTTCTTCGTTTCTCCATTTATTTCTCCGATTCTCCGATTCTTTCTTCGTTTCCCCGTTTCTTTCTTCGTTTCTCCGTTTATTTCTTCGTTTCTCCGTCTCATTCTACGTTTCTGCGTTTCATTGTTCGTTTCTCTGTTTCTTTCTCCGTTTCTCCGTTTCTTTCTTCGTTTCACCGTTTCTTTCTTCGTTTCTCCTTTTATATCTTCGTTTCTCCATTTATTTCACCGTTTCTTTCTTCGTTTCTCCGTTTCATTCGTCGTTCCTCCGTTTCTTTCTTCGCTTCTCCGTTTCTTTGTTCGTTTCTCCGTTTCTTTCTCTGTTTCTCCGTTTCTTTCTTCATTTCTGCGTTTATTTCTTCGTTTCTCCGCTTCATTCTTCGTTTCTGCGTTTCATTGTTCGTTTCTCCGTTTCTTTCTTCGTTTCTCCGTTTCTTTGTTCGTTTCTCCGTTTCTTTCTCCGTTTCTCGGTTTATTTCTTCGTTTCTCCGTTTCACCGTTTCTTTCTTCGATTCATCGTTTCTTTCTTCATTTCTCCGTTTCTTTCTTCGTTTCTCCGTTACTTTCTTCGTTTCTCCGTTTCTTTCTTCGTTTCTCCGTTTATTTCTTCGTTTCTCCATTTATTTCTCCGTTTCTCGGTTTCTTTCTTCGTTACTCCGGTTCTTTCTTCGTTTCTCGGTTTCTTTGTTCGTTTCTCCGATTCTTTCTTCGTTTCTCCGTTTCTTCCTTCGTTTCTCCGTTTCTTTGTTCGTTTCTCCGTTTCTTTCTTCGTTTCTTCGTTTCTTTCTTCGTTTCTTCATTTCTTTCTTCGTTTCTCCGTTTCTTTTTTCGTTTCTCCGTTTCTTTCTTCGTTTCTCCGTTTCTTTCTTCGTTTCTGCGTTTCTTTCTTCGTTTCTCCGTTTCTTTGTTCGTTTCTCCGTTTCTTTGTTCGTTTCTCCGATTCTTTCTTCGTTTCTCCGTTTCTTCCTTCGTTTCTCCGTTTCTTTGTTCGTTTCTCCGTTTCTTTCTTCGTTTCTTCGTTTCTTTCTTCGTTTCTTCATTTCTTTCTTCGTTTCTCCGTTTCTTTTTTCGTTTCTCCGTTTCTTTCTTCGTTTCTCCGTTTCTTTCTTCGTTTCTTCGTTTCCTTGTTCGTTTCTCCGTTTATTTCTTCGTTTCTCCATTTATTTCTCCGTTTCTTTGTTCGTTTCTCCGTTTCTTTGTTCGTTTCTCCGTTTCTTTCTCCGTTCCTCCTGTTTCTTTCTCCTTTTCTGCGTTTCTCTCTTCGTTTCTCCGTTTCTTTCTTCGTTTCTCCGTTTCATTGTTCGTTTTTCCGTTTCTTTCTCCGTTTTTCCGTTTCTTTCTTCGTTTCTCCGTTTCTTTGTTCGTTTCTCCTTTTATTTCTTCGTTTCTCCATTTATTTCTCCGTTTCTCCGTTTATTTCTTCGTTTCTCCATTTATTTCTCCGTTTCTCCTTTTATTTCTTCGTTTCTCCATTTATTTCTCCGTTTCTCCATTTATTTCTCCGATTCTCCATTTCTTTCTTCGTTTCTCAGTTTCTTTCTTCGTTTCTCCGTTTCTTTGTTCGTTTCTCCGTTTCTTTCTTCGTTTCTCCGTTACTTTCTTCGTTTCTCCGTTTCTTTCTTCGTTTCTCCGTTTATTTCTTCGTTTCTCCATTTATTTCTCCGTTTCTCGGTTTCTTTCTTCGTTACTCCGGTTCTTTCTTCGTTTCTCGGTTTCTTTGTTCGTTTCTCCGATTCTTTCTTCGTTTCTCCGTTTCTTCCTTCGTTTCTCCGTTTCTTTGTTCGTTTCTCCGTTTCTTTCTTCGTTTCTTCGTTTCTTTCTTCGTTTCTTCATTTCTTTCTTCGTTTCTCCGTTTCTTTTTTCGTTTCTCCGTTTCTTTCTTCGTTTCTCCGTTTCTTTCTTCGTTTCTGCGTTTCTTTCTTCGTTTCTCCGTTTCTTTGTTCGTTTCTCCGTTTCTTTGTTCGTTTCTCCGATTCTTTCTTCGTTTCTCCGTTTCTTCCTTCGTTTCTCCGTTTCTTTGTTCGTTTCTCCGTTTCTTTCTTCGTTTCTTCGTTTCTTTCTTCGTTTCTTCATTTCTTTCTTCGTTTCTCCGTTTCTTTTTTCGTTTCTCCGTTTCTTTCTTCGTTTCTCCGTTTCTTTCTTCGTTTCTTCGTTTCCTTGTTCGTTTCTCCGTTTATTTCTTCGTTTCTCCATTTATTTCTCCGTTTCTTTGTTCGTTTCTCCGTTTCTTTGTTCGTTTCTCCGTTTCTTTCTCCGTTCCTCCTGTTTCTTTCTCCTTTTCTGCGTTTCTCTCTTCGTTTCTCCGTTTCTTTCTTCGTTTCTCCGTTTCATTGTTCGTTTTTCCGTTTCTTTCTCCGTTTTTCCGTTTCTTTCTTCGTTTCTCCGTTTCTTTGTTCGTTTCTCCTTTTATTTCTTCGTTTCTCCATTTATTTCTCCGTTTCTCCGTTTATTTCTTCGTTTCTCCATTTATTTCTCCGTTTCTCCTTTTATTTCTTCGTTTCTCCATTTATTTCTCCGTTTCTCCATTTATTTCTCCGATTCTCCATTTCTTTCTTCGTTTCTCAGTTTCTTTCTTCGTTTCTCCGTTTCTTTGTTCGTTTCTCCGTTTCTTTCTTCGTTTCTGCGTTTCTTTCTTCGTTTCTCCGTTTATTTCTTCGTTTCTCCATTTATTTCTCCGTTTCTCCGTTTATTTCTTCGTTTCTCCATTTATTTCTCCGATTCTCCGATTCTTTCTTCGTTTCCCCGTTTCTTTCTTCGTTTCTCCGTTTATTTCTTCGTTTCTCCGTCTCATTCTACGTTTCTGCGTTTCATTGTTCGTTTCTCTGTTTCTTTCTCCGTTTCTCCGTTTCTTTCTTCGTTTCACCGTTTCTTTCTTCGTTTCTCCTTTTATATCTTCGTTTCTCCATTTATTTCACCGTTTCTTTCTTCGTTTCTCCGTTTCATTCGTCGTTCCTCCGTTTCTTTCTTCGCTTCTCCGTTTCTTTGTTCGTTTCTCCGTTTCTTTCTCTGTTTCTCCGTTTCTTTCTTCATTTCTCCGTTTATTTCTTCGTTTCTCCGCTTCATTCTTCGTTTCTTCGTTTCTCCGTTTCACCGTTTCTTTCTTCGTTTCTCCGTTTCTTTCTTCGTTTCTCCGTTTCTTTCTTCGTTTCTCCGTTACTTTCTTCGTTTCTCCGTTTCTTTCTTCGTTTCTCCGTTTATTTCTTCGTTTCTCCATTTATTTCTCCGTTTCTCGGTTTCTTTCTTCGTTACTCCGGTTCTTTCTTCGTTTCTCGGTTTCTTTGTTCGTTTCTCCGATTCTTTCTTCGTTTCTCCGTTTCTTCCTTCGTTTCTCCGTTTCTTTGTTCGTTTCTCCGTTTCTTTCTTCGTTTCTTCGTTTCTTTCTTCGTTTCTTCATTTCTTTCTTCGTTTCTCCGTTTCTTTTTTCGTTTCTCCGTTTCTTTCTTCGTTTCTCCGTTTCTTTCTTCGTTTCTGCGTTTCTTTCTTCGTTTCTCCGTTTCTTTGTTCGTTTCTCCGTTTCTTTGTTCGTTTCTCCGTTTCTTTGTTCGTTTCTCCGTTTCTTTGTTCGTTTCTCCGTTTATTTCTTCTTTTCTCCATTTATTTCTCCGTTTCTCCGTTTATTTCTTCGTTTCTCCATTTATTTCTCCGATTCTCCGTTTCTTTCTTCGTTTCCCCGTTTCTTTCTTCGTTTCTCCGTTTCTTTGTTCGTTTCTCCGTTTCTTTCTTTGTTTCTCCGTTTCTTTCTTCATTCCTCCGTTTATTTCTTCGTTTCTCCGTCTCATTCTACGTTTCTGCGTTTCATTGTTCGTTTCTCTGTTTCTTTCTTCGTTTTTCCGTTTCTTTCTCCGTTTCTCGGTTTATTTCTTCGTTTCTCCGTTTCTTTCTTCGTTTCTCTGTTTCTTTCTTCGTTTCTCCGTTTCTTTCTTCGTTTCACCGTTTCTTTCTTCGTTTCTCCGTTTATATCTTCGTTTCTCCATTTATTTCACCGTTTCCTTCTTCGTTTCTCCGTTTCATTCGTCGTTTATCCGTTTCTTTCTTCGTTTCTCCGTTTCTTTGTTCGTTTCTCCGTTTCTTTCTTTGTTTCTCCGTGTCTTTCTTCATTTCTCCGTTTATTTCTTCGTTTCTCCGATTCATTCATCGTTTCTGCGTTTCATTGTTCGTTTCTCCGTTTCTTTCTTCGTTTCTCCGTTTCTTTGTTCGCTTCTCCATTTATTTCTTCGTTTCTCTGTTTCTTTCTTCGTTTCTCCGTTTCTTTCTTCGTTTCACCGTTTCTTTCTTCGTTTCTCCGTTTATATCTTCGTTTCTCCATTTATTTCACCGTTTCTTTCTTCGTTTCTCCGTTTCATTCGTCGTTTATCCGTTTCTTTCTTCGTTTCTCCGTTTCTTTCTTCATTTCTCCGTTTCTTTCTTCGTTTCTCCGTTTCTTTCTTCGTTTCTCCGTTTCTTTCTTCGTTTCTCCGTTTATTTCTTCGTTTCTCCATTTATTTCTCCGTTTCTCGGTTTCTTTCTTCGTTACTCCGGTTCTTTCTTCGTTTCTCGGTTTCTTTCTTCGTTTCTCCGATTCTTTCTTCGTTTCTCCGTTTCTGCCTTCGTTTCTCCGTTTCTTGTTCGTTTCTCCGTTTCTTTCTTCGTTTCTTCGTTTCTTTCTTCGTTTCTCCGTTTCTTTCTTCATTTCTCCGTTTCTTTCTTCGTTTCTCCGTTTCTTTCTTCGTTTCTCCGTTTCTTTCTTCGTTTCTCCGTTTATTTCTTCGTTTCTCCATTTATTTCTCCGTTTCTCGGTTTCTTTCTTCGTTTCTCCGTTTCTTTCTTCGTATCTCCGTTTCTTTCTACGTTTCTCCGTTTCTTTCTTCGTTTCTCCGTTTCTTTCTTCGTTTCTCCGTTTCCTTGTTCGTTTCTCCGTTTATTTCTTCGTTTCTCCATTTATTTCTCCGTTTATTTCTTCGTTTCTCCATTTATTTCTCCGTTTCTTTCTTCGTTCCTCCGTTTCTTTCTTCGTTTCTCCGTTTCTTTCTTCGTTTCTCCGTTTCTTTCTTCGTTTCTGCGTTTCTTTGTTCGTTGCTCCGTTTCTTTGTTCGTTTCTCCGTTTCTTTGTTCGTTTCTCCGTTTCTTTGTTCGTTCCTCCGTTTCATTCTTCGTTTCACCGTTTCTTTCTTCGTTTCCCCGTTTCTTTCTTCGTTTCTCCGTTTCTATGTTCGTTTCTCCGTTTCTTTCTTTGTTTCTCCGTTTCTTTCTTCATTTCTCCGTTTATTTCTTCGTTTCTCCGTCTCATTCTACGTTTCTGCGTTTCATTGTTCGTTTCTCCGTTTCTTTCTTCGTTTCTCCGTTTATTTCTTCGTTTCTCCATTTATTTCTCCGTTTCTCGGTTTCTTTCTTCGTTTCTCCGTTTCTTTCTTCGTATCTCCGTTTCTTTCTACGTTTCTCCGTTTCTTTCTTCGTTTCTCCGTTTCTTTCTTCGTTTCTGCGTTTCTTTGTTCGTTTCTCCGTTTCTTTGTTCGTTTCTCCGTTTCTTTCTTCGTTTCTCTGTTTCTTTCTTCGTTTCTCCGTTTATTTCTTCGTTTCACCGTTTCTTTCTTCGTTTCCCCGTTTCCTTGTTCGTTTCTCCGTTTATTTCTTCGTTTCACCATTTATTTCTCCGTTTCTTTCTCCGTTTCTCCGTTTCTTTGTTCGTTTCTCCGTTTACTTCTTCGCTTCTGCATTTATTTCTCCGTTCCTCCGTTTCTTTCTCCGTTTCTCCGTTTCTTTGTTCGTTTCTCCGTTTCTTTCTTCGTTTCTCAGTTTCTTTCTTCGTTTCTCCGTTTCTTTGTTCGTTTCTCCATTTATTTCTTCGTTTCTCCATTTATTTCTCCGTTTCTCCGTTTATTTCTTCGTTTCTCCATTTATTTCTCCGATTCTCCATTTCTTTCTTCGTTTCCCCGTTTCTTTCTTCGTTTCTCCGTTTCTTTGTTCGTTTCTCCGTTTCTTTCTTCGTTTCTTCGTTTCTTTCTTCGTTTCTCCGTTTCTTTCTTCATTTCTCCGTTTCTTTCTTCGTTTCTCCGTTTCTTTCTTCGTTTCTCCGTTTCTTTCTTCGTTTCTCCGTTTATTTCTTCGTTTCTCCATTTATTTCTCCGTTTCTCGGTTTCTTTCTTCGTTTCTCCGTTTCTTTCTTCGTATCTCCGTTTCTTTCTACGTTTCTCCGTTTCTTTCTTCGTTTCTCCGTTTCTTTCTTCGTTTCTCCGTTTCCTTGTTCGTTTCTCCGTTTATTTCTTCGTTTCTCCATTTATTTCTCCGTTTATTTCTTCGTTTCTCCATTTATTTCTCCGTTTCTTTCTTCGTTCCTCCGTTTCTTTCTTCGTTTCTCCGTTTCTTTCTTCGTTTCTCCGTCTCATTCTACGTTTCTGCGTTTCATTGTTCGTTTCTCCGTTTCTTTCTTCGTTTCTCCGTTTATTTCTTCGTTTCTCCATTTATTTCTCCGTTTCTCGGTTTCTTTCTTCGTTTCTCCGTTTCTTTCTTCGTTTCTCCGTTTCTTTCTTCGTTTCTCCGTTTCTTTGTTCGTTTCTCCGTTTATTTCTTCGTTTCTCCATTTATTTCTCCGTTTCTCCGTTTATTTCTTCGTTTCTCCATTTATTTCTCCGATTCTGCATTTCTTTCTTCGTTTCTCCGTTTCTTTGTTCGTTTCTCCGTTTCTTTCTTCGTTTCTCAGTTTCTTTCTTCGTTTCTCCGTTTCTTTGTTCGTTTCTCCGTTTCTTTCTCTGTTTCTCCGTTTCTTTCTTCATTTCTCCGTTTATTTCTTCGTTTCTCCGCTTCATTCTTCGTTTCTGCGTTTCATTGTTCGTTTCTCTGTTTCTTTCTCCGTTTCTCCGTTACTTTCTTCGTTTCACCGTTTCTTTGTTCGTTTCTCCGTTACTTTCTTCGTTTCTCCGTTTCTTTCTTCGTTTCTCCGTTTATTTCTTCGTTTCTCCATTTATTTCTCCGTTTCTCGGTTTCTTTCTTCGTTACTCCGGTTCTTTCTTCGTTTCTCGGTTTCTTTCTTCGTTTCTCCGATTCTTTCTTCGTTTCTCCGTTTCTTCCTTCGTTTCTCCGTTTCTTTGTTCGTTTCTCCGTTTCTTTGTTCGTTTCTCCGTTTCTTTCTTCGTTTCTTCGTTTCTTCATTTCTTTCTTCGTTTCTCCGTTTCTTTCTACGTTTCTCCGTCTCTTTCTTCGTTTCTCCGTTTCTTTCTTCGTTTCTTCGTTTCCTTGTTCGTTTCTCCGTTTATTTCTTCGTTTCTCCATTTATTTCTCCGTTTCTTTGTTCGTTTCTCCGTTTCTTTGTTCGTTTCTCCGTTTCTTTCTCCGTTCCTCCTGTTTCTTTCTCCTTTTCTGCGTTTCTTTCTTCGTTTCTCCGTTTCTTTCTTCGTTTCTCCGTTTCATTGTTCGTTTCTCCGTTTCTTTCTCCGTTTTTCCGTTTCTTTCTTCGTTTCTCCGTTTCTTTGTTCGTTTCTCCTTTTATTTCTTCGTTTCTCCATTTATTTCTCCGTTTCTCCGTTTATTTCTTCGTTTCTCCATTTATTTCTCCGTTTCTCCTTTTATTTCTTCGTTTCTCCATTTATTTCTCCGTTTCTCCATTCATTTCTCCGATTCTCCATTTCTTTCTTCGTTTCTCAGTTTCTTTCTTCGTTTCTCCGTTTCTTTGTTCGTTTCTCCGTTTCTTTCTTCGTTTCTGCGTTTCTTTCTTCGTTTCTCCGTTTATTTCTTCGTTTCTCCATTTATTTCTCCGTTTCTCCGTTTATTTCTTCGTTTCTCCATTTATTTCTCCGATTCTCCGATTCTTTCTTCGTTTCCCCGTTTCTTTCTTCGTTTCTCCGTTTATTTCTTCGTTTCTCCGTCTCATTCTACGTTTCTGCGTTTCATTGTTCGTTTCTCTGTTTCTTTCTCCGTTTCTCCGTTTCTTTCTTCGTTTCACCGTTTCTTTCTTCGTTTCTCCTTTTATATCTTCGTTTCTCCATTTATTTCACCGTTTCTTTCTTCGTTTCTCCGTTTCATTCGTCGTTCCTCCGTTTCTTTCTTCGCTTCTCCGTTTCTTTGTTCGTTTCTCCGTTTCTTTCTCTGTTTCTCCGTTTCTTTCTTCATTTCTCCGTTTATTTCTTCGTTTCTCCGCTTCATTCTTCGTTTCTGCGTTTCATTGTTCGTTTCTCCGTTTCTTTCTTCGTTTCTCCGTTTCTTTGTTCGTTTCTCCGTTTCTTTCTTCGTTTCTCGGTTTATTTCTTCGTTTCTCCATTTATTTCACCGTTTCTTTCTTCGTTTCTCCGTTTCATTCGTCGTTCCTCCGTTTCTTTCTTCGCTTCTCCGTTTCTTTGTTCGTTTCTCCGTTTCTTTCTTTGTTTCTCCGTTTCTTTCTTCATTTCTCCGTTTATTTTTTCGTTTCTCCGTCTCATTCTACGTTTCTGCGTTTCATTGTTCGTTTCTCTGTTTCTTTCTCCGTTTCTCCGTTACTTTCTTCGTTTCACCGTTTCTTTGTTCGTTTCTCCGTTACTTTCTTCGTTTCTCCGTTTCTTTCTTCGTTTCTCCGTTTATTTCTTCGTTTCTCCATTTATTTCTCCGTTTCTCGGTTTCTTTCTTCGTTACTCCGGTTCTTTCTTCGTTTCTCGGTTTCTTTCTTCGTTTCTCCGATTCTTTCTTCGTTTCTCCGTTTCTTCCTTCGTTTCTCCGTTTCTTTGTTCGTTTCTCCGTTTCTTTGTTCGTTTCTCCGTTTCTTTCTTCGTTTCTTCGTTTCTTCATTTCTTTCTTCGTTTCTCCGTTTCTTTCTACGTTTCTCCGTCTCTTTCTTCGTTTCTCTGTTTCTTTCTCCGTTTCTCCGTTACTTTCTTCGTTTCACCGTTTCTTTGTTCGTTTCTCCGTTACTTTCTTCGTTTCTCCGTTTCTTTCTTCGTTTCTCCGTTTATTTCTTCGTTTCTCCATTTATTTCTCCGTTTCTCGGTTTCTTTCTTCGTTACTCCGGTTCTTTCTTCGTTTCTCGGTTTCTTTCTTCGTTTCTCCGATTCTTTCTTCGTTTCTCCGTTTCTTCCTTCGTTTCTCCGTTTCTTTGTTCGTTTCTCCGTTTCTTTGTTCGTTTCTCCGTTTCTTTCTTCGTTTCTTCGTTTCTTCATTTCTTTCTTCGTTTCTCCGTTTCTTTCTACGTTTCTCCGTCTCTTTCTTCGTTTCTCCGTTTCTTTCTTCGTTTCTTCGTTTCCTTGTTCGTTTCTCCGTTTATTTCTTCGTTTCTCCATTTATTTCTCCGTTTCTTTGTTCGTTTCTCCGTTTCTTTGTTCGTTTCTCCGTTTCTTTCTCCGTTCCTCCTGTTTCTTTCTCCTTTTCTGCGTTTCTTTCTTCGTTTCTCCGTTTCTTTCTTCGTTTCTCCGTTTCATTGTTCGTTTCTCCGTTTCTTTCTCCGTTTTTCCGTTTCTTTCTTCGTTTCTCCGTTTCTTTGTTCGTTTCTCCTTTTATTTCTTCGTTTCTCCATTTATTTCTCCGTTTCTCCGTTTATTTCTTCGTTTCTCCATTTATTTCTCCGTTTCTCCTTTTATTTCTTCGTTTCTCCATTTATTTCTCCGTTTCTCCATTCATTTCTCCGATTCTCCATTTCTTTCTTCGTTTCTCAGTTTCTTTCTTCGTTTCTCCGTTTCTTTGTTCGTTTCTCCGTTTCTTTCTTCGTTTCTGCGTTTCTTTCTTCGTTTCTCCGTTTATTTCTTCGTTTCTCCATTTATTTCTCCGTTTCTCCGTTTATTTCTTCGTTTCTCCATTTATTTCTCCGATTCTCCGATTCTTTCTTCGTTTCCCCGTTTCTTTCTTCGTTTCTCCGTTTATTTCTTCGTTTCTCCGTCTCATTCTACGTTTCTGCGTTTCATTGTTCGTTTCTCTGTTTCTTTCTCCGTTTCTCCGTTTCTTTCTTCGTTTCACCGTTTCTTTCTTCGTTTCTCCTTTTATATCTTCGTTTCTCCATTTATTTCACCGTTTCTTTCTTCGTTTCTCCGTTTCATTCGTCGTTCCTCCGTTTCTTTCTTCGCTTCTCCGTTTCTTTGTTCGTTTCTCCGTTTCTTTCTCTGTTTCTCCGTTTCTTTCTTCATTTCTCCGTTTATTTCTTCGTTTCTCCGCTTCATTCTTCGTTTCTGCGTTTCATTGTTCGTTTCTCCGTTTCTTTCTTCGTTTCTCCGTTTCTTTGTTCGTTTCTCCGTTTCTTTCTCCGTTTCTCGGTTTATTTCTTCGTTTCTCCGTTTCACCGTTTCTTTCTTCGATTCATCGTTTCTTTCTTCATTTCTCCGTTTCTTTCTTCGTTTCTCCGTTACTTTCTTCGTTTCTCCGTTTCTTTCTTCGTTTCTCCGTTTATTTCTTCGTTTCTCCATTTATTTCTCCGTTTCTCGGTTTCTTTCTTCGTTACTCCGGTTCTTTCTTCGTTTCTCGGTTTCTTTGTTCGTTTCTCCGATTCTTTCTTCGTTTCTCCGTTTCTTCCTTCGTTTCTCCGTTTCTTTGTTCGTTTCTCCGTTTCTTTCTTCGTTTCTTCGTTTCTTTCTTCGTTTCTTCATTTCTTTCTTCGTTTCTCCGTTTCTTTTTTCGTTTCTCCGTTTCTTTCTTCGTTTCTCCGTTTCTTTCTTCGTTTCTGCGTTTCTTTCTTCGTTTCTCCGTTTCTTTGTTCGTTTCTCCGTTTCTTTGTTCGTTTCTCCGATTCTTTCTTCGTTTCTCCGTCTCTTCCTTCGTTTCTCCGTTTCTTTGTTCGTTTCTCCGTTTCTTTCTTCGTTTCTTCGTTTCTTTCTTCGTTTCTTCATTTCTTTCTTCGTTTCTCCGTTTCTTTTTTCGTTTCTCCGTTTCTTTCTTCGTTTCTCCGTTTCTTTCTTCGTTTCTTCGTTTCCTTGTTCGTTTCTCCGTTTATTTCTTCGTTTCTCCATTTATTTCTCCGTTTCTTTGATCGTTTCTCCGTTTCTTTGTTCGTTTCTCCGTTTCTTTCTCCGTTCCTCCTGTTTCTTTCTCCTTTTCTGCGTTTCTCTCTTCGTTTCTCCGTTTCTTTCTTCGTTTCTCCGTTTCATTGTTCGTTTCTCCGTTTCTTTCTCCGTTTTTCCGTTTCTTTCTTCGTTTCTCCGTTTCTTTGTTCGTTTCTCCTTTTATTTCTTCGTTTCTCCATTTATTTCTCCGTTTCTCCGTTTATTTCTTCGTTTCTCCATTTATTTCTCCGTTTCTCCTTTCATTTCTTCGTTTCTCCATTTATTTCTCCGTTTCTCCATTTATTTCTCCGATTCTCCATTTCTTTCTTCGTTTCTCAGTTTCTTTCTTCGTTTCTCCGTTTCTTTGTTCGTTTCTCCGTTTCTTTCTTCGTTTCTGCGTTTCTTTCTTCGTTTCTCCGTTTATTTCTTCGTTTCTCCATTTATTTCTCCGTTTCTCCGTTTATTTCTTCGTTTCTCCATTTATTTCTCCGATTCTCCATTTATTTCTCCGTTTATTTCTTCGTTTCTCCATTTATTTCTCCGTTTCTTTCTTCGTTCCTCCGTTTCTTTCTTCGTTTCTCCGTTTCTTTCTTCGTTTCTCCGTTTCTTTCTTCGTTTCTGCGTTTCTTTGTTCGTTGCTCCGTTTCTTTGTTCGTTTCTCCGTTTCTTTGTTCGTTTCTCCGTTTCTTTGTTCGTTCCTCCGTTTCATTCTTCGTTTCACCTTTTCTTTCTTCGTTTCCCCGTTTCTTTCTTCGTTTCTCCGTTTCTTTGTTCGTTTCTCCGTTTCTTTCTTTGTTTCTGCGTTTCTTTCTTCATTTCTCCGTTTATTTCTTCGTTTCTCCGTCTCATTCTACGTTTCTGCGTTTCATTGTTCGTTTCTCCGTTTCTTTCTTCGTTTCTCCGTTTATTTCTTCGTTTCTCCATTTATTTCTCCGTTTCTCGGTTTCTTTCTTCGTTTCTCCGTTTCTTTCTTCGTATCTCCGTTTCTTTCTACGTTTCTCCGTTTCTTTGTTCGTTTCTCCGTTTCTTTCTTAGTTTCTCTGTTTCTTTCTTCGTTTCTCCGTTTCTTTCTTCGTTTCACCGTTTCTTTCTTCGTTTCCACGTTTCCTTGTTCGTTTCTCCGTTTATTTCTTCGTTTCACGATTTATTTCTCCGTTTCTTTCTCCGTTTCTCCGTTTCTTTGTTCGTTTCTCCGTTTACTTCTTCGCTTCTGCATTTATTTCTCCGTTCCTCCGCTTCTTTCTTCGTTTCTCCGTTTCTTTGTTCGTTTCTCCGTTTCTTTCTTCGTTTCTCAGTTTCTTTCTTCGTTTCTCCGTTTCTTTGTTCGTTTCTCCGTTTATTTCTTCGTTTCTCCATTTATTTCTCCGTTTCTCCGTTTATTTCTTCGTTTCTCCATTTATTTCTCCGATTCTGCATTTCTTTCTTCGTTTCTCCGTTTCTTTGTTCGTTTCTCCGTTTCTTTCTTCGTTTCTCAGTTTCTTTCTTCGTTTCTCCGTTTCTTTGTTCGTTTCTCCGTTTCTTTCTTTGTTTCTCCGTTTCTTTCTTCATTTCTCCGTTTATTTCTTCGTTTCTCCGTCTCATTCTACGTTTCTGCGTTTCATTGTTCGTTTCTCTGTTTCTTTCTCCGTTTCTCCGTTACTTTCTTCGTTTCACCGTTTCTTTGTTCGTTTCTCCGTTACTTTCTTCGTTTCTCCGTTTCTTTCTTCGTTTCTCCGTTTATTTCTTCGTTTCTCCATTTATTTCTCCGTTTCTCGGTTTCTTTCTTCGTTACTCCGGTTCTTTCTTCGTTTCTCGGTTTCTTTCTTCGTTTCTCCGATTCTTTCTTCGTTTCTCCGTTTCTTCCTTCGTTTCTCCGTTTCTTTGTTCGTTTCTCCGTTTCTTTGTTCGTTTCTCCGTTTCTTTCTTCGTTTCTTCGTTTCTTCATTTCTTTCTTCGTTTCTCCGTTTCTTTCTACGTTTCTCCGTTTCTTTCTTCGTTTCTCCGTTTCTTTCTTCGTTTCTTCGTTTCCTTGTTCGTTTCTCCGTTTATTTCTTCGTTTCTCCATTTATTTCTCCGTTTCTTTGTTCGTTTCTCCGTTTCTTTGTTCGTTTCTCCGTTTCTTTCTCCGTTCCTCCTGTTTCTTTCTCCTTTTCTGCGTTTCTTTCTTCGTTTCTCCGTTTCTTTCTTCGTTTCTCCGTTTCATTGTTCGTTTCTCCGTTTCTTTCTCCGTTTTTCCGTTTCTTTCTTCGTTTCTCCGTTTCTTTGTTCGTTTCTCCTTTTATTTCTTCGTTTCTCCATTTATTTCTCCGTTTCTCCGTTTATTTCTTCGTTTCTCCATTTATTTCTCCGTTTCTCCTTTTATTTCTTCGTTTCTCCATTTATTTCTCCGTTTCTCCATTCATTTCTCCGATTCTCCATTTCTTTCTTCGTTTCTCAGTTTCTTTCTTCGTTTCTCCGTTTCTTTGTTCGTTTCTCCGTTTCTTTCTTCGTTTCTGCGTTTCTTTCTTCGTTTCTCCGTTTATTTCTTCGTTTCTCCATTTATTTCTCCGTTTCTCCGTTTATTTCTTCGTTTCTCCATTTATTTCTCCGATTCTCCGATTCTTTCTTCGTTTCCCCGTTTCTTTCTTCGTTTCTCCGTTTATTTCTTCGTTTCTCCGTCTCATTCTACGTTTCTGCGTTTCATTGTTCGTTTCTCTGTTTCTTTCTCCGTTTCTCCGTTTCTTTCTTCGTTTCACCGTTTCTTTCTTCGTTTCTCCTTTTATATCTTCGTTTCTCCATTTATTTCACCGTTTCTTTCTTCGTTTCTCCGTTTCATTCGTCGTTCCTCCGTTTCTTTCTTCGCTTCTCCGTTTCTTTGTTCGTTTCTCCGTTTCTTTCTCTGTTTCTCCGTTTCTTTCTTCATTTCTCCGTTTATTTCTTCGTTTCTCCGCTTCATTCTTCGTTTCTGCGTTTCATTGTTCGTTTCTCCGTTTCTTTCTTCGTTTCTCCGTTTCTTTGTTCGTTTCTCCGTTTCTTTCTCCGTTTCTCGGTTTATTTCTTCGTTTCTCCGTTTCACCGTTTCTTTCTTCGATTCATCGTTTCTTTCTTCATTTCTCCGTTTCTTTCTTCGTTTCTCCGTTACTTTCTTCGTTTCTCCGTTTCTTTCTTCGTTTCTCCGTTTATTTCTTCGTTTCTCCATTTATTTCTCCGTTTCTCGGTTTCTTTCTTCGTTACTCCGGTTCTTTCTTCGTTTCTCGGTTTCTTTGTTCGTTTCTCCGATTCTTTCTTCGTTTCTCCGTTTCTTCCTTCGTTTCTCCGTTTCTTTGTTCGTTTCTCCGTTTCTTTCTTCGTTTCTTCGTTTCTTTCTTCGTTTCTTCATTTCTTTCTTCGTTTCTCCGTTTCTTTTTTCGTTCCTCCGTTTCTTTCTTCGCTTCTCCGTTTCTTTGTTCGTTTCTCCGTTTCTTTCTCTGTTTCTCCGTTTCTTTCTTCATTTCTCCGTTTATTTCTTCGTTTCTCCGCTTCATTCTTCGTTTCTTCGTTTCTCCGTTTCACCGTTTCTTTCTTCGCTTCTCCGTTTCTTTGTTCGTTTCTCCGTTTCTTTCTTCGTTTCTCCGTTACTTTCTTCGTTTCTCCGTTTCTTTCTTCGTTTCTCCGTTTATTTCTTCGTTTCTCCATTTATTTCTCCGTTTCTCGGTTTCTTTCTTCGTTACTCCGGTTCTTTCTTCGTTTCTCGGTTTCTTTGTTCGTTTCTCCGATTCTTTCTTCGTTTCTCCGTTTCTTCCTTCGTTTCTCCGTTTCTTTGTTCGTTTCTCCGTTTCTTTCTTCGTTTCTTCGTTTCTTTCTTCGTTTCTTCATTTCTTTCTTCGTTTCTCCGTTTCTTTTTTCGTTTCTCCGTTTCTTTCTTCGTTTCTCCGTTTCTTTCTTCGTTTCTGCGTTTCTTTCTTCGTTTCTCCGTTTCTTTGTTCGTTTCTCCGTTTCTTTGTTCGTTTCTCCGTTTCTTTGTTCGTTTCTCCGTTTCTTTGTTCGTTTCTCCGTTTATTTCTTCTTTTCTCCATTTATTTCTCCGTTTCTCCGTTTATTTCTTCGTTTCTCCATTTATTTCTCCGATTCTCCGTTTCTTTCTTCGTTTCCCCGTTTCTTTCTTCGTTTCTCCGTTTCTTTGTTCGTTTCTCCGTTTCTTTCTTTGTTTCTCCGTTTCTTTCTTCATTCCTCCGTTTATTTCTTCGTTTCTCCGTCTCATTCTACGTTTCTGCGTTTCATTGTTCGTTTCTCTGTTTCTTTCTTCGTTTTTCCGTTTCTTTCTCCGTTTCTCGGTTTATTTCTTCGTTTCTCCGTTTCTTTCTTCGTTTCTCTGTTTCTTTCTTCGTTTCTCCGTTTCTTTCTTCGTTTCACCGTTTCTTTCTTCGTTTCTCCGTTTATATCTTCGTTTCTCCATTTATTTCACCGTTTCCTTCTTCGTTTCTCCGTTTCATTCGTCGTTTATCCGTTTCTTTCTTCGTTTCTCCGTTTCTTTGTTCGTTTCTCCGTTTCTTTCTTTGTTTCTCCGTGTCTTTCTTCATTTCTCCGTTTATTTCTTCGTTTCTCCGATTCATTCATCGTTTCTGCGTTTCATTGTTCGTTTCTCCGTTTCTTTCTTCGTTTCTCCGTTTCTTTGTTCGCTTCTCCATTTATTTCTTCGTTTCTCTGTTTCTTTCTTCGTTTCTCCGTTTCTTTCTTCGTTTCACCGTTTCTTTCTTCGTTTCTCCGTTTATATCTTCGTTTCTCCATTTATTTCACCGTTTCTTTCTTCGTTTCTCCGTTTCATTCGTCGTTTATCCGTTTCTTTCTTCGTTTCTCCGTTTCTTTCTTCATTTCTCCGTTTCTTTCTTCGTTTCTCCGTTTCTTTCTTCGTTTCTCCGTTTCTTTCTTCGTTTCTCCGTTTATTTCTTCGTTTCGCCATTTATTTCTCCGTTTCTCGGTTTCTTTCTTCGTTACTCCGGTTCTTTCTTCGTTTCTCGGTTTCTTTCTTCGTTTCTCCGATTCTTTCTTCGTTTCTCCGTTTCTGCCTTCGTTTCTCCGTTTCTTGTTCGTTTCTCCGTTTCTTTCTTCGTTTCTTCGTTTCTTTCTTCGTTTCTCCGTTTCTTTCTTCATTTCTCCGTTTCTTTCTTCGTTTCTCCGTTTCTTTCTTCGTTTCTCCGTTTCTTTCTTCGTTTCTCCGTTTATTTCTTCGTTTCTCCATTTATTTCTCCGTTTCTCGGTTTCTTTCTTCGTTTCTCCGTTTCTTTCTTCGTATCTCCGTTTCTTTCTACGTTTCTCCGTTTCTTTCTTCGTTTCTCCGTTTCTTTCTTCGTTTCTCCGTTTCCTTGTTCGTTTCTCCGTTTATTTCTTCGTTTCTCCATTTATTTCTCCGTTTATTTCTTCGTTTCTCCATTTATTTCTCCGTTTCTTTCTTCGTTCCTCCGTTTCTTTCTTCGTTTCTCCGTTTCTTTCTTCGTTTCTCCGTTTCTTTCTTCGTTTCTGCGTTTCTTTGTTCGTTGCTCCGTTTCTTTGTTCGTTTCTCCGTTTCTTTGTTCGTTTCTCCGTTTCTTTGTTCGTTCCTCCGTTTCATTCTTCGTTTCACCGTTTCTTTCTTCGTTTCCCCGTTTCTTTCTTCGTTTCTCCGTTTCTATGTTCGTTTCTCCGTTTCTTTCTTTGTTTCTCCGTTTCTTTCTTCATTTCTCCGTTTATTTCTTCGTTTCTCCGTCTCATTCTACGTTTCTGCGTTTCACTGTTCGTTTCTCCGTTTCTTTCTTCGTTTCTCCGTTTATTTCTTCGTTTCTCCATTTATTTCTCCGTTTCTCGGTTTCTTTCTTCGTTTCTCCGTTTCTTTCTTCGTATCTCCGTTTCTTTCTACGTTTCTCCGTTTCTTTCTTCGTTTCTCCGTTTCTTTCTTCGTTTCTGCGTTTCTTTGTTCGTTTCTCCGTTTCTTTGTTCGTTTCTCCGTTTCTTTCTTCGTTTCTCTGTTTCTTTCTTCGTTTCTCCGTTTCTTTCTTCGTTTCACCGTTTCTTTCTTCGTTTCCCCGTTTCCTTGTTCGTTTCTCCGTTTATTTCTTCGTTTCACCATTTATTTCTCCGTTTCTTTCTCCGTTTCTCCGTTTCTTTGTTCGTTTCTCCGTTTACTTCTTCGCTTCTGCATTTATTTCTCCGTTCCTCCGTTTCTTTCTCCGTTTCTCCGTTTCTTTGTTCGTTTCTCCGTTTCTTTCTTCGTTTCTCAGTTTCTTTCTTCGTTTCTCCGTTTCTTTGTTCGTTTCTCCGTTTATTTCTTCGTTTCTCCATTTATTTCTCCGTTTCTCCGTTTATTTCTTCGTTTCTCCATTTATTTCTCCGATTCTCCGATTCTTTCTTCGTTTCCCCGTTTCTTTCTTCGTTTCTCCGTTTATTTCTTCGTTTCTCCGTCTCATTCTACGTTTCTGCGTTTCATTGTTCGTTTCTCTGTTTCTTTCTCCGTTTCTCCGTTTCTTTCTTCGTTTCACCGTTTCTTTCTTCGTTTCTCCTTTTATATCTTCGTTTCTCCATTTATTTCACCGTTTCTTTCTTCGTTTCTCCGTTTCATTCGTCGTTCCTCCGTTTCTTTCTTCGCTTCTCCGTTTCTTTGTTCGTTTCTCCGTTTCTTTCTCTGTTTCTCCGTTTCTTTCTTCATTTCTCCGTTTATTTCTTCGTTTCTCCGCTTCATTCTTCGTTTCTGCGTTTCATTGTTCGTTTCTCCGTTTCTTTCTTCGTTTCTCCGTTTCTTTGTTCGTTTCTCCGTTTCTTTCTCCGTTTCTCGGTTTATTTCTTCGTTTCTCCGTTTCACCGTTTCTTTCTTCGATTCATCGTTTCTTTCTTCATTTCTCCGTTTCTTTCTTCGTTTCTCCGTTACTTTCTTCGTTTCTCCGTTTCTTTCTTCGTTTCTCCGTTTATTTCTTCGTTTCTCCATTTATTTCTCCGTTTCTCGGTTTCTTTCTTCGTTACTCCGGTTCTTTCTTCGTTTCTCGGTTTCTTTGTTCGTTTCTCCGATTCTTTCTTCGTTTCTCCGTTTCTTCCTTCGTTTCTCCGTTTCTTTGTTCGTTTCTCCGTTTCTTTCTTCGTTTCTTCGTTTCTTTCTTCGTTTCTTCATTTCTTTCTTCGTTTCTCCGTTTCTTTTTTCGTTCCTCCGTTTCTTTCTTCGCTTCTCCGTTTCTTTGTTCGTTTCTCCGTTTCTTTCTCTGTTTCTCCGTTTCTTTCTTCATTTCTCCGTTTATTTCTTCGTTTCTCCGCTTCATTCTTCGTTTCTTCGTTTCTCCGTTTCACCGTTTCTTTCTTCGCTTCTCCGTTTCTTTGTTCGTTTCTCCGTTTCTTTCTTCGTTTCTCCGTTACTTTCTTCGTTTCTCCGTTTCTTTCTTCGTTTCTCCGTTTATTTCTTCGTTTCTCCATTTATTTCTCCGTTTCTCGGTTTCTTTCTTCGTTACTCCGGTTCTTTCTTCGTTTCTCGGTTTCTTTGTTCGTTTCTCCGATTCTTTCTTCGTTTCTCCGTTTCTTCCTTCGTTTCTCCGTTTCTTTGTTCGTTTCTCCGTTTCTTTCTTCGTTTCTTCGTTTCTTTCTTCGTTTCTTCATTTCTTTCTTCGTTTCTCCGTTTCTTTTTTCGTTTCTCCGTTTCTTTCTTCGTTTCTCCGTTTCTTTCTTCGTTTCTGCGTTTCTTTCTTCGTTTCTCCGTTTCTTTGTTCGTTTCTCCGTTTCTTTGTTCGTTTCTCCGTTTCTTTGTTCGTTTCTCCGTTTCTTTGTTCGTTTCTCCGTTTATTTCTTCTTTTCTCCATTTATTTCTCCGTTTCTCCGTTTATTTCTTCGTTTCTCCATTTATTTCTCCGATTCTCCGTTTCTTTCTTCGTTTCCCCGTTTCTTTCTTCGTTTCTCCGTTTCTTTGTTCGTTTCTCCGTTTCTTTCTTTGTTTCTCCGTTTCTTTCTTCATTCCTCCGTTTATTTCTTCGTTTCTCCGTCTCATTCTACGTTTCTGCGTTTCATTGTTCGTTTCTCTGTTTCTTTCTTCGTTTTTCCGTTTCTTTCTCCGTTTCTCGGTTTATTTCTTCGTTTCTCCGTTTCTTTCTTCGTTTCTCTGTTTCTTTCTTCGTTTCTCCGTTTCTTTCTTCGTTTCACCGTTTCTTTCTTCGTTTCTCCGTTTATATCTTCGTTTCTCCATTTATTTCACCGTTTCCTTCTTCGTTTCTCCGTTTCATTCGTCGTTTATCCGTTTCTTTCTTCGTTTCTCCGTTTCTTTGTTCGTTTCTCCGTTTCTTTCTTTGTTTCTCCGTGTCTTTCTTCATTTCTCCGTTTATTTCTTCGTTTCTCCGATTCATTCATCGTTTCTGCGTTTCATTGTTCGTTTCTCCGTTTCTTTCTTCGTTTCTCCGTTTCTTTGTTCGCTTCTCCATTTATTTCTTCGTTTCTCTGTTTCTTTCTTCGTTTCTCCGTTTCTTTCTTCGTTTCACCGTTTCTTTCTTCGTTTCTCCGTTTATATCTTCGTTTCTCCATTTATTTCACCGTTTCTTTCTTCGTTTCTCCGTTTCATTCGTCGTTTATCCGTTTCTTTCTTCGTTTCTCCGTTTCTTTCTTCATTTCTCCGTTTCTTTCTTCGTTTCTCCGTTTCTTTCTTCGTTTCTCCGTTTCTTTCTTCGTTTCTCCGTTTATTTCTTCGTTTCGCCATTTATTTCTCCGTTTCTCGGTTTCTTTCTTCGTTACTCCGGTTCTTTCTTCGTTTCTCGGTTTCTTTCTTCGTTTCTCCGATTCTTTCTTCGTTTCTCCGTTTCTGCCTTCGTTTCTCCGTTTCTTGTTCGTTTCTCCGTTTCTTTCTTCGTTTCTTCGTTTCTTTCTTCGTTTCTCCGTTTCTTTCTTCATTTCTCCGTTTCTTTCTTCGTTTCTCCGTTTCTTTCTTCGTTTCTCCGTTTCTTTCTTCGTTTCTCCGTTTATTTCTTCGTTTCTCCATTTATTTCTCCGTTTCTCGGTTTCTTTCTTCGTTTCTCCGTTTCTTTCTTCGTTTCTCCGTTTCTTTCTTCGTTTCTCCGTTTCTTTCTTCGTTTCTGCGTTTCTTTGTTCGTTGCTCCGTTTCTTTGTTCGTTTCTCCGTTTCTTTGTTCGTTTCTCCGTTTCTTTGTTCGTTCCTCCGTTTCATTCTTCGTTTCACCGTTTCTTTCTTCGTTTCCCCGTTTCTTTCTTCGTTTCTCCGTTTCTATGTTCGTTTCTCCGTTTCTTTCTTTGTTTCTCCGTTTCTTTCTTCATTTCTCCGTTTATTTCTTCGTTTCTCCGTCTCATTCTACGTTTCTGCGTTTCATTGTTCGTTTCTCCGTTTCTTTCTTCGTTTCTCCGTTTATTTCTTCGTTTCTCCATTTATTTCTTCGTTTCTTCGTTTCTTTCTTCGTTTCTCCGTTTCTTTCTTCATTTCTCCGTTTCTTTCTTCGTTTCTCCGTTTCTTTCTTCGTTTCTCCGTTTCTTTCTTCGTTTCTCCGTTTATTTCTTCGTTTCTCCATTTATTTCTCCGTTTCTCGGTTTCTTTCTTCGTTTCTCCGTTTCTTTCTTCGTATCTCCGTTTCTTTCTACGTTTCTCCGTTTCTTTCTTCGTTTCTCCGTTTCTTTCTTCGTTTCTCCGTTTCCTTGTTCGTTTCTCCGTTTATTTCTTCGTTTCTCCATTTATTTCTCCGTTTATTTCTTCGTTTCTCCATTTATTTCTCCGTTTCTTTCTTCGTTCCTCCGTTTCTTTCTTCGTTTCTCCGTTTCTTTCTTCGTTTCTCCGTTTCTTTCTTCGTTTCTGCGTTTCTTTGTTCGTTGCTCCGTTTCTTTGTTCGTTTCTCCGTTTCTTTGTTCGTTTCTCCGTTTCTTTGTTCGTTCCTCCGTTTCATTCTTCGTTTCACCGTTTCTTTCTTCGTTTCCCCGTTTCTTTCTTCGTTTCTCCGTTTCTTTGTTCGTTTCTCCGTTTCTTTCTTTGTTTCTGCGTTTCTTTCTTCATTTCTCCGTTTATTTCTTCGTTTCTCCGTCTCATTCTACGTTTCTGCGTTTCATTGTTCGTTTCTCCGTTTCTTTCTTCGTTTCTCCGTTTATTTCTTCGTTTCTCCATTTATTTCTCCGTTTCTCGGTTTCTTTCTTCGTTTCTCCGTTTCTTTCTTCGTATCTCCGTTTCTTTCTACGTTTCTCCGTTTCTTTGTTCGTTTCTCCGTTTCTTTCTTCGTTTCTCTGTTTCTTTCTTCGTTTCTCCGTTTCTTTCTTCGTTTCACCGTTTCTTTCTTCGTTTCCACGTTTCCTTGTTCGTTTCTCCGTTTATTTCTTCGTTTCACGATTTATTTCTCCGTTTCTTTCTCCGTTTCTCCGTTTCTTTGTTCGTTTCTCCGTTTACTTCTTCGCTTCTGCATTTATTTCTCCGTTCCTCCGCTTCTTTCTTCGTTTCTCCGTTTCTTTGTTCGTTTCTCCGTTTCTTTCTTCGTTTCTCAGTTTCTTTCTTCGTTTCTCCGTTTCTTTGTTCGTTTCTCCGTTTATTTCTTCGTTTCTCCATTTATTTCTCCGTTTCTCCGTTTATTTCTTCGTTTCTCCATTTATTTCTCCGATTCTGCATTTCTTTCTTCGTTTCTCCGTTTCTTTGTTCGTTTCTCCGTTTCTTTCTTCGTTTCTCAGTTTCTTTCTTCGTTTCTCCGTTTCTTTGTTCGTTTCTCCGTTTCTTTCTTTGTTTCTCCGTTTCTTTCTTCATTTCTCCGTTTATTTCTTCGTTTCTCCGTCTCATTCTACGTTTCTGCGTTTCATTGTTCGTTTCTCTGTTTCTTTCTCCGTTTCTCCGTTACTTTCTTCGTTTCACCGTTTCTTTCTTCGTTTCTCCTTTTATATCTTCGTTTCTCCATTTATTTCACCGTTTCTTTCTTCGTTTCTCCGTTTCATTCGTCGTTCCGCCGTTTCTTTCTTCGCTTCTCCGTTTCTTTGTTCGTTTCTCCGTTTCTTTCTCTGTTTCTCCGTTTCTTTCTTCATTTCTCCGTTTATTTCTTCATTTCACCGCTTCATTCTTCGTTTCTGCGTTTCATTGTTCGTTTCTCCGTTTCTTTCTTCGTTTCTCCGTTTCTTTGTTCGTTTCTCCGTTTCTTTCTCCGTTTCTCGGTTTATTTCTTCGTTTCTCCGTTTCACCGTTTCTTTCTTCGATTCTCCGTTTCTTTCTTCATTTCTCCGTTTCTTTCTTCGTTTCTCCGTTTATTTCTTCGTTTCTCCGTTTATTTCTTCGTTTCTCCTTTTATTTCTCCGTTCCTCCGTTTCTTTCTTCGGGTCTGCGTTTCTTTCTTCGTTTCTCCGTTTCTTTTTCCGTTTCTCGGTTTATTTCTTCGTTTCTCCATTCATTTCTCCGTTTCTTTCTTCGTTTCTCCGTTTCTTTCTTCGTTTCTCCGTTTCTTTCTTCATTTCTCCGTTTCTTTCTTCTTTTCTCCGTTTCTTTGTTCGTTTCTCCGTTTCTTTTTCCGTTTCTCGGTTTATTTCTTCGTTTCTCCATTTATTTCTCCGTTTCTTTCTTCGTTTCTCCGTTTCTTTCTTCGTTTCTCCGTTTCTTTCATCGTTTCTGCGTTTCTTTGTTCGTTTCTCCGTTTCTTTGTTCGTTTCTCCGTTTCTTTCTTCGTTTCTCTGTTTCTTTCTTCGTTTCTCCGTTTCTTTCTTCGTTTCACGGTTTCTTTCTTCGTTTCCCCGTTTCCTTGTTCGTTTCTCCGTTTATTTCTTCGTTTCACCATTTATTTCTCCGTTTCTTTCTTCGTTTCTCCGTTTCTTTGTTCGTTTCTCCGTTTATTTCTTCGTTTCTCCATTTATTTCTCCGTTTCTCCGTTTATTTCTTTGTTTCTCCATTTATTTCTCCGATTCTCCATTTCTTTCTTCGTTTCCCCGTTTCTTTCTTCGTTTCTCCGTTTCTTTGTTCGTTTCTCCGTTTCTTTCTTCGTTTCTTCGTTTCTTTCTTCGTTTCTCCGTTTCTTTCTTCATTTCTCCGTTTCTTTCTTCGTTTCTCCGTTTCTTTCTTCGTTTCTCCGTTTCTTTCTTCGTTTCTCCGTTTATTTCTTCGTTTCTCCATTTATTTCTCCGTTTCTCGGTTTCTTTCTTCGTTTCTCCGTTTCTTTCTTCGTATCTCCGTTTCTTTCTACGTTTCTCCGTTTCTTTCTTCGTTTCTCCGTTTCTTTCTTCGTTTCTCCGTTTCCTTGTTCGTTTCTCCGTTTATTTCTTCGTTTCTCCATTTATTTCTCCGTTTATTTCTTCGTTTCTCCATTTATTTCTCCGTTTCTTTCTTCGTTCCTCCGTTTCTTTCTTCGTTTCTCCGTTTCTTTCTTCGTTTCTCCGTTTCTTTCTTCGTTTCTGCGTTTCTTTGTTCGTTGCTCCGTTTCTTTGTTCGTTTCTCCGTTTCTTTGTTCGTTTCTCCGTTTCTTTGTTCGTTCCTCCGTTTCATTCTTCGTTTCACCGTTTCTTTCTTCGTTTCCCCGTTTCTTTCTTCGTTTCTCCGTTTCTTTGTTCGTTTCTCCGTTTCTTTCTTCGTTTCTTCGTTTCTTTCTTCGTTTCTTCATTTCTTTCTTCGTTTCTCCGTTTCTTTCTTCGTTTCTCCGTTTCTTTCTTCGTTTCTCCGTTTCTTTCTTCGTTTCTGCGTTTCTTTCTTCGTTTCTCCGTTTCTTTGTTCGTTTCTCCGTTTCTTTGTTCGTTTCTCCATTTATTTCTCCGTTTCTCCGTTTATTTCTTCGTTTCTCCATTTATTTCTCCGATTCTCCGTTTCTTTCTTCGTTTCCCCGTTTCTTTCTTCGTTTCTCCGTTTCTTTGTTCGTTTCTCCGTTTCTTTCTTTGTTTCTCCGTTTCTTTCTTCATTCCTCCGTTTATTTCTTCGTTTCTCCGTCTCATTCTACGTTTCTGCGTTTCATTGTTCGTTTCTCTGTTTCTTTCTTCGTTTTTCCGTTTCTTTCTCCGTTTCTCGGTTTATTTCTTCGTTTCTCCGTTTCTTTCTTCGTTTCTCTGTTTCTTTCTTCGTTTCTCCGTTTCTTTCTTCGTTTCACCGTTTCTTTCTTCGTTTCTCCGTTTATATCTTCGTTTCTCCATTTATTTCACCGTTTCTTTCTTCGTTTCTCCGTTTCATTCGTCGTTTATCCGTTTCTTTCTTCGTTTCTCCGTTTCTTTGTTCGTTTCTCCGTTTCTTTCTTTGTTTCTCCGTGTCTTTCTTCATTTCTCCGTTTATTTCTTCGTTTCTCCGATTCATTCATCGTTTCTGCGTTTCATTGTTCGTTTCCCCGTTTCTTTCTTCGTTTCTCCGTTTCTTTGTTCGCTTCTCCAATTATTTCTCCGTTTCCTTGTTCGTTTCTCCGTTTCTTTTTACGTTTCTCGGTTTATTTCTTCGTTTCTCCATTTATTTCTCCGTTTCTTTCTTCGTTTCTCCGTTTCTTTCTTCGTTTCTCCGTTTCTTTCTTCATTTCTCCGTTTCTTTCTTCGTTTCTCCGTTTCTTTCTTCGTTTCTCCGTTTCTTTCTTCGTTTCTCCGTTTATTTCGTCGTTTCTCCATTTATTTCTCCGTTTCTCGGTTTCTTTCTTCGTTACTCCGGTTCTTTCTTCGTTTCACGGTTTCTTTCTTCGTTTCTCCGATTCTTTCTTCGTTTCTCCGTTTCTTTCTTCGTTTCCCCGTTTCTTTCATCGTTTCTCCATTTCTTTGTTCGTTTCTCCGTTCCTTTCTTCGTTTCTCCGTCTATTTCTTCGTTTCTCCATTTATTTCTCCGTTTCTCCGTTTCTTTCGTCGTTTCTCCGGTTCTTTGTTCGTTTCTCCGTTTCTTTGTTCGTTTCTTCGTTTCTTTGTTCGTTTCTCCGTTCCTTTCTTCGTTTCTCCGTTTATTTGTTCGTTTCGCCATTTATTTCTTCGTTTCTCCGTTTCTTTCTTCGTTTCTCGGTTTATTTCTTCGTTTCTCCATTTATTTCTCCGTTTCTTTCTTCGTTTCTCCGTTTCTTTCTTCGTTTCTCCGTTTATTTCGTCGTTTCTCCATTTATTTCTCCGTTTCTCGGTTTCTTTCTTCGTTACTCCGGTTCTTTCTTCGTTTCACGGTTTCTTTCTTCGTTTCTCCGATTCTTTCTTCGTTTCTCCGTTTCTTTCTTCGTTTCCCCGTTTCTTTCATCGTTTCTCCATTTCTTTGTTCGTTTCTCCGTTCCTTTCTTCGTTTCTCCGTCTATTTCTTCGTTTCTCCATTTATTTCTCCGTTTCTCCGTTTCTTTCGTCGTTTCTCCGGTTCTTTGTTCGTTTCTCCGTTTCTTTGTTCGTTTCTTCGTTTCTTTGTTCGTTTCTCCGTTCCTTTCTTCGTTTCTCCGTTTATTTGTTCGTTTCGCCATTTATTTCTTCGTTTCTCCGTTTCTTTCTTCGTTTCTCGGTTTATTTCTTCGTTTCTCCATTTATTTCTCCGTTTCTTTCTTCGTTTCTCCGTTTCTTTCTTCGTTTCTCCGTTTCTTTCTTCGTTTCTTCATTTCTTTCTTCGTTTCTCCGTTTCTTTTTTCGTTTCTCCGTTTCTTTCTTCGTTTCTCCGTTTCTTTCTTCGTTTCTCCTTTTATTTCTTCGTTTCTCCATTTATTTCTCCGTTTCTCCGTTTATTTCTTCGTTTCTCCATTTATTTCTCCGTTTCTCCTTTTATTTCTTCGTTTCTCCATTTATTTCTCCGTTTCTCCATTTATTTCTCCGATTCTCCATTTCTTTCTTCGTTTCTCAGTTTCTTTCTTCGTTTCTCCGTTTCTTTGTTCGTTTCTCCGTTTCTTTCTTCGTTTCTGCGTTTCTTTCTTCGTTTCTCCGTTTATTTCTTCGTTTCTCCATTTATTTCTCCGTTTCTCCGTTTATTTCTTCGTTTCTCCATTTATTTCTCCGATTCTCCGATTCTTTCTTCGTTTCCCCGTTTCTTTCTTCGTTTCTCCGTTTATTTCTTCGTTTCTCCGTCTCATTCTACGTTTCTGCGTTTCATTGTTCGTTTCTCTGTTTCTTTCTCCGTTTCTCCGTTTCTTTCTTCGTTTCACCGTTTCTTTCTTCGTTTCTCCTTTTATATCTTCGTTTCTCCATTTATTTCACCGTTTCTTTCTTCGTTTCTCCGTTTCATTCGTCGTTCCTCCGTTTCTTTCTTCGCTTCTCCGTTTCTTTGTTCGTTTCTCCGTTTCTTTCTCTGTTTCTCCGTTTCTTTCTTCATTTCTCCGTTTATTTCTTCGTTTCTCCGCTTCATTCTTCGTTTCTTCGTTTCTCCGTTTCACCGTTTCTTTCTTCGTTTCTCCGTTTCTTTGTTCGTTTCTCCGTTTCTTTCTTCGTTTCTCCGTTACTTTCTTCGTTTCTCCGTTTCTTTCTTCGTTTCTCCGTTTATTTCTTCGTTTCTCCATTTATTTCTCCGTTTCTCGGTTTCTTTCTTCGTTACTCCGGTTCTTTCTTCGTTTCTCGGTTTCTTTGTTCGTTTCTCCGATTCTTTCTTCGTTTCTCCGTTTCTTCCTTCGTTTCTCCGTTTCTTTGTTCGTTTCTCCGTTTCTTTCTTCGTTTCTTCGTTTCTTTCTTCGTTTCTTCATTTCTTTCTTCGTTTCTCCGTTTCTTTTTTCGTTTCTCCGTTTCTTTCTTTGTTTCTCCGTGTCTTTCTTCATTTCTCCGTTTATTTCTTCGTTTCTCCGATTCATTCATCGTTTCTGCGTTTCATTGTTCGTTTCTCCGTTTCTTTCTTCGTTTCTCCGTTTCTTTGTTCGCTTCTCCATTTATTTCTTCGTTTCTCTGTTTCTTTCTTCGTTTCTCCGTTTCTTTCTTCGTTTCACGGTTTCTTTCTTCGTTTCTCCGTTTATATCTTCGTTTCTCCATTTATTTCACCGTTTCTTTCTTCGTTTCTCCGTTTCATTCGTCGTTTATCCGTTTCTTTCTTCGTTTCTCCGTTTCTTTCTTCATTTCTCCGTTTCTTTCTTCGTTTCTCCGTTTCTTTCTTCGTTTCTCCGTTTCTTTCTTCGTTTCTCCGTTTATTTCTTCGTTTCTCCATTTATTTCTCCGTTTCTCGGTTTCTTTCTTCGTTACTCCGGTTCTTTCTTCGTTTCTCGGTTTCTTTCTTCGTTTCTGCGATTCTTTCTTCGTTTCTCCGTTTCTGCCTTCGTTTCTCCGTTTCTTGTTCGTTTCTCCGTTTCTTTCTTCGTTTCTTCGTTTCTTTCTTCGTTTCTCCGTTTCTTTCTTCATTTCTCCGTTTCTTTCTTCGTTTCTCCGTTTCTTTCTTCGTTTCTCCGTTTCTTTCTTCGTTTCTCCGTTTATTTCTTCGTTTCTCCATTTATTTCTCCGTTTCTCGGTTTCTTTCTTCGTTTCTCCGTTTCTTTCTTCGTATCTCCGTTTCTTTCTACGTTTCTCCGTTTCTTTCTTCGTTTCTCCGTTTCTTTCTTCGTTTCTCCGTTTCCTTGTTCGTTTCTCCGTTTATTTCTTCGTTTCTCCATTTATTTCTCCGTTTATTTCTTCGTTTCTCCATTTATATCTCCGTTTCTTTCTTCGTTCCTCCGTTTCTTTCTTCGTTTCTCCGTTTCTTTCTTCGTTTCTCCGTTTATTTCTTCGTTTCTCCATTTATTTCTCCGTTTCTCCTTTTATTTCTTCGTTTCTCCATTTATTTCTCCGTTTCTCCATTTATTTCTCCGATTCTCCATTTCTTTCTTCGTTTCTCAGTTTCTTTCTTCGTTTCTCCGTTTCTTTGTTCGTTTCTCCGTTTCTTTCTTCGTTTCTGCGTTTCTTTCTTCGTTTCTCCGTTTATTTCTTCGTTTCTCCATTTATTTCTCCGTTTCTCCGTTTATTTCTTCGTTTCTCCATTTATTTCTCCGATTCTCCGATTCTTTCTTCGTTTCCCCGTTTCTTTCTTCGTTTCTCCGTTTATTTCTTCGTTTCTCCGTCTCATTCTACGTTTCTGCGTTTCATTGTTCGTTTCTCTGTTTCTTTCTCCGTTTCTCCGTTTCTTTCTTCGTTTCACCGTTTCTTTCTTCGTTTCTCCTTTTATATCTTCGTTTCTCCATTTATTTCACCGTTTCTTTCTTCGTTTCTCCGTTTCATTCGTCGTTCCTCCGTTTCTTTCTTCGCTTCTCCGTTTCTTTGTTCGTTTCTCCGTTTCTTTCTCTGTTTCTCCGTTTCTTTCTTCATTTCTCCGTTTATTTCTTCGTTTCTCCGCTTCATTCTTCGTTTCTTCGTTTCTCCGTTTCACCGTTTCTTTCTTCGTTTCTCCGTTTCTTTGTTCGTTTCTCCGTTTCTTTCTTCGTTTCTCCGTTACTTTCTTCGTTTCTCCGTTTCTTTCTTCGTTTCTCCGTTTATTTCTTCGTTTCTCCATTTATTTCTCCGTTTCTCGGTTTCTTTCTTCGTTACTCCGGTTCTTTCTTCGTTTCTCGGTTTCTTTGTTCGTTTCTCCGATTCTTTCTTCGTTTCTCCGTTTCTTCCTTCGTTTCTCCGTTTCTTTGTTCGTTTCTCCGTTTCTTTCTTCGTTTCTTCGTTTCTTTCTTCGTTTCTTCATTTCTTTCTTCGTTTCTCCGTTTCTTTTTTCGTTTCTCCGTTTCTTTCTTCGTTTCTCCGTTTCTTTCTTCGTTTCTGCGTTTCTTTCTTCGTTTCTCCGTTTCTTTGTTCGTTTCTCCGTTTCTTTGTTCGTTTCTCCGTTTCTTTGTTCGTTTCTCCGTTTCTTTGTTCGTTTCTCCGTTTATTTCTTCTTTTCTCCATTTATTTCTCCGTTTCTCCGTTTATTTCTTCGTTTCTCCATTTATTTCTCCGATTCTCCGTTTCTTTCTTCGTTTCCCCGTTTCTTTCTTCGTTTCTCCGTTTCTTTGTTCGTTTCTCCGTTTCTTTCTTTGTTTCTCCGTTTCTTTCTTCGTTTCTGCGTTTCTTTCTTCGTTTCTCCGTTTCTTTGTTCGTTTCTCCGTTTCTTTGTTCGTTTCTCCGTTTCTTTGTTCGTTTCTCCGTTTCTTTGTTCGTTTCTCCGTTTATTTCTTCTTTTCTCCATTTATTTCTCCGTTTCTCCGTTTATTTCTTCGTTTCTCCATTTATTTCTCCGATTCTCCGTTTCTTTCTTCGTTTCCCCGTTTCTTTCTTCGTTTCTCCGTTTCTTTGTTCGTTTCTCCGTTTCTTTCTTTGTTTCTCCGTTTCTTTCTTCATTCCTCCGTTTATTTCTTCGTTTCTCCGTCTCATTCTACGTTTCTGCGTTTCATTGTTCGTTTCTCTGTTTCTTTCTTCGTTTTTCCGTTTCTTTCTCCGTTTCTCGGTTTATTTCTTCGTTTCTCCGTTTCTTTCTTCGTTTCTCTGTTTCTTTCTTCGTTTCTCCGTTTCTTTCTTCGTTTCACCGTTTCTTTCTTCGTTTCTCCGTTTATATCTTCGTTTCTCCATTTATTTCACCGTTTCCTTCTTCGTTTCTCCGTTTCATTCGTCGTTTATCAGTTTCTTTCTTCGTTTCTCCGTTTCTTTGTTCGTTTCTCCGTTTCTTTCTTTGTTTCTCCGTGTCTTTCTTCATTTCTCCGTTTATTTCTTCGTTTCTCCGATTCATTCATCGTTTCTGCGTTTCATTGTTCGTTTCTCCGTTTCTTTCTTCGTTTCTCCGTTTCTTTGTTCGCTTCTCCATTTATTTCTTCGTTTCTCTGTTTCTTTCTTCGTTTCTCCGTTTCTTTCTTCGTTTCACCGTTTCTTTCTTCGTTTCTCCGTTTATATCTTCGTTTCTCCATTTATTTCACCGTTTCTTTCTTCGTTTCTCCGTTTCATTCGTCGTTTATCCGTTTCTTTCTTCGTTTCTCCGTTTCTTTCTTCATTTCTCCGTTTCTTTCTTCGTTTCTCCGTTTCTTTCTTCGTTTCTCCGTTTCTTTCTTCGTTTCTCCGTTTATTTCTTCGTTTCTCCATTTATTTCTCCGTTTCTCGGTTTCTTTCTTCGTTACTCCGGTTCTTTCTTCGTTTCTCGGTTTCTTTCTTCGTTTCTCCGATTCTTTCTTCGTTTCTCCGTTTCTGCCTTCGTTTCTCCGTTTCTTGTTCGTTTCTCCGTTTCTTTCTTCGTTTCTTCGTTTCTTTCTTCGTTTCTCCGTTTCTTTCTTCATTTCTCCGTTTCTTTCTTCGTTTCTCCGTTTCTTTCTTCGTTTCTCCGTTTCTTTCTTCGTTTCTCCGTTTATTTCTTCGTTTCTCCATTTATTTCTCCGTTTCTCGGTTTCTTTCCTCGTTTCTCCGTTTCTTTCTTCGTATCTCCGTTTCTTTCTACGTTTCTCCGTTTCTTTCTTCGTTTCTCCGTTTCTTTCTTCGTTTCTCCGTTTCCTTGTTCGTTTCTCCGTTTATTTCTTCGTTTCTCCATTTATTTCTCCGTTTATTTCTTCGTTTCTCCATTTATTTCTCCGTTTCTTTCTTCGTTCCTCCGTTTCTTTCTTCGTTTCTCCGTTTCTTTCTTCGTTTCTCCGTTTCTTTCTTCGTTTCTCCATTTATTTCTCCGTTTATTTCTTCGTTTCTCCATTTATTTCTCCGTTTCTTTCTTCGTTCCTCCGTTTCTTTCTTCGTTTCTCCGTTTCTTTCTTCGTTTCTCCGTTTCTTTCTTCGTTTCTGCGTTTCTTTGTTCGTTGCTCCGTTTCTTTGTTCGTTTCTCCGTTTCTTTGTTCGTTTCTCCGTTTCTTTGTTCGTTCCTCCGTTTCATTCTTCGTTTCACCGTTTCTTTCTTCGTTTCCCCGTTTCTTTCTTCGTTTCTCCGTTTCTATGTTCGTTTCTCCGTTTCTTTCTTTGTTTCTCCGTTTCTTTCTTCATTTCTCCGTTTATTTCTTCGTTTCTCCGTCTCATTCTACGTTTCTGCGTTTCATTGTTCGTTTCTCCGTTTCTTTCTTCGTTTCTCCGTTTATTTCTTCGTTTCTCCATTTATTTCTCCGTTTCTCGGTTTCTTTCTTCGTTTCTCCGTTTCTTTCTTCGTATCTCCGTTTCTTTCTACGTTTCTCCGTTTCTTTCTTCGTTTCTCCGTTTCTTTCTTCGTTTCTGCGTTTCTTTGTTCGTTTCTCCGTTTCTTTGTTCGTTTCTCCGTTTCTTTCTTCGTTTCTCTGTTTCTTTCTTCGTTTCTCCATTTCTTTCTTCGTTTCACCGTTTCTTTCTTCGTTTCCCCGTTTCCTTGTTCGTTTCTCCGTTTATTTCTTCGTTTCACCATTTATTTCTCCGTTTCTTTCTCCGTTTCTCCGTTTCTTTGTTCGTTTCTCCGTTTACTTCTTCGCTTCTGCATTTATTTCTCCGTTCCTCCGTTTCTTTCTCCGTTTCTCCGTTTCTTTGTTCGTTTCTCCGTTTCTTTCTTCGTTTCTCAGTTTCTTTCTTCGTTTCTCCGTTTCTTTGTTCGTTTCTCCGTTTATTTCTTCGTTTCTCCATTTATTTCTCCGTTTCTCCGTTTATTTCTTCGTTTCTCCATTTATTTCTCCGATTCTCCATTTCTTTCTTCGTTTCCCCGTTTCTTTCTTCGTTTCTCCGTTTCTTTGTTCGTTTCTCCGTTTCTGTCTTCGTTTCTTCGTTTCTTTCTTCGTTTCTCCGTTTCTTTCTTCATTTCTCCGTTTCTTTCTTCGTTTCTCCGTTTCTTTCTCCGTTTCTCCGTTTCTTTCTTCGTTTCTCCGTTTATTTCTTCGTTTCTCCATTTATTTCTCCGTTTCTCGGTTTCTTTCTTCGTTTCTCCGTTTCTTTCTTCGTATCTCCGTTTCTTTCTACGTTTCTCCGTTTCTTTCTTCGTTTCTCCGTTTCTTTCTTCGTTTCTCCGTTTCCTTGTTCGTTTCTCCGTTTATTTCTTCGTTTCTCCATTTATTTCTCCGTTTATTTCTTCGTTTCTCCATTTATTTCTCCGTTTCTTTCTTCGTTCCTCCGTTTCTTTCTTCGTTTCTCCGTTTCTTTCTTCGTTTCTCCGTTTCTTTCTTCGTTTCTGCGTTTCTTTGTTCGTTGCTCCGTTTCTTTGTTCGTTTCTCCGTTTATTTCTTCGTTTCTCCATTTATTTCTCCGTTTCTCGGTTTCTTTCTTCGTTTCTCCGTTTCTTTCTTCGTATCTCCGTTTCTTTCTACGTTTCTCCGTTTCTTTCTTCGTTTCTCCGTTTCTTTCTTCGTTTCTCCGTTTCCTTGTTCGTTTCTCCGTTTATTTCTTCGTTTCTCCATTTATTTCTCCGTTTATTTCTTCGTTTCTCCATTTATTTCTCCGTTTCTTTCTTCGTTCCTCCGTTTCTTTCTTCGTTTCTCCGTTTCTTTCTTCGTTTCTCCGTTTCTTTCTTCGTTTCTGCGTTTCTTTGTTCGTTGCTCCGTTTCTTTGTTCGTTTCTCCGTTTCTTTGTTCGTTTCTCCGTTTCTTTGTTCGTTCCTCCGTTTCATTCTTCGTTTCACCGTTTCTTTCTTCGTTTCCCCGTTTCTTTCTTCGTTTCTCCGTTTCTATGTTCGTTTCTCCGTTTCTTTCTTTGTTTCTCCGTTTCTTTCTTCGTTTCTCCGTTTATTTCTTCGTTTCTCCGTCTCATTCTACGTTTCTGCGTTTCATTGTTCGTTTCTCCGTTTCTTTCTTCGTTTCTCCGTTTATTTCTTCGTTTCTCCATTTATTTCTCCGTTTCTCGGTTTCTTTCTTCGTTTCTCCGTTTCTTTCTTCGTATCTCCGTTTCTTTCTACGTTTCTCCGTTTCTTTCTTCGTTTCTCCGTTTCTTTCTTCGTTTCTGCGTTTCTTTGTTCGTTTCTCCGTTTCTTTGTTCGTTTCTCCGTTTCTTTCTTCGTTTCTCTGTTTCTTTCTTCGTTTCTCCGTTTCTTTCTTCGTTTCACCGTTTCTTTCTTCGTTTCCCCGTTTCCTTGTTCGTTTCTCCGTTTATTTCTTCGTTTCACCATTTATTTCTCCGTTTCTTTCTCCGTTTCTCCGTTTCTTTGTTCGTTTCTCCGTTTACTTCTTCGCTTCTGCATTTATTTCTCCGTTCCTCCGTTTCTTTCTCCGTTTCTCCGTTTCTTTGTTCGTTTCTCCGTTTCTTTCTTCGTTTCTCAGTTTCTTTCTTCGTTTCTCCGTTTCTTTGTTCGTTTCTCCGTTTATTTCTTCGTTTCTCCATTTATTTCTCCGTTTCTCCGTTTATTTCTTCGTTTCTCCATTTATTTCTCCGATTCTCCATTTCTTTCTTCGTTTCCCCGTTTCTTTCTTCGTTTCTCCGTTTCTTTGTTCGTTTCTCCGTTTCTTTCTTCGTTTCTTCGTTTCTTTCTTCGTTTCTCCGTTTCTTTCTTCATTTCTCCGTTTCTTTCTTCGTTTCTCCGTTTCTTTCTTCGTTTCTCCGTTTCTTTCTTCGTTTCTCCGTTTATTTCTTCGTTTCTCCATTTATTTCTCCGTTTCTCGGTTTCTTTCTTCGTTTCTCCGTTTCTTTCTTCGTATCTCCGTTTCTTTCTACGTTTCTCCGTTTCTTTCTTCGTTTCTCCGTTTCTTTCTTCGTTTCTCCGTTTCCTTGTTCGTTTCTCCGTTTATTTCTTCGTTTCTCCATTTATTTCTCCGTTTATTTCTTCGTTTCTCCATTTATTTCTCCGTTTCTTTCTTCGTTCCTCCGTTTCTTTCTTCGTTTCTCCGTTTCTTTCTTCGTTTCTCCGTTTCTTTCTTCGTTTCTGCGTTTCTTTGTTCGTTGCTCCGTTTCTTTGTTCGTTTCTCCGTTTCTTTGTTCGTTTCTCCGTTTCTTTGTTCGTTCCTCCGTTTCATTCTTCGTTTCACCGTTTCTTTCTTCGTTTCCCCGTTTCTTTCTTCGTTTCTCCGTTTCTTTGTTCGTTTCTCCGTTTCTTTCTTTGTTTCTGCGTTTCTTTCTTCATTTCTCCGTTTATTTCTTCGTTTCTCCATTTATTTCTCCGTTTCTCGGTTTCTTTCTTCGTTTCTCCGTTTCTTTCTTCGTATCTCCGTTTCTTTCTACGTTTCTCCGTTTCTTTGTTCGTTTCTCCGTTTCTTTCTTCGTTTCTCTGTTTCTTTCTTCGTTTCTCCGTTTCTTTCTTCGTTTCACCGTTTCTTTCTTCGTTTCCACGTTTCCTTGTTCGTTTCTCCGTTTATTTCTTCGTTTCACGATTTATTTCTCCGTTTCTTTCTCCGTTTCTCCGTTTCTTTGTTCGTTTCTCCGTTTACTTCTTCGCTTCTGCATTTATTTCTCCGTTCCTCCGCTTCTTTCTTCGTTTCTCCGTTTCTTTGTTCGTTTCTCCGTTTCTTTCTTCGTTTCTCAGTTTCTTTCTTCGTTTCTCCGTTTCTTTGTTCGTTTCTCCGTTTATTTCTTCGTTTCTCCATTTATTTCTCCGTTTCTCCGTTTATTTCTTCGTTTCTCCATTTATTTCTCCGATTCTGCATTTCTTTCTTCGTTTCTCCGTTTCTTTGTTCGTTTCTCCGTTTCTTTCTTCGTTTCTCAGTTTCTTTCTTCGTTTCTCCGTTTCTTTGTTCGTTTCTCCGTTTCTTTCTTTGTTTCTCCGTTTCTTTCTTCATTTCTCCGTTTATTTCTTCGTTTCTCCGTCTCATTCTACGTTTCTGCGTTTCATTGTTCGTTTCTCTGTTTCTTTCTCCGTTTCTCCGTTACTTTCTTCGTTTCACCGTTTCTTTCTTCGTTTCTCCTTTTATTTCTCCGTTCCTCCGTTTCTTTCTTCGGGTCTGCGTTTCTTTCTTCGTTTCTCCGTTTCTTTTTCCGTTTCTCGGTTTATTTCTTCGTTTCTCCATTCATTTCTCCGTTTCTTTCTTCGTTTCTCCGTTTCTTTCTTCGTTTCTCCGTTTCTTTCTTCATTTCTCCGTTTCTTTCTTCGTTTCTCCGTTTCTTTGTTCGTTTCTCCGTTTCTTTTTCCGTATCTCGGTTTATTTCTTCGTTTCTCCATTTATTTCTCCGTTTCTTTCTTCGTTTCTCCGTTTCTTTCTTCGTTTCTCCGTTTCTTTCATCGTTTCTGCGTTTCTTTGTTCGTTTCTCCGTTTCTTTGTTCGTTTCTCCGTTTCTTTCTTCGTTTCTCTGTTTCTTTCTTCGTTTCTCCGTTTCTTTCTTCGTTTCACCGTTTCTTTCTTCGTTTCCCCGTTTCCTTGTTCGTTTCTCCGTTTATTTCTTCGTTTCACCATTTATTTCTCCGTTTCTTTCTTCGTTTCTCCGTTTCTTTGTTCGTTTCTCCGTTTATTTCTTCGTTTCTCCATTTATTTCTCCGTTTCTCCGTTTATTTCTTCGTTTCTCCATTTATTTCTCCGATTCTCCATTTCTTTCTTCGTTTCCCCGTTTCTTTCTTCGTTTCTCCGTTTCTTTGTTCGTTTCTCCGTTTCTTTCTTCGTTTCTTCGTTTCTTTCTTCGTTTCTCCGTTTCTTTCTTCATTTCTCCGTTTCTTTCTTCGTTTCTCCGTTTCTTTCTTCGTTTCTCCGTTTCTTTCTTCGTTTCTCCGTTTATTTCTTCGTTTCTCCATTTATTTCTCCGTTTCTCGGTTTCTTTCTTCGTTTCTCCGTTTCTTTCTTCGTATCTCCGTTTCTTTCTACGTTTCTCCGTTTCTTTCTTCGTTTCTCCGTTTCTTTCTTCGTTTCTCCGTTTCCTTGTTCGTTTCTCCGTTTATTTCTTCGTTTCTCCATTTATTTCTCCGTTTATTTCTTCGTTTCTCCATTTATTTCTCCGTTTCTTTCTTCGTTCCTCCGTTTCTTTCTTCGTTTCTCCGTTTCTTTCTTCGTTTCTCCGTTTCTTTCTTCGTTTCTGCGTTTCTTTCTTCGTTTCTCCGTTTCTTTGTTCGTTTCTCCGTTTCTTTCTTCGTTTCTTCGTTTCTTTCTTCGTTTCTTCATTTCTTTCTTCGTTTCTCCGTTTCTTTCTTCGTTTCTCCGTTTCTTTCTTCGTTTCTCCGTTTCTTTCTTCGTTTCTGCGTTTCTTTCTTCGTTTCTCCGTTTCTTTGTTCGTTTCTCCGTTTCTTTGTTCGTTTCTCCATTTATTTCTCCGTTTCTCCGTTTATTTCTTCGTTTCTCCATTTATTTCTCCGATTCTCCGTTTCTTTCTTCGTTTCCCCGTTTCTTTCTTCGTTTCTCCGTTTCTTTGTTCGTTTCTCCGTTTCTTTCTTTGTTTCTCCGTTTCTTTCTTCATTCCTCCGTTTATTTCTTCGTTTCTCCGTCTCATTCTACGTTTCTGCGTTTCATTGTTCGTTTCTCTGTTTCTTTCTTCGTTTTTCCGTTTCTTTCTCCGTTTCTCGGTTTATTTCTTCGTTTCTCCGTTTCTTTCTTCGTTTCTCTGTTTCTTTCTTCGTTTCTCCGTTTCTTTCTTCGTTTCACCGTTTCTTTCTTCGTTTCTCCGTTTATATCTTCGTTTCTCCATTTATTTCACCGTTTCTTTCTTCGTTTCTCCGTTTCATTCGTCGTTTATCCGTTTCTTTCTTCGTTTCTCCGTTTCTTTGTTCGTTTCTCCGTTTCTTTCTTTGTTTCTCCGTGTCTTTCTTCATTTCTCCGTTTATTTCTTCGTTTCTCCGATTCATTCATCGTTTGTGCGTTTCATTGTTCGTTTCCCCGTTTCTTTCTTCGTTTCTCCGTTTCTTTGTTCGCTTCTCCAATTATTTCTCCGTTTCCTTGTTCGTTTCTCCGTTTCTTTTTCCGTTTCTCGGTTTATTTCTTCGTTTCTCCATTTATTTCTCCTATTCTTTCTTCGTTTCTCCGTTTCTTTCTTCGTTTCTCCGTTTCTTTCTTCATTTCTCCGTTTCTTTCTTCGTTTCTCCGTTTCTTTCTTCGTTTCTCCGTTTCTTTCTTCGTTTCTCCGTTTATTTCGTCGTTTCTCCATTTATTTCTCCGTTTCTCGGTTTCTTTCTTCGTTACTCCGGTTCTTTCTTCGTTTCACGGTTTCTTTCTTCGTTTCTCCGATTCTTTCTTCGTTTCTCCGTTTCTTTCTTCGTTTCCCCGTTTCTTTCATCGTTTCTCCATTTCTTTGTTCGTTTCTCCGTTCCTTTCTTCGTTTCTCCGTCTATTTCTTCGTTTCTCCATTTATTTCTCCGTTTCTCCGTTTCTTTCGTCGTTTCTCCGGTTCTTTGTTCGTTTCTCCGTTTCTTTGTTCGTTTCTTCGTTTCTTTGTTCGTTTCTCCGTTCCTTTCTTCGTTTCTCCGTTTATTTGTTCGTTTCGCCATTTATTTCTTCGTTTCTCCGTTTCTTTCTTCGTTTCTCGGTTTATTTCTTCGTTTCTCCATTTATTTCTCCGTTTCTTTCTTCGTTTCTCCGTTTCTTTCTTCGTTTCTCCGTTTATTTCGTCGTTTCTCCATTTATTTCTCCGTTTCTCGGTTTCTTTCTTCGTTACTCCGGTTCTTTCTTCGTTTCACGGTTTCTTTCTTCGTTTCTCCGATTCTTTCTTCGTTTCTCCGTTTCTTTCTTCGTTTCCCCGTTTCTTTCATCGTTTCTCCATTTCTTTGTTCGTTTCTCCGTTCCTTTCTTCGTTTCTCCGTCTATTTCTTCGTTTCTCCATTTATTTCTCCGTTTCTCCGTTTCTTTCGTCGTTTCTCCGGTTCTTTGTTCGTTTCTCCGTTTCTTTGTTCGTTTCTTCGTTTCTTTGTTCGTTTCTCCGTTCCTTTCTTCGTTTCTCCGTTTATTTGTTCGTTTCGCCATTTATTTCTTCGTTTCTCCGTTTCTTTCTTCGTTTCTCCGTTTATTTCTTCGTTTCTCCATTTATTTCTCCGTTTCTCGGTTTCTTTCTTCGTTACTCCGTTTCTTTCTTCGTTTCTCGGTTTCTTTCTTCGTTTCTCCGATTCCTTGTTCGTTTCTCCGTTTCTTTCTTCATTTCTTCGTTTCTTTCTTCATTTCTCCTTTTCTTTCTTCGTTTCTCCGTTTCTTTCTTCGTTTCTCCGTTTCTTTCTTCGTTTCTCCGTTTATTCCTTCGTTTCTCCATTTATTTCTCCGTTTCTCGGTTTCTTTCTTCGTTTCTCCGTTTCTTTCTTCGTATCTCCGTTTCTTTCTACGTTTCTCCGTTTCTTTCTTCGTTTCTCCGTTTCTTTCTTCGTTTCTCCGTTTCCTTGTTCGTTTCTCCGTTTATTTCTTCGTTTCTCCATTTATTTCTCCGTTTATTTCTTCGTTTCTCCATTTATTTCTCCGTTTCTTTCTTCGTTCCTCCGTTTCTTTCTTCGTTTCTCTGTTTCTATCTTCGTTTCTCCGTTTCTTTCTTCGTTTCTGCGTTTCTTTGTTCGTTGCTCCGTTTCTTTGTTCGTTTCTCCGTTTCTTTCTTCATTTCTCCGTTTCTTTGTTCGTTTCTCCGTTTATATCTTCGTTTCTCCATTTATTTCTCCGTTTCTCCGTTTATTTCTTCGTTTCTCCATTTATTTCTCCGATTCTCCATTTCTTTCTTCGTTTCCCCGTTTCTTTCTTCGTTTCTCCGTTTCTTTGTTCGTTTCTCCGTTTCTTTCTTTGTTTCCCCGTTTCTTTCTTCATTTCTCCGTTTATTTCTTCGTTTCTCCGTCTCATTCTACGTTTCTGCGTTTCATTGTTCGTTTCTCTGTTTCTTTCTCCGTTTCTCCGTTACTTTCTTCGTTTCACCGTTTCTTTCTTCGTTTCTCCTTTTATATCTTCGTTTCTCCATTTATTTCACCGTTTCTTTCTTCGTTTCTCCGTTTCATTCGTCGTTCCGCCGTTTCTTTCTTCGCTTCTCCGTTTCTTTGTTCGTTTCTCCGTTTCTTTCTCCGTTTCACCGTTTCTTTCTTCGATTCTCCGTTTCTTTCTTCATTTCTCCGTTTCTTTCTTCGTTTCTCCGTTTCTTTCTTCGTTTCTCCGTTTCTTTCTTCGTTTCTCCGTTTATTTCTTCGTTTCTCCATTTATTTCTCCGTTTCTCGGTTTCTTTCTTCGTTACTCCGGTTCTTTCTTCGTTTCTCGGTTTCTTTGTTCGTTTCTCCGATTCTTTCTTCGTTTCTCCGTTTCTTCCTTCGTTTCTCCGTTTCTTTGTTCGTTTCTCCGTTTCTTTCTTCGTTTCTTCGTTTCTTTCTTCGTTTCTTCATTTCTTTCTTCGTTTCTCCGTTTCTTTCTTCGTTTCTCCGTTTCTTTCTTCGTTTCTCCGTTTCTTTCTTCGTTTCTGCGTTTCTTTCTTCGTTTCTCCGTTTCTTTGTTCGTTTCTCCGTTTCTTTGTTCGTTTCTCCATTTATTTCTCCGTTTCTCCGTTTATTTCTTCGTTTCTCCATTTATTTCTCCGATTCTCCGTTTCTTTCTTCGTTTCCCCGTTTCTTTCTTCGTTTCTCCGTTTCTTTGTTCGTTTCTCCGTTTCTTTCTTTGTTTCTCCGTTTCTTTCTTCATTCCTCCGTTTATTTCTTCGTTTCTCCGTCTCATTCTGCGTTTCTGCGTTTCATTGTTCGTTTCTCTGTTTCTTTCTTCGTTTTTCCGTTTGTTTCTCCGTTTCTCGGTTTATTTCTTCGTTTCTCCGTTTCTTTCTTCGTTTCTCTGTTTCTTTCTTCGTTTCTCCGTTTCTTTCTTCGTTTCACCGTTTCTTTCTTCGTTTCTCCGTTTATATCTTCGTTTCTCCATTTATTTCACCGTTTCTTTCTTCGTTTCTCCGTTTCATTCGTCGTTTATCCGTTTCTTTCTTCGTTTCTCCGTTTCTTTGTTTGTTTCTCCGTTTCTTTCTTTGTTTCTCCGTGTCTTTCTTCATTTCTCCGTTTATTTCTTCGTTTCTCCGATTCATTCATCGTTTCTGCGTTTCATTGTTCGTTTCTCCGTTTCTTTCTTCGTTTCTCCGTTTCTTTGTTCGCTTCTCCAATTATTTCTCCGATTCCTTGTTCGTTTCTCCGTTTCTTTTTCCGTTTCTCGGTTTCTTTCTTCGTTTCTCCATTTATTTCTCCGTTTCTTTCTTCGTTTCTCCGTTTCTTTCTTCGTTTCTCCGTTTCTTTCTTCATTTCTCCGTTTCTTTCTTCGTTTCTCCGTTTCTTTCTTCGTTTCTCCGTTTCTTTCTTCGTTTCTCCGTTTATTTCGTCGTTTCTCCATTTATTTCTCCGTTTCTCGGTTTCTTTCTTCGTTACTCCGGTTCTTTCTTCGTTTCACGGTTTCTTTCTTCGTTTCTCCGATTCTTTCTTCGTTTCTCCGTTTCTTTCTTCGTTTCCCCGTTTCTTTCATCGTTTCTCCATTTCTTTGTTCGTTTCTCCGTTCCTTTCTTCGTTTCTCCGTCTATTTCTTCGTTTCTCCATTTATTTCTCCGTTTCTCCGTTTCTTTCGTCGTTTCTCCGGTTCTTTGTTCGTTTCTCCGTTTCTTTGTTCGTTTCTTCGTTTCTTTGTTCGTTTCTCCGTTCCTTTCTTCGTTTCTCCGTTTATTTGTTCGTTTCGCCATTTATTTCTTCGTTTCTCCGTTTCTTTCTTCGTTTCTCCGTTTATTTCTTCGTTTCTCCATTTATTTCTCCGTTTCTCGGTTTCTTTCTTCGTTACTCCGTTTCTTTCTTCGTTTCTCGGTTTCTTTCTTCGTTTCTCCGATTCTTTCTTCGTTTCTCCGTTTCTGCCTTCGTTTATCCGTTTCTTTGTTCGTTTCTCCGTTTCTTTCTTCATTTCTTCGTTTCTTTCTACGTTTCTTCATTTCTTTCTTCGTTTCTCCGTTTCTTTCTTCGTTTCTCCGTTTCTTTCTTCGTATCTCCGTTTCTTTCTTCGTTTCTCCGATTCTTTCTACGTTTCTCCGTTTCTTTCTTCGTTTCTCCGTTTCTTTCTTCGTTTCTCCGTTTCCTTGTTCGTTTCTCCGTTTATTTCTTCGTTTCTGCATTTATTTCTCCGTTTCTTTCTTCGTTCCTCCGTTTCTTTGTTCGTTTCTCCGTTTCTTTCTTCGTTTTTCCGTTTCTTTCTTCGTTTCTCCGTTTCTTTCTTCGTTTCTGCGTTTCTTTCTTCGTTTCTCCGTTTCTTTGTTCGTTTCTCCGTTTCTTTCTTCGTTTCTCCGTTTCTTTCTTCGTTTCTCCGTTTCTTTCTTCGTTTCTCCGTTTATTTCTTCGTTTCTCCATTTATTTCTCCGTTTCTCGGTTTCTTTCTTCGTTACTCCGGTTCTTTCTTCGTTTCTCGGTTTCTTTGTTCGTTTCTCCGATTCTTTCTTCGTTTCTCCGTTTCTTCCTTCGTTTCTCCGTTTCTTTGTTCGTTTCTCCGTTTCTTTCTTCGTTTCTTCGTTTCTTTCTTCGTTTCTTCATTTCTTTCTTCGTTTCTCCGTTTCTTTCTTCGTTTCTCCGTTTCTTTCTTCGTTTCTCCGTTTCTTTCTTCGTTTCTGCGTTTCTTTCTTCGTTTCTCCGTTTCTTTGTTCGATTCTCCGTTTCTTTGTTCGTTTCTCCGTTTCTTTCTTCGTTTCTCCGTTTCTTTGTTCGTTTCTCCGTTTCTTTGTTCGTTTCTCCGTTTATTTGTTCGTTTCGCCATTTATTTCTTCGTTTCTCCGTTTCTTTCTTCGTTTCACCGTTTCTTTCTTCGTTTCTCCGTTTATATCTTCGTTTCTCCGTTTATTTCTTCGTTTCTCCGTTTCTTTCTACGTTTCTCCGTTTATTTCTTCGTTTCTCCGTTTCTTTCTACGTTTCTCCGTTTATTTCTTCGTTTCTCCGTTTATTTCTTCGTTTCTCCATTTATTTCTCCGTTTCTCCGTTTCTTTGTTCGTTTCTCCGTTTCTTTCTACGTTTCTTCATTTCTTTCTTCGTTTCTCCGTTTCTTTCTTCGTTTCTCCGTTTCTTTCTTCGTATCTCCGTTTCTTTCTACGTTTCTCCGTTTCTTTCTTCGTTTCTCCGTTTCTTTCTTCGTTTCTCCGTTTCCTTGTTCGTTTCTCCGTTTATTTCTTCGTTTCTGCATTTATTTCTCCGTTTCTTTCTTCGTTCCTCCGTTTCTTTGTTCGTTTCTCCGTTTCTTTCTTCGTTTCTCCGTTTCTTTCTTCGTTTCTCCGTTTCTTTCTTCGTTTCTGCGTTTCTTTCTTCGTTTCTCCGTTTCTTTGTTCGTTTCTCCGTTTCTTTCTCCGTTTCTCCGTTTCTTTGTCCGATTCTCCGTTTCTTTGTTCGTTTCTCCGTTTCTTTCTTCGTTTCTCCGTTTCTTTGTTCGTTTCTCCGTTTCTTTGTTCGTTTCTCCGTTTATTTGTTCGTTTCGCCATTTATTTCTTCGTTTCTCCGTTTCTTTCTTCGTTTCTCCGTTTATTTCTTCGCTTCTCCATTTATTTCTCCGTTCCTCCGTTTCTTTCTTCGTTTCTCCGTTTATATCTTCGTTTCTCCGTTTATTTCTTCGTTTCTCCGTTTCTTTCTACGTTTCTCCGTTTATTTCTTCGTTTCTCCGTTTCTTTCTACGTTTCTCCGTTTATTTCTTCGTTTCTCCGTTTATTTCTTCGTTTCTCCGTTTCTTTCTTCGTTTCTCCGTTTATTTCTTCGTTTCTCCATTTATTTCTCCGTTTCTCCGTTTCTTTCTTCGTTTCTCCGTTTCTTTGTTCGTTTCTCCGTTTCTTTTTCCGTTTCTCGGTTTATTTCTTCGTTTCTCCATTTATTTCTCCGTTTCTTTCTTCGTTTCTCCGTTTCTTTCCTCGTTTCTACGTGTCTTTCTTCATTTCTCCGTTTCTTTCTTCGTTTCTCCGTTTCTTTCTTCGTTTCTCCGTTTCTTTCTTTGTTTCTCCGTTTCTTTCTCCATTTCTCCGTTTATTTCTTCGTTTCTCCGTCTCATTCTACGTTTCTGCGTCTCATTGTTCGTTTCTCTGTTTCTTTCTTCGTTTTTCCGTTTCTTTGTTCGTTTCTCCGTTCCTTTCTTCGTTTCTCCGTCTATTTCTTCGTTTCTCCATTTATTTCTCCGTTTCTCCGTTTCTTTCGTCGTTTCTCCGGTTCTTTGTTCGTTTCTCCGTTTCTTTGTTCGTTTCTTGGTTTCTTTCTTCGTTTCTCCGTTCCTTTCTTCGTTTCTCCGTTTATTTGTTCGTTTCGCCATTTATTTCTTCGTTTCTCCGTTTCTTTCTTCGTTTCACCGTTTCTTTCTTCGTTTCTCCGTTTATATCTTCGTTCCTCCGTTTATTTCTCCGTTTCTCCCTTTCTTTCTTCGTTTCTCCGTTTCTTTCCTCGTTTCTCCGTTTATTTCTTCGTTTCTCCATTTATTTCTCCGTTTCTCGGTTTCTTTCTTCGTTACTCCGTTTCTTTCTTCGTTTCTCGGTTTCTTTCTTCGTTTCTCCGATTCTTTCTTCGTTTCTCCGTTTCTGCCTTCGTTTCTCCGTTTCTTTGTTCGTTTCTCCCTTTCTTTCTTCGTTTCTCCGTTTCTTTCTTCGTTTCTCCGTTTATTTCTTCGTTTCTCCATTTATTTCTCCGTTTCTACCTTTCTTTCTTCGTTTCTCCGTTTCTTTCTTCGTTTCTCCGTTTATTTCTTCGTTCCTCCGTTTATTTCTCCGTTTCTCCCTTTCTTTCTTCGTTTCTCCGTTTCTTTCCTCGTTTCTCCGTTTATTTCTTCGTTTCTCCATTTATTTCTCCGTTTCTCGGTTTCTTTCTTCGTTACTCCGTTTCTTTCTTCGTTTCTCGGTTTCTTTCTTCGTTCCTCCGTTTCTTTGTTCGTTTCTCCGTTTCTTTCTTCGTTTCTCCGTTTCTTTCTTCGTTTCTCCGTTTCTTTCTTCGTTTCTGCGTTTCTTTCTTCGTTTCTCCGTTTCTTTGTTCGTTTCACCGTTTCTTTCTTCGTTTTTCCGTTTCTTACTTCGTTTCTCCGTTTCTTTCTTCGTTTCTCCGTTTATTTCTTCGTTTCTCCGTTTATTTCTTCGCTTCTCCATTTATTTCTCCGTTCCTCCGTTTCTTTCTTCGTTTCTGCGTTTCTTTCTCCGCTTCTCCGTTTCTTTGTTCGTTTCTCCGTTTCTTTGTTCGTTTCTCCGTTTCTTTCTTCGTTTCTCCGTTTCTTTGTTCGTTTCTCCGTTTCTTTGTTCGTTTCTCCGTTTGTTTGTTCGTTTCGCCATTTATTTCTTCGTTTCTCCGTTTCTTTCTTCGTTTCACCGTTTCTTTCTTCGTTTCTCCGTTTATATCTTCGTTTCTCCGTTTATTTCTTCGTATCTCCGCTTCATTCTTCGTTTCTGCATTTCATTGTTCGTTTCTCCGTTTCTTTCTTCGATTCTCCGTTTCTTTCTTCATTTCTCCGTTTCTTTCTTCGTTTCTCCGTTTCTTTCTTCGTTTCTCCGTTTCATTCTTCGTTTCTCCGTCTATTTCGTCGTTTCTCCATTTATTTCTCCGTTTCTCGGTTTCTTTCTTCGTTACTCCGGTTCTTTCTTCGTTTCTCGGTTTCTTTCTTCGTTTCTCCGATTCTTTCTTCGTTTCTCCGTTTCTTCCTTCGTTTCTCCGTTTCTTTATCCGTTTCTCCGTTTCTTTCTTCGTTTCTTCGTTTCTTTCTCCGTTTCTTCATTTCTTTCTTCGTTTCTCCGTTTCTTTCTACGTTTCTCCGTTTCTTTCTTCGTTTCTCCGTTTCTTTCTTCGTTTCTTCGTTTCCTTGTTCGTTTCTCCGTTTATTTCTTCGTTTCTCCATTTATTTCTCCGTTTCTTTGTTCGTTTCTCCGTTTCTTTGTTCGTTTCTCCGTTTCTTTCTCCGTTCCTCCTGTTTCTTTCTCCTTTTCTGCGTTTCTTTCTTCGTTTCTCCGTTTCTTTCTTCGTTTCTCCGTTTCATTGTTCGTTTCTCCGTTTCTTTCTCCGTTTTTCCGTTTCTTTCTTCGTTTCCCCGTTTCTTTGTTCGTTTCTCCGTTTATTTCTTCGTTTCTCCATTTATTTCTCCGTTTCTCCTTTTATTTCTTCGTTTCTCCATTTATTTCTCCGTTTCTCCGTTTATTTCTCCGATTCTCCATTTCTTTCTTCGTTTCTCAGTTTCTTTCTTCGTTTCTCCGTTTCTTTGTTCGTTTCTCCGTTTCTTTCTTCGTTTCTGCGTTTCTTTCTTCGTTTCTCCGTTTATTTTTTCGTTTCTCCATTTATTTCTCCGTTTCTCCGTTTATTTCTTCGTTTCTCCATTTATTTCTCCGATTCTCCGATTCTTTCTTCGTTTCCCGGTTTCTTTCTTCGTGTCTCCGTTTCTTTGTTCGTTTCTCCGTTTCTTTCTTTGTTTCTCCGTTTCTTTTTTCATTTCTCCGTTTCTCCGCTTCATTCTTCGTTTCTGCATTTCATTGTTCGTTTCTCCGTTTCTTTCTTCGTTTCTCCGTTTCTTTGTTCGCTTCTCCGTTTCCTTCTTCGTTTCTTTGTATCTTTCTTCGTTTCTCTGTTTCTTTCTTCGTTTCTCCATTTATTTCTCCGTTTCTTTCTTCGTATCTCCGTTTCTTTCTACGTTTCTCCGTTTCTTTCTTCGTTTCTCCGTTTCTTTCTTCGTTTCTCCGTTTCCTTGTTCGTTTCTCCGTTTCTTTCTTTGTTTTTCCGTTTCTTTCTTCATTTCTCCGTTTCTCCGCTTCATTCTTCGTTTCTGCATTTCATTGTTCGTTTCTCCGTTTCTTTCTTCGTTTCTCCGTTTCTTTGTTCGCTTCTCCGTTTCCTTCTTCGTTTCTTTGTATCTTTCTTCGTTTCTCTGTTTCTTTCTTCGTTTCTCCGTTTATTTCTTCGTTTCTCCATTTATTTCTCCGTTTCTTTCTTCGTATCTCCGTTTCTTTCTACGTTTCTCCATTTATTTCTCCGTTTCTCCGTTTATTTCTTCGTTTCTCCATTTATTTCTCCGATTCTCCATTTATTTCTCCGATTCTCCGTTTCTTTCTTCGTTTCCCCGTTTCTTTCATCGTTTCTCCGTTTCTTTGTTCGTTTCTCCGTTTATTTCTTCGTTTCTCCATTTATTTCTCCGTTTCTCGGTTTCTATCTTCGTTACTCCGGTTCTTTCTTCGTTTCTCGGTTTCTCCGATTCTTTCTTCGTTTCTCCGTTTCTGCCTTCGTTTCTCCGTTTCTTTGTTCGTTTCTCCGTTTCTTTCTTCGTTTCTTTCTACGTTTCTTCATTTCTTTCTTCGTTTCTCCGTTTCTTTGTTCGTTTCTCCGTTTCTTTCTTCGTTTCTTTCTACGTTTCTTCATTTCTTTCTTCGTTTCTCCGTTTCTTTCTTCGTTTCTCCGTTTCTTTCTTCGTATCTCCGTTTCTTTCTACGTTTATCCGTTTCTTTCTTCGTTTCTCCGTTTCTTTCTTCGTTTCTCCGTTTCCTTGTTCGTTTCTCCGTTTATTTCTTCGTTTCTCCATTTATTTCTCCGTTTCTTTCTTCGTTCCTCCGTTTCTTTCTTCGTTTCTCCGTCTATTTCTTCGTTTCTCCAATTATTTCTCCGTTTCTCCGTTTCTTTCGTCGTTTCTCCGGTTCTTTGTTCGTTTCTCCGTTTCTTTGTTCGTTTCTTCGTTTCTTTGTTCGTTTCTTCGTTCCTTTCTTCGATTCTCCGTTTATTTGTTCGTTTCGCCATTTATTTCTTCGTTTCTCCGTTTCTTTCTTCGTTTCACCGTTTCTTTCTTCGTTTCTCCGTTTATATCTTCGTTTCTCCGTTTATTTCTTCGTTTCTCCGTTTCTTTCTACGTTTCTCCGTTTATTTCTTCGTTTCTCCGTTTCTTTCTTCGTTTCACCGTTTCTTTCTTCGTTTCTCCGTTTATATCTTCGTTTCTCCGTTTCTTTCTTCGTTTCTCCGTTTCTTTCTTCGTTTCTCCGCTTCATTGTTCGTTTCTCCGTTTCTTTCTCCGTTTTTCCGTTTCTTTCTTCGTTTCTCCGTTTCTTTGTTCGTTTCTCCTCTTATTTCTTCGTTTCTCCATTTATTTCTCCGTTTCTCCGTTTATTTCTTCGTTTCTCCATTTATTTCTCCGTTTCTCCTTTTATTTCTTCGTTTCTCCATTTATTTCTTCGTTTCTCCGTTTATTTCTTCGTTTCTCCATTTATTTCTCCGTTTCTCCGTTTCTTTGTTCGTTTCTCCGTTTCTTTCTTTGTTTCTCCGTTTCTTTCTCCACTTCTCCGTTTATTTCTTCGTTTCTCCGTCTCATTCTACGTTTCTGCGTTTCATTGTTCGTTTCTCTGTTTCTTTCTTCGTTTTTCCGTTTCTTTCTCCGTTTCTCGGTTTATTTCTTCGTTTCTCCGTTTCTTTCTTCGTTTCTCCGTTTCTTTCTTCGTTTCTTCGTTTCTTTCTTCGTTTCCCCGTTTCTTTCATCGTTTCTCCGTTTCTTTGTTCGTTTCTCCGTTCCTTTCTTCGTTTCTCCGTCTATTTCTTCGTTTCTCCATTTATTTCTCCGTTTCTCCGTCTCTTTCGTCGTTTCTCCGGTTCTTTGTTCGTTTCTCCGTTTGTTTGTTCGTTTCTTCGTTTGTTTGTTCGTTTCTCCGTTCCTTTCTTCGTTTCTCCGTTTATTTGTTCGTTTCGCCATTTATTTCTTCGTTTCTCCGTTTCTTTCTTCGTTTCACCGTTTCTTTCTTCGTTTCTCCGTTTATATCTTCGTTTCTCCGTTTATTTCTTCGTTTCTCCGTTTCTTTCTTCGTTTCTCCGTTTATTTTTTCGTTTCTCCATTTATTTCTCCGTTTCTCCGTTTCTTTCTTCGTTTCTCCGTTTCTTTGTTCGTTTCTCCGTTTCTTTTTCCGTTTCTCGGTTTATTTCTTCGTTTCTCCATTTATTTCTCCGTTTCTTTCTTCGTTTCTCCGTTTCTTTCCTCGTTTCTACGTGTCTTTCTTCATTTCTCCGTTTCTTTCTTCGTTTCTCCGTTTCTTTCTTCGTTTCTCCGTTTCTTTCTTCGTTTCTCCGTTTCATTGTTCGTTTCTCCGTTTCTTTCTCCGTTTTTCCGTTTCTTTCTTCGTTTCTCCGTTTCTTTGTTCGTTTCTCCTTTTATTTCTTCGTTTCTCCATTTATTTCTCCGTTTCTCAGTTTATTTCTTCGTTTCTCCATTTATTTCTGCGTTTCTCCTTTTATTTCTTCGTTTCTCCATTTATTTCCCCGTTTCTCCATTTATTTCTCCGTTTCTCCATTTCTTTCTTCGTTTCTCAGTTTCTTTCTTCGTTTCTCCGTTTCTTTGTTCGTTTCTCCGTTTCTTTCTTCGTTTCTGCGTTTCTTTCTTCGTTTCTCCGTTTATTTCTTCGTTTCTCCATTTATTTCTCCGTTTCTCCGTTTATTTCTTCGTTTCTCCATTTATTTCTCCGATTCTCCGTTTCTTTCTTCGTTTCCCCGTTTCTTTCTTCGTTTCTCCGTTTCTTTGTTCGTTTCTCCGTTTCATTCTTTGTTTCTCCGTTTCTTTCTTCATTTCTCCGTTTATTTCTTCGTTTCTCCGCTTCATTCTTCGTTTCTGCATTTCATTGTTCGTTTCTCCGTTTCTTTCTTCGTTTCTCCGTTTATTTCTTCGTTTCTCCATTTATTTCTCCGTTTCTCCGTTTATTTCTTCGTTTCTCCATTTATTTCCCCGTTTCTCCTTTTATTTCTTCGTTTCTCCATTTATTTCTCCGTTTCTCCATTTATTTCTCCGTTTGTCCATTTCTTTCTTCGTTTCTCAGTTTCTTTCTTCGTTTCTCCGTTTCTTTGTTCGTTTCTCCGTTTCTTTCTTCGTTTCTGCATTTCATTGTTCGTTTCTCCGTTTCTTTCTTCGTTTCTGCGTTTCTTTCTTCGTTTCTCCGTTTATTTCTTCGTTTCTCCATTTATTTCTCCGTTTCTCCGTTTATTTCTTCGTTTCTCCATTTATTTCTCCGATTCTCCGTTTCTTTCTTCGTTTCCCCGTTTCTTTCTTCGTTTCTCCGTTTCTTTGTTCGTTTCTCCGTTTCATTCTTTGTTTCTCCGTTTCTTTCTTCATTTCTCCGTTTATTTCTTCGTTTCTCCGCTTCATTCTTCGTTTCTGCATTTCATTGTTCGTTTCTCCGTTTCTTTCTTCGTTTCTCCGTTTATTTCTTCGTTTCTCCGTTTCTTTCTTCGTTTCTCCGTTTCTTTCTTCGTATCTCCGTTTCTTTCTACGTTTATCCGTTTCTTTCTTCGTTTCTCCGTTTCTTTCTTCGTTTCTCCGTTTCCTTGTTCGTTTCTCCGTTTATTTCTTCGTTTCTCCATTTATTTCTCCGTTTCTTTCTTCGTTCCTCCGTTTCTTTCTTCGTTTCTCCGTCTATTTCTTCGTTTCTCCAATTATTTCTCCGTTTCTCCGTTTCTTTCGTCGTTTCTCCGGTTCTTTGTTCGTTTCTCCGTTTCTTTGTTCGTTTCTTCGTTTCTTTGTTCGTTTCTTCGTTCCTTTCTTCGATTCTCCGTTTATTTGTTCGTTTCGCCATTTATTTCTTCGTTTCTCCGTTTCTTTCTTCGTTTCACCGTTTCTTTCTTCGTTTCTCCGTTTATATCTTCGTTTCTCCGTTTATTTCTTCGTTTCTCCGTTTCTTTCTACGTTTCTCCGTTTATTTCTTCGTTTCTCCGTTTCTTTCTTCGTTTCACCGTTTCTTTCTTCGTTTCTCCGTTTATATCTTCGTTTCTCCGTTTCTTTCTTCGTTTCTCCGTTTCTTTCTTCGTTTCTCCGCTTCATTGTTCGTTTCTCCGTTTCTTTCTCCGTTTTTCCGTTTCTTTCTTCGTTTCTCCGTTTCTTTGTTCGTTTCTCCTCTTATTTCTTCGTTTCTCCATTTATTTCTCCGTTTCTCCGTTTATTTCTTCGTTTCTCCATTTATTTCTCCGTTTCTCCTTTTATTTCTTCGTTTCTCCATTTATTTCTTCGTTTCTCCGTTTATTTCTTCGTTTCTCCATTTATTTCTCCGTTTCTCCGTTTCTTTGTTCGTTTCTCCGTTTCTTTCTTTGTTTCTCCGTTTCTTTCTCCACTTCTCCGTTTATTTCTTCGTTTCTCCGTCTCATTCTACGTTTCTGCGTTTCATTGTTCGTTTCTCTGTTTCTTTCTTCGTTTTTCCGTTTCTTTCTCCGTTTCTCGGTTTATTTCTTCGTTTCTCCGTTTCTTTCTTCGTTTCTCCGTTTCTTTCTTCGTTTCTTCGTTTCTTTCTTCGTTTCCCCGTTTCTTTCATCGTTTCTCCGTTTCTTTGTTCGTTTCTCCGTTCCTTTCTTCGTTTCTCCGTCTATTTCTTCGTTTCTCCATTTATTTCTCCGTTTCTCCGTCTCTTTCGTCGTTTCTCCGGTTCTTTGTTCGTTTCTCCGTTTGTTTGTTCGTTTCTTCGTTTGTTTGTTCGTTTCTCCGTTCCTTTCTTCGTTTCTCCGTTTATTTGTTCGTTTCGCCATTTATTTCTTCGTTTCTCCGTTTCTTTCTTCGTTTCACCGTTTCTTTCTTCGTTTCTCCGTTTATATCTTCGTTTCTCCGTTTATTTCTTCGTTTCTCCGTTTCTTTCTTCGTTTCTCCGTTTATTTTTTCGTTTCTCCATTTATTTCTCCGTTTCTCCGTTTCTTTCTTCGTTTCTCCGTTTCTTTGTTCGTTTCTCCGTTTCTTTTTCCGTTTCTCGGTTTATTTCTTCGTTTCTCCATTTATTTCTCCGTTTCTTTCTTCGTTTCTCCGTTTCTTTCCTCGTTTCTACGTGTCTTTCTTCATTTCTCCGTTTCTTTCTTCGTTTCTCCGTTTCTTTCTTCGTTTCTCCGTTTCTTTCTTCGTTTCTCCGTTTCATTGTTCGTTTCTCCGTTTCTTTCTCCGTTTTTCCGTTTCTTTCTTCGTTTCTCCGTTTCTTTGTTCGTTTCTCCTTTTATTTCTTCGTTTCTCCATTTATTTCTCCGTTTCTCAGTTTATTTCTTCGTTTCTCCATTTATTTCTGCGTTTCTCCTTTTATTTCTTCGTTTCTCCATTTATTTCCCCGTTTCTCCATTTATTTCTCCGTTTCTCCATTTCTTTCTTCGTTTCTCAGTTTCTTTCTTCGTTTCTCCGTTTCTTTGTTCGTTTCTCCGTTTCTTTCTTCGTTTCTGCGTTTCTTTCTTCGTTTCTCCGTTTATTTCTTCGTTTCTCCATTTATTTCTCCGTTTCTCCGTTTATTTCTTCGTTTCTCCATTTATTTCTCCGATTCTCCGTTTCTTTCTTCGTTTCCCCGTTTCTTTCTTCGTTTCTCCGTTTCTTTGTTCGTTTCTCCGTTTCATTCTTTGTTTCTCCGTTTCTTTCTTCATTTCTCCGTTTATTTCTTCGTTTCTCCGCTTCATTCTTCGTTTCTGCATTTCATTGTTCGTTTCTCCGTTTCTTTCTTCGTTTCTCCGTTTATTTCTTCGTTTCTCCATTTATTTCTCCGTTTCTCCGTTTATTTCTTCGTTTCTCCATTTATTTCCCCGTTTCTCCTTTTATTTCTTCGTTTCTCCATTTATTTCTCCGTTTCTCCATTTATTTCTCCGTTTGTCCATTTCTTTCTTCGTTTCTCAGTTTCTTTCTTCGTTTCTCCGTTTCTTTGTTCGTTTCTCCGTTTCTTTCTTCGTTTCTGCATTTCATTGTTCGTTTTTCCGTTTCTTTCTTCGTTTCTCCGTTTCTTTGTTCGCTTCTCCGTTTCCTTCTTCGTTTCTTTGTTTCTTTCTTCGTTTCTCTGTTTCTTTCTTCGTTTCTCCGTTACTTTCTTCGTTTCTCCGTTTCTTTCTTCGTATCTCCGTTTCTTTCTTCGTTTCTCCGTTTCTTTGTTCGTTTCTCCGTTTCTTTCTTCGTTTCTGCGTTTCTTTCTTCGTTTCTCCGTTTATTTCTTCGTTTCTCCATTTATTTCTCCGTTTCTCCGTTTATTTCTTCGTTTCTCCATTTATTTCTCCGATTCTCCGTTTCTTTCTTCGTTTCCCCGTTTCTTTCTTCGTTTCTCCGTTTCTTTGTTCGTTTCTCCGTTTCTTTCTTTTTTTCTCCGTTTCTTTCTTCATTTCTCCGTTTATTTCTTCGTTTCTCCGTCTCATTCTACGTTTCTGCGTTTCATTGTTCGTTCCTCTGCTTCTTTCTTCGTTTTTTCGTTTCTTTCTCCGTTTCTCGGTTTATTTCTTCGTTTCTCCATTTATTTCACCGTTTCTTTCTTCGTTTCTCCGTTTCATTCGTCGTTTCCCCGTTTCTTTCTTCGATTCTCCGTTTCTTTGTTCGTTTCTCCGTTTCTTTCTTCGTTTCTCCATTTCTTTGTTCGCTTCTCCGTTTCCTTCTTCGTTTCTTTGTTTCTTTCTTCGTTTCTCTGTTTCTTTCTTCGTTTCTCCGTTTATTTCTTCGTTTCTCCATTTATTTCTCCGTTTCTTTCTTTGTTTCTCCGTTTCTTTGTTCGTTTCTCCGTTTCTTTTTCCGTTTCTCGGTTTATTTCTTCGTTTCTCCATTTATTTCTCCGTTTCTTTCTTCGTTTCTCCGTTTCTTTCCTCGTTTCTCCGTGTCTTTCTTCATTTCTCCGTTTCTTTCTTCATTTCTCCGTTTCTTTCTTCGTTTCTCCGTTTATATCTTCGTTTCTCCGTTTATTTCTTCGTTTCTCCGTTTCTTTCTTCGTTTCTCCGTTTATTTTTTCGTTTCTCCATTTATTTCTCCGTTTCTCCGTTTCTTTCTTCGTTTCTCCGTTTCTTTGTTCGTTTCTCCGTTTCTTTTTCCGTTTCTCGGTTTATTTCTTCGTTTCTCCATTTATTTCTCCGTTTCTTTCTTCGTTTCTCCGTTTCTTTCCTCGTTTCTACGTGTCTTTCTTCATTTCTCCGTTTCTTTCTTCGTTTCTCCGTTTCTTTCTTCGTTTCTCCGTTTCTTTCTTCGTTTCTCCGTTTCATTGTTCGTTTCTCCGTTTCTTTCTCCGTTTTTCCGTTTCTTTCTTCGTTTCTCCGTTTCTTTGTTCGTTTCTCCGTTTCCTTGTTCGTTTCTCCGTTTATTTCTTCGTTTCTGCATTTATTTCTCCGTTTCTTTCTTCGTTCCTCCGTTTCTTTGTTCGTTTCTCCGTTTCTTTCTTCGTTTTTCCGTTTCTTTCTTCGTTTCTCCGTTTCTTTCTTCGTTTCTGCGTTTCTTTCTTCGTTTCTCCGTTTCATTGTTCGTTTCTCCGTTTCTTTCTCCGTTTTTCCGTTTCTTTCTTCGTTTCTCCGTTTCTTTGTTCGTTTCTCCTTTTATTTCTTCGTTTCTCCATTTATTTCTCCGTTTCTCCGTTTATTTCTTCGTTTCTCCATTTATTTCTCCGTTTCTCCTTTTATTTCTTCGTTTCTCCATTTATTTCTCCGTTTCTCCATTTATTTCTCCGTTTGTCCATTTCTTTCTTCGTTTCTCAGTTTCTTTCTTCGTTTCTCCGTTTCTTTGTTCGTTTCTCCGTTTCTTTCTTCGTTTCTGCATTTCATTGTTCGTTTCTCCGTTTCTTTCTTCGTTTCTCCGTTTCTTTGTTCGCTTCTCCGTTTCCTTCTTCGTTTCTTTGTTTCTTTCTTCGTTTCTCTGTTTCTTTCTTCGTTTCTCCGTTACTTTCTTCGTTTCTCCGTTTCTTTCTTCGTGTCTCCGTTTCTTTCTTCGTCTCTCCGTTTCTTTGTTCGTTTCTCCGTTTCTTTCTTCGTTTCTGCGTTTCTTTCTTCGTTTCTCCGTTTATTTCTTCGTTTCTCCAATTATTTCTCCGTTTCTCCGTTTATTTCTTCGTTTCTCCATTTATTTCTCCGATTCTCCGTTTCTTTCTTCGTTTCCCCGTTTCTTTCTTCGTTTCTCCGCTTCATTCTTCGTTTCTGCATTTCATTGTTCGTTTCTCCGTTTCTTTCTTCGTTTCTCCATTTCTTTGTTCGCTTCTCCGTTTCCTTCTTCGTTTCTTTGTTTCTTTCTTCGTTTCTCTGTTTCTTTCTTCGTTTCTCCGTTTATTTCTTCGTTTCTCCATTTATTTCTCCGTTTCTTTCTTTGTTTCTCCGTTTCTTTGTTCGTTTCTCCGTTTCTTTTTCCGTTTCTCGGTTTATTTCTTCGTTTCTCCATTTATTTCTCCGTTTCTTTCTTCGTTTCTCCGTTTCTTTCCTCGTTTCTCCGTGTCTTTCTTCATTTCTCCGTTTCTTTCTTCATTTCTCCGTTTCTTTCTTCGTTTCTCCGTTTATATCTTCGTTTCTCCGTTTATTTCTTCGTTTCTCCGTTTCTTTCTTCGTTTCTCCGTTTATTTTTTCGTTTCTCCATTTATTTCTCCGTTTCTCCGTTTCTTTCTTCGTTTCTCCGTTTCTTTGTTCGTTTCTCCGTTTCTTTTTCCGTTTCTCGGTTTATTTCTTCGTTTCTCCATTTATTTCTCCGTTTCTTTCTTCGTTTCTCCGTTTCTTTCCTCGTTTCTACGTGTCTTTCTTCATTTCTCCGTTTCTTTCTTCGTTTCTCCGTTTCTTTCTTCGTTTCTCCGTTTCTTTCTTCGTTTCTCCGTTTCATTGTTCGTTTCTCCGTTTCTTTCTCCGTTTTTCCGTTTCTTTCTTCGTTTCTCCGTTTCTTTGTTCGTTTCTCCGTTTCCTTGTTCGTTTCTCCGTTTATTTCTTCGTTTCTGCATTTATTTCTCCGTTTCTTTCTTCGTTCCTCCGTTTCTTTGTTCGTTTCTCCGTTTCTTTCTTCGTTTTTCCGTTTCTTTCTTCGTTTCTCCGTTTCTTTCTTCGTTTCTGCGTTTCTTTCTTCGTTTCTCCGTTTCATTGTTCGTTTCTCCGTTTCTTTCTCCGTTTTTCCGTTTCTTTCTTCGTTTCTCCGTTTCTTTGTTCGTTTCTCCTTTTATTTCTTCGTTTCTCCATTTATTTCTCCGTTTCTCCGTTTATTTCTTCGTTTCTCCATTTATTTCTCCGTTTCTCCTTTTATTTCTTCGTTTCTCCATTTATTTCTCCGTTTCTCCATTTATTTCTCCGTTTGCCCATTTCTTTCTTCGTTTCTCAGTTTCTTTCTTCGTTTCTCCGTTTCTTTGTTCGTTTCTCCGTTTCTTTCTTCGTTTCTGCATTTCATTGTTCGTTTCTCCGTTTCTTTCTTCGTTTCTCCGTTTCTTTGTTCGCTTCTCCGTTTCCTTCTTCGTTTCTTTGTTTCTTTCTTCGTTTCTCTGTTTCTTTCTTCGTTTCTCCGTTACTTTCTTCGTTTCTCCGTTTCTTTCTTCGTGTCTCCGTTTCTTTCTTCGTCTCTCCGTTTCTTTGTTCGTTTCTCCGTTTCTTTCTTCGTTTCTGCGTTTCTTTCTTCGTTTCTCCGTTTATTTCTTCGTTTCTCCAATTATTTCTCCGTTTCTCCGTTTATTTCTTCGTTTCTCCATTTATTTCTCCGATTCTCCGTTTCTTTCTTCGTTTCCCCGTTTCTTTCTTCGTTTCTCCGTTTCTTTGTTCGTTTCTCCGTTTCTTTCTTTTTTTCTCCGTTTCTTTCTTCATTTCTCCGTTTATTTCTTCGTTTCTCCGTCTCATTCTACGTTTCTGCGTTTCATTGTTCGTTCCTCTGCTTCTTTCTTCGTTTTTTCGTTTCTTTCTCCGTTTCTCGGTTTATTTCTTCGTTTCTCCATTTATTTCACCGATTCTTTCTTCGTTTCTCCGTTTCATTCGTCGTTTCCCCGTTTCTTTCTTCGATTCTCCGTTTCTTTGTTCGTTTCTCCGTTTCTTCCTTTGTTTCTCCGTTTCTTTCTTCATTTCTCCGTTTATTTCTTCGTTTCTCCGCTTCATTCTTCGTTTCTGCATTTCATTGTTCGTTTCTCCGTTTCTTTCTTCGTTTCTCCGTTTCTTTGTTCGCTTCTCCGTTTCCTTCTTCGTTTCTTTGTTTCTTTCTTCGTTTCTCTGTTTCTTTCTTCGTTTCTCCGTTACTTTCTTCGTTTCTCCGTTTCTTTCTTCGTGTCTCCGTTTCTTTCTTCGTTTCTCCGTTTCTTTGTTCGTTTCTCCGTTTCTTTCTTCGTTTCTGCGTTTCTTTCTTCGTTTCTCCGTTTATTTCTTCGTTTCTCCATTTATTTCTCCGATTCTCCGTTTCTTTCTTCGTTTCCCCGTTTCTTTCTTCGTTTCTCCGTTTCTTTGTTCGTTTCTCCGTTTCTTTCTTTTTTTCTCCGTTTCTTTCTTCATTTCTCCGTTTATTTCTTCGTTTCTCCGTCTCATTCTATGTTTCTGCGTTTCATTGTTCGTTTCTCTGCTTCCTTCTTCGTTTTTTCGTTTCTTTCTCCGTTTCTCGGTTTATTTCTTCGTTTCTCCATTTATATCACCGTTTCTTTCTTCGTTTCTCCGTTTCATTCGTCGTTTCTCCGTTTCTATCTTCGATTCTCCGTTTCTTTGTTCGTTTCTCCGTTTCTTCCTTTGTTTCTCCGTTTCTTTCTTCATTTCTCCGTTTATTTCTTCGTTTCTCCGCTTCATTCTTCGTTTCTGCATTTCATTGTTCGTTTCTCCGTTTCTTTCTTCGTTTCTCCGTTTCTTTGTTCGCTTCTCCGTTTCCTTCTTCGTTTCTTTGTTTCTTTCTTCGTTTCTCTGTTTCTTTCTTCGTTTCTCCGTTTATTTCTTCGTTTCTCCATTTATTTCTCCGTTTCTTTGTTCGTTTCTCCGTTTCTTTGTTCGTTTCCCCGTTTCTTTCTCCGTTCCTCCTGTTTCTTTCTCCTTTTCTGCGTTTCTTTCTTCGTTTCTCCGTTTCTTTCTTCGTTTCTCCGTTTCATTGTTCGTTTCTCCGTTTCTTTCTCCGTTTTTCCGTTTCTTTCTTCGTTTCTCCGTTTCTTTGTTCGTTTCTCCTTTTATTTCTTCGTTTCTCCATTTATTTCTCCGTTTCTCCGTTTATTTCTTCGTTTCTCCATTTATTTCTCCGTTTCTCCTTTTATTTCTTCGTTTCTCCATTTATTTCTCCGTTTCTCCATTTATTTCTCCGATTATCCATTTCTTTCTTCGTTTCTCAGTTTCTTTCTTCGTTTCTCCGTTTCTTTGTTCGTTTCTCCGTTTCTTTCTTCGTTTCTGCGTTTCTTTCTTCGTTTCTCCGTTTATTTCTTCGTTTCTCCATTTATTTCTCCGTTTCTCCGTTTATATCTTCGTTTCTCCATTTATTTCTCCGATTCTCCGTTTCTTTCTTCGTTTCCCCGTTTCTTTCTTCGTTTCTCCGTTTCGTTGTTCGTTTCTCCGTTTCTTTCCTTGTTTCTCCGTTTCTTTCTTCATTTCTCCGTTTATTTCTTCGTTTCTCCGCTTCATTCTTCGTTTCTGCATTTCATTGTTCGTTTCCCCGTTTCTTTCTTCGTTTCTCCGTTTCGTTGTTCGTTTCTCCGTTTCTTTCTTTGTTTCTCCGTTTCTTTCTTCATTTCTCCGTTTATTTCTTCGTTTCTCCGCTTCATTCTTCGTTTCTGCATTTCATTGTTCGTTTCTCCGTTTCTTTCTTCGTTTCTCCGTTTCTTTGTTCGCTTCTCCGTTTCCTTGTTCGCCTCTCCGTTTATTTCTTCGCTTCTCCATTTATTTCTCCGTTTCTTTGTTCGTTTCTCCTTTTCTTTGTTCGTTTCTCCGTTACTTTCTTCGTTTCTCCGTTTCTTTCTTCGTTTCTCCTTTTATTTCTCCGATTCTCCGTTTCTTTCTTCGTTTCTCCGTTTCTTTGATCGTTTCTCGGTTCCTTTGTTCGTTTCTCCGTTTCTTTCTGCGTTTCTCCGTTTCTTTGTTCGTTTCTCCGTTCCTTTGTTCGTTTCTCCGTTTCTTTCTTCGTTTCTCCGTTTCTTTCTTCGTTTCTGCGTTTCTTTCTTCGTTTCTCCGTTTATTTCTTCGTTTCTCCATTTATTTCTCCGTTTCTCCGTTTATATCTTCGTTTCTCCATTTATTTCTCCGATTCTCCGTTTCTTTCTTCGTTTCTCAGTTTCTTTCTTCGTTTCTCCGTTACTTTCTTCGTTTCTCCGTTTCTTTCTTCGTGTCTCCGTTTCTTTCTTCGTTTCTCCGTTTCTTTGTTCGTTTCTCCGTTTCTTTCTTCGTTTCTGCGTTTCTTTCTTCGTTTCTCCGTTTATTTCTTCGTTTCTCCATTTATTTCTCCGTTTCTCCGTTTATTTCTTCGTTTCTCCATTTATTTCTCCGATTCTCCGTTTCTTTCTTCGTTTCCCCGTTTCTTTCTTCGTTTCTCCGTTTCTTTGTTCGTTTCTCCGTTTCTTTCTTTGTTTCTCCGTTTCTTTCTTCATTTCTCCGTTTATTTCTTCGTTTCTCCGTCTCATTCTACGTTTCTGCGTTTCATTGTTCGTTTCTCTGCTTCTTTCTTCGTTTTTTCGTTTCTTTCTCCGTTTCTCGGTTTATTTCTTCGTTTCTCCATTTATTTCACCGTTTCTTTCTTCGTTTCTCCGTTTCATTCGTCGTTTCTCCGTTTCTTTCTTCGATTCTCCGTTTCTTTGTTCGTTTCTCCGTTTCTTCCTTTGTTTCTCCGTTTCTTTCTTCATTTCTCCGTTTATTTCTTCGTTTCTCCGCTTCATTCTTCGTTTCTGCATTTCATTGTTCGTTTCTCCGTTTCTTTCTTCGTTTCTCCGTTTCGTTGTTCGCTTCTCCGTTTCCTTCTTCGTTTCTTTGTTTCTTTCTTCGTTTCTCTGTTTCTTTCTTCGTTTCTCCGTTACTTTCTTCGTTTCTCCGTTTCTTTCTTCGTGTCTCCGTTTCTTTCTTCGTTTCTCCGTTTCTTTGTTCGTTTCTCCGTTTCTTTCTTCGTTTCTGCGTTTCTTTCTTCGTTTCTCCGTTTATTTCTTCGTTTCTCCATTTATTTCTCCGTTTCTCCGTTTATTTCTTCGTTTCTCCATTTATTTCTCCGATTCTCCGTTTCTTTCTTCGTTTCCCCGTTTCTTTCTTCGTTTCTCCGTTTCTTTGTTCGTTTCTCCGTTTCTTTCTTTGTTTCTCCGTTTCTTTCTTCATTTCTCCGTTTATTTCTTCGTTTCTCCGTTTCTTTCTTCGTTTCTCCGTTTCATTCGTCGTTTCTCCGTTTCTTTCTTCGATTCTCCGTTTCTTTGTTCGTTTCTCCGTTTCTTCCTTTGTTTCTCCGTTTCTTTCTTCATTTCTCCGTTTATTTCTTCGTTTCTCCGCTTCATTCTTCGTTTCTGCATTTCATTGTTCGTTTCTCCGTTTCTTTCTTCGTTTCTCCGTTTCTTTGTTCGCTTCTCCGTTTCCTTCTTCGTTTCTTTGTTTCTTTCATCGTTTCTCTGTTTCTTTCTTCGTTTCTCCGTTTATTTCTTCGTTTCTCCATTTATTTCTCCGTTTCTCCGTTTCTTTCTTCGTTTCTCCGTTTCCTTGTTCGTTTCTCCGTTTCTTTTTCCGTTTCTCGGTTTATTTCTTCGTTTCTCCATTTATTTCTCCGTTTCTTTCTTCGTTTCTCCGTTTCTTTCTTCGATTCTCCGTTTCTTTGTTCGTTTCTCCTTTTCTTTGTTCGTTTCTCCGTTTCTTTCTTCGTTTCTCCGTTTATTTCTTCGTTTCTCCGTTTATTTCTTCGCTTCTCCATTTATTTCTCCGTTCGTCCGTTTCTTTCTTCGTTTCTCCGCTTCATTCTTCGTTTCTGCGTTTCATTGTTCGTTTCTCCGTTTCTTTCTTCGTTTCTCCATTTACTTCTCCGATTCTCCATTTCTTTCTTCGTTTCTCAGTTTCTTTCTTCGTTTCTCCGTTACTTTCTTCGTTTCTCCGTTTCTTTCTTCGTGTCTCCGTTTCTTTCTTCGTTTCTCCGTTTCTTTCTTCGTTTCTTTGTTTCTTTCTCCGTTTCTCGGTTTATTTCTTCGTTTCTCCGATTCTTTCTTCTTTTCTCTGTTTCTTTCTTCGTTTCTCCGTTTCTTTCTTCATTTCTCCGTTTCTTTCTTCGTTTCTCCGTTTCTTTGTTCGTTTCTCCGTTTCTTTGTTCGTTTCTCCGTTTCTTTCTCCGTTTCTCCGTTTATATCTTCGTTTCTCCATTTATTTCACCGTTTCTTTCTTCGTTTCTCCGTTTCATTCGTCGTTTCTCCGTTTCTATCTTCGTTTCTTCGTTTCTTTGTTCGTTCCTTCGTTTCTTTCTCCGTTTCTCGGTTTATTTCTTCGTTTCTCCGTTTTTCCGTTTCTTTCTTCGATTCTCCGTTTCTTTCTGCATTTCTTCGTTTCTCCGTTTCTTTCTTCGTTTCTCCGTTTATTTCTTCGTTTCTCCGTTTCTTTCTCCGTTTCTCGGTCTATTTCTTCGTTTCTCCATTTATTTCTCCGATTCTCCATTTCTTTCTTCGTTTCTCAGTTTCTTTCTTCGTTTCCCCGTTTCTTTCTTCGTTTCTCCGTTTCTTTCTTCGTTTCTCCGTTTATTTCTTCGTTTCTCCATTTATTTCTCCGTTTCTCGGTTTCTTTCTTCGTTACTCCGGTTCTTTCTTCGTTTCTCGGTTTCTTTCTTCGTTTCTCCGATTCTTTCTTCCTTTCTCCGTTTCTTCCTTCGTTTCTCCGTTTCTTTGTTCGTTTCTCCGTTTCTTTCTTCGTTTCTCCGTTTCTTTGTTCGTTTCTCCGTTTCTTTTTCCGTTTCTCGGTTTATTTCTTCGTTTCTCCATTTATTTCTCCGTTTCTTTCTTCGTTTCTCCGTTTCTTTCTTCGTTTCTCCGTTTCTTTCTTCATTTCTCCGTTTCTTTCTTCCTTTCTCCTTTTCTTTCTTCGTGTCTCTGTTTCTTTCTTCGTTTCTCCGTTTCTTTCTTCGTTTCTCCGTTTATTTCTTCGTTTCTCCATTTATTTCTCCGTTTCTCGGTTTCTTTCTTCGTTTCTCCGTTTCTTTCTTCGTTTCTCCGTTTATTTCTTCATTTCTCCGTTTATTTCTTCGTTTCTCCTTTTATTTCTCCGTTCCTCCGTTTCTTTCTTCGGGTCTGCGTTTCTTTCTTCGTTTCTCCGTTTCTTTTTCCGTTTCTCGGTTTATTTCTTCGTTTCTCCATTCATTTCTCCGTTTCTTTCTTCGTTTCTCCGTTTCTTTCTTCGTTTCTCCGTTTCTTTCTTCATTTCTCCGTTTCTTTCTTCGTTTCTCCGTTTCTTTGTTCGTTTCTCCGTTTCTTTTTCCGTTTCTCGGTTTATTTCTTCGTTTCTCCATTTATTTCTCCGTTTCTTTCTTCGTTTCTCCGTTTCTTTCTTCGTTTCTCCGTTTCTTTCTTCGTTACTCCGGTTCTTTCGTCGTTTCTCGGTTTCTTTCTTCGTTTCTCCGATTCTTTCTTCGTTTCTCCGTTTCTTCCTTCGTTTCTCCGTTTCTTTCTTCGTTTCTCCGTTTCTTTCTTCGTATCTCCGTTTCTTTCTACGTTTCTCCGTTTCTTTCTTCGTTTCTCCGTTTCATTCTTCATTCCTCCGTTTCTTTGTTCGTTTCTTCGTTTCTTTGTTCGTTTCTCCGTTTCTTTCTTTGTTTCTCCGTTTCTTTCATCCTTTCTCCGTTTATTTCTTCGTTTCTCCGTTTCATTCTTCGTTTCTCCATTTATTTCTCCGTCTCTCCGTTTCTTTCTTCGTTTGTTCCTTTCTTTGTTCGTTTCTCCGTTTCTTTGTTCGTTTCTCCGTTTCTTTCTTCGTTTCTCCGTTTCTTTGTTCGTTTCTCCGTTTATTTCTTCGTTTCTCCATTTCTTTCTCCGTTTCTCCGTTTATTTCTCCGTTTCTCGGTATCTTTCTTCGTTACTCCGGTTCTTTCGTCGTTTCTCGGTTTCTTTCTTCGTTTCTCCGATTCTTTCTTCGTTTCTCCGTTTCTTCCTTCGTTTCTCCGTTTCTTTCTTCGTTTCTCCGTTTCTTTCTTCGTATCTCCGTTTCTTTCTACGTTTCTCCGTTTCTTTCTTCGTTTCTCCGTTTCTTTCTTCGTTTCTCCGTTTCTTTCTTCGTTTCTCCATTTCATTCTTCGTATCTACGTTTCTTTCTACGTTTCTCCGTTTCTTTCTTCGTTTCTCCGTTTCTTTCTTCGTTTCTCCGTTTCTTTCTTCGTTTCTCCGTTTCTTTCTTCGTATCTCCGTTTCTTTCTACGTTTCTCCGTTTCTTTCTTCGTTTCTCCGTTTCTTTCTTCGTTTCTCCGTTTCTTTCTTCGTTTCTCCATTTCATTCTTCGTATCTACGTTTCTTTCTACGTTTCTCCGTTTCTTTCTTCGTTTCTCCGTTTCTTTCTTCGTTTCTCCGTTTCTTTCTTCGTTTCTCCGTTTCTTTCTTCGTTTCTCCGTTTCATTCTTCGTATCTACGTTTCTTTCTACGTTTCTCCGTTTCTTTCTTCGTTTCTCCGTTTCTTTCTTCGTTTCTCCGTTTCATTCTTCGTATCTACGTTTCTTTCTACGTTTCTCCGTTTCTTTCTTCGTTTCTCCGTTTCTTTCTTCGTTTCTCCGTTTCTTTCTTCGTTTCTCCGTTTATTTCTCCGTTTCTCGGTATCTTTCTTCGTTACTCCGGTTCTTTCGTCGTTTCTCGGTTTCTTTCTTCGTTTCTCCGATTCTTTCTTCGTTTCTCCGTTTCTTCCTTCGTTCCTCCGTTTCTTCCTTTGTTTCTCCGTTTCTTTGTTCGTTTCTCCGTTTATTTCTTCGTTTCTTCGTTTCTTTCTTGGTTTCTTCATTTCTTTCTTCGTTTCTCCGTTTCTTTCTTCGTTTCTCCGTTTCATTCTTCGTATCTACGTTTCTTTCTACGTTTCTCCGTTTCTTTCTTCGTTTCTCCGTTTCTTTCTTCGTTTCTCCGTTTCTTTCTTCGTTTCTCCGTTTCTTTCTTCGTTTCTCCGTTTATTTCTTCGTTTCTCCATTTATTTTTCCGTTTCTCAGATTCTTTCTTCGTTTTTCCGTTTCTTTCTTCGTTTCTCCGTTTCTTCCTTCGTTTCTCCGTTTCGTTCTTCGTTTCTCCGTTTATTTCTTCGTTTCTCCGTTCATATCTTCGTTTCTCCATTTATTTCTCCGTTTCTTTCTTCGTTTCTCCGTTTCATTCTTCATTCCTCCGTTTCTTTGTTCGTTTCTTCGTTTCTTTGTTCGTTTCTCCGTTTCTTTCTTTGTTTCTCCGTTTCTTTCATCCTTTCTCCGTTTATTTCTTCGTTTCTCCGTTTCATTCTTCGTTTCTCCATTTATTTCTCCGTCTCTCCGTTTCTTTCTTCGTTTGTTACTTTCTTTGTTCGTTTCTCCGTTTCTTTGTTCGTTTCTCCGTTTCTTTCTTCGTTTCTCCGTTTCTTTGTTCGTTTCTCCGTTTATTTCTTCGTTTCTCCATTTCTTTCTCCGTTTCTCCGTTTATTTCTCCGTTTCTCGGTATCTTTCTTCGTTACTCCGGTTCTTTCGTCGTTTCTCGGTTTCTTTCTTCGTTTCTCCGATTCTTTCTTCGTTACTCCGGTTCTTTCTTCGTTTCTCCGTTTCTTTCTTCGTTTCTCCGTTTCATTCTTCGTATCTACGTTTCTTTCTACGTTTCTCCGTTTCTTTCTTCGTTTCTCCGTTTCTTTCTTCGTTTCTCCGTTTCTTTCTTCGTTTCTCCGTTTCTTTCTTCGTTTCTCCGTTTATTTCTTCGTTTCTCCATTTATTTTTCCGTTTCTCAGATTCTTTCTTCGTTTCTCCGTTTCTTTCTTCGTTTCTCCGTTTCTTTCTTCGTTTCTCCGTTTATTTCTTCGTTTCTCCATTTATTTCTCCGTTTCTCGGTTTCTTTCTTCGTTTCTCCGTTTCTTTGTTCGTTTCTCCGTTTCTTTCTTCGTTTCTTCATTTCTTTCTTCGTTTCTCCGTTTATTTCTTCGTTTCTTCGATTCTTTCTTCGTTTCTTCATTTCTTTCTTCGTTTCTCCCTTTCTTTCTTCCTTTCTCCGTTTCTTTCTTCGTGTCTGCGTTTCTTTCTTCGTTTCTCCGTTTCTTTGTTCGTTTCTCCGTTTCTTTTTCCGTTTCTCGGTTTATTTCTTCGTTTCTCCATTCATTTCTCCGTTTCTTTCTTCATTTCTCCGTTTCTTTCTTCGTTTCTCCGTTTCTTTCTTCGTGTCTCCGTTTCTTTCTTCGTTTCTCCATTTATTTCTCCGTTTCTCGGTTTCTTTCTTCGTATCTCCGTTTCGTTCTACGTTCCTCCGTTTCTTTCTTCGTTTCTCCGTTTCTTTCTCCGTTTCTCCGTTTATTTATTCGTTTCTCCATTTATTTCTCCGTTTCTCGGTTTCTTTCTTCGTTTCTCCGTTTCTTTCTTCGTTTCTCCATTTATTTCTCCGCTTCTCGGTTTATTTCTTCGTTTCTCCGTTTCTCCGTTTCTTTCTCCGATTCTCCGTTTCTTTCTTCATTTCTCCGTTTCTTTCTTCGTTTCTCCGTTTCTTTCTTCGTTTCTCCGTTTCTTTCTTCGTTTCTCCATTTATTTCTCCGTTTCTCGGTTTCTTTCTTCGTTTCTCCGATTCTTTCTTCGTTCCTCCGTTTCTTCCTTTGTTTCTCCGTTTCTTTGTTCGTTTCTCCGTTTATTTCTTCGTTTCTTCGTTTCTTTCTTGGTTTCTTCATTTCTTTCTTCGTTTCTCCGTTTCTTTCTTCGTTTCTCCGTTTCATTCTTCGTATCTACGTTTCTTTCTACGTTTCTCCGTTTCTTTCTTCGTTTCTCCGTTTCTTTCTTCGTTTCTCCGTTTCTTTCTTCGTTTCTCCGTTTCTTTCTTCGTTTCTCCGTTTATTTCTTCGTTTCTCCATTTATTTTTCCGTTTCTCAGATTCTTTCTTCGTTTTTCCGTTTCTTTCTTCGTTTCTCCGTTTCTTTCTTCGTTTCTCCATTTATTTCTCCGTTTCTCCGTTTCTTTCTTCGTTTTTTCCTTTCTTTGTTCGTTTCTCCGTTTCTTTGTTCGTTTCTCCGTTTCTTTCTTCGTTTCTCCGTTTCTTTCTTCGTTTCTCCGTTTCTTTCTTCATTTCTCCGTTTCTTTCTTCGTTTCTCCGTTTATTTCTTCGTTTCTCCAGTTATTTCTCCGTTCCTCCGTTTCTTTCTTCGTTTCTCCGTTTCTTTCTTCGTTTCTCCGTTTCTTTGTTCGTTTCTCCGTTTCTTTCTTCGTTTCTCCGTTTCTTTCTTCGTTTCTCCGTCTCTTTCTCCGTTTCTCGGTTTATTTCTTCGTTTCTCCGTTTCTCCGTTTCTTTCTTCGTTTTTTCCTTTCTTTGTTCGTTTCTCCGTTTCTTTGTTCGTTTCTCCGTTTCTTTCTTCGTTTCTCCGTTTCTTTCTTCGTTTCTCCGATTCTTTCTTCGTTTCTCCGTTTCTTCCTTCGTTTCTCCGTTTCTTTGTTCGTTTCTCAGTTTCTTTCTTCGTTTCTTCGTTTCTTTCTTCGTTTCTTCATTTCTTTCTTCGTTTCTCCGTTTCTTTCTTCGTTTCTCCGTTTCATTCTTCGTATCTCCGTTTCTTTCTACGTTTCTCCGTTTCTTTCTTCGTTTCTCCGTTTCTTTCTTCGTTTCTCCGCTTCCTTGTTCGTTTCTCCGTTTATTTCTACGTTTCTCCATTTATTTCTCCGTTTCTTTCTTCGTTTCTCCGTTTCTTTGTTCGTTTCTCCGTTTCTTTCTTCGTTTCTCCGTTTCTTTGTTCGTTTCTCCGTTTCTTTCTCCGTTTCTCGGTTTATTTTTTCGTTTCTCCGTTTCTCCGTTTCTTTCTTCGTTTCTCCGTTTCTTTCTTCGTTTCTCCGTTTCTTTCTTCGTTTCTGCGTTTCTTTCTTCGTTTCTCCGTTTCTTTGTTCGTTTCTCCGTTTCTTTCTTCGTTTCTCCGTTTCTTTCTTCGTTTCTCCGTTTATTTCTTCGTTTCTCCGTTTATTTCTTCGTTTCTCCTTTTATTTCTCCGTTTCTCGGTTTATTTCTTCGTTTCTCCATTTATTTCTCCGTTTCTTTCTTCGTTTCTCCGTTTCTTTCTTCGTTTCTCCGTTTCTTTCTTCATTTCTCCGTTTCTTTCTTCGTTTCTCCTTTTCTTTCTTCGTGTCTCTGTTTCTTTCTTCGTTTCTCCGTTTCTTTCTTCGTTTCTCCGTTTATTTCTTCGTTTCTCCATTTATTTCTCCGTTTCTCGGTTTCTTTCTTCGTATCTCCGTTTCTTTCTACGTTTCTCCGTTTCTTTCTTCGTTTCTCCGTTTCTTTCTTCGTTTCTCCGTTTCTTTCTTCGTTTCTCCGTTTCTTTCTTCGTTTCTCCGTTTCTTTCTTCGTTTCTCCGTTTATTTCTTCGTTTCTCCATTTATTTCTCCGTTTCTCGGTTTCTTTCTTCGTTTCTCCGTTTCTTTGTTCGTTTCTCCGTTTCTTTCTTCGTTTCTTCATTTCTTTCTTCGTTTCTCCGTTTATTTCTTCGTTTCTTTCTTCGTTTCTTCATTTCTTTCTTCGTTTCTCCGTTTCTTTCTTCGTTTCTCCGTTTCTTTCTTCGTGTCTGCGTTTCTTTCTTCGTTTCTCCGTTTCTTTGTTCGTTTCTCCGTTTCTTTTTCCGTTTCTCGGTTTATTTCTTCGTTTCTCCATTCATTTCTCCGTTTCTTTCTTCGTTTCTCCGTTTCTTTCTTCGTTTCTCCGTCTCTTTCTTCATTTCTCCGTTTCTTTCTTCGTTTCTCCGTTTCTTTCTTCGTGTCTCCGTTTCTTTCTTCGTTTCTCCATTTATTTCTCCGTTTCTCGGTTTCTTTCTTCGTATCTCCGTTTCTTTCTACGTTCCTCCGTTTCTTTCTTCGTTTCTCCGTTTCTTTCTCCGTTTCTCCGTTTATTTATTCGTTTCTCCATTTATTTCTCCGTTTCTCGGTTTCTTTCTTCGTTTCTCCGTTTCTTTCTTCGTTTCTCCATTTATTTCTCCGTTTCTCGGTTTATTTCTTCGTTTCTCCGTTTCTCCGTTTCTTTCTCCGATTCTCCGTTTCTTTCTTCATTTCTCCGTTTCTTTCTTCGTTTCTCCGTTTCTTTCTTCGTTTCTCCGTTTCTTTCTTCGTTTCTCCGTTTATTTCTTCGTTTCTCCATTTATTTCTCCGTTTCTCGGTTTCTTTCTTCGTTTCTCCGATTCTTTCTTCGTTCCTCCGTTTCTTCCTTTGTTTCTCCGTTTCTTTGTTCGTTTCTCCGTTTATTTCTTCGTTTCTTCGTTTCTTTCTTGGTTTCTTCATTTCTTTCTTCGTTTCTCCGTTTCTTTCTTGGTTTCTCCGTTTCATTCTTCGTATCTACGTTTCTTTCTACGTTTCTCCGTTTCTTTCTTCGTTTCTCCGTTTCTTTCTTCGTTTCTCCGTTTCTTTCTTCGTTTCTCCGTTTCTTTCTTCGTTTCTCCGTTTATTTCTTCGTTTCTCCATTTATTTCTCCGTTTCTCAGATTCTTTCTTCGTTTTTCCGTTTCTTTCTTCGTTTCTCCGTTTCTTTCTTCGTTTCTCCGTTTCGTTCTTCGTTTCTCCATTTCTTTCTTCGTTTCTCCGTTTATATCTTCGTTTCTCCATTTATTTCTCCGTTTCTTTCTTCGTTTCTCCGTTTCATTCTTCATTCCTCCGTTTCTTTCTTCGTTTCTTCGTTTCTTTGTTCGTTTCTCCGTTTCTTTCTTTGTTTCTCCGTTTCTTTCATCCTTTCTCCGTTTATTTCTTCGTTTCTCCGTTTCATTCTTCGTTTCTCCATTTATTTCTCCGTCTCTCCGTTTCTTTCTTCGTTTGTTCCTTTCTTTGTTCGTTTCTCCGTTTCTTTGTTCGTTTCTCCGTTTCTTTCTTCGTTTCTCCGTTTCTTTGTTCGTTTCTCCGTTTATTTCTTCGTTTCTCCATTTCTTTCTCCGTCGCTCCGTTTATTTCTCCGTTTCTCGGTATCTTTCTTCGTTACTCCGATTCTTTCTTCGTTTCTCCGTTTCTTCCTTCGTTTCTCCGTTTCTTTCTTCGTTTCTCCGTTTCTTTCTTCGTTTCTTCGTTTCTTTCTTTGTTTCTCCGTTTCTTTCATCATTTCTCCGTTTATTTCTTCGTTTCTCCGTTTCATTCTTCGTTTCTCCATTTATTTCTCCGTTTCTCCGTTTCTTTCTTCGTTTTTTCCTTTCTTTGTTCGTTTCTCCGTTTCTTTGTTCGTTTCTCCGTTTCTTTCTTCGTTTCTCCGTTTCTTTCTTCGTTTCTCCGTTTCTTTCTTCATTTCTCCGTTTCTTTCTTCGTTTCTCCGTTTATTTCTTCGTTTCTCCATTTATTTCTCCGTTCCTCCGTTTCTTTCTTCGTTTCTCCGTTTCTCTCTTCGTTTCTCCGTTTCTTTGTTCGTTTCTCCGTTTCTTTCTTCGTTTCTCCGTTTCTTTGTTCGTTTCTCCGTTTCTTTCTCCGTTTCTCGGTTTATTTCTTCGTTTCTCCGTTTCTCCGTTTCTTTCTTCGTTTCTCCGTTTCTTTCTTCGTTTCTGCGTTTCTTTCTTCGTTTCTCCGTTTCTTTCTTCGTTTCTCCGTTTCTTTCTTCGTTTCTCCGTTTCTTTGTTCGTTTCTCCGTTTATTTCTTCGTTTCTCCATTTCTTTCTCCGTTTTTCCGTTTATTTCTTCGTTTCTCCATTTATTTCTCCGATTCTCTGTTTCTTTCTTCGTTTCTGCGTTTCTTTGTTCGTTTCTCCGTTTCTTTGTTCGCTTCTCCGTTTCTTTCTTCGTTTCTCCGTTTATTTCTTCGTATCTCCATTTATTTCTCCGTTTCTCGGTATCTTTCTTCGTTATTCCGGTTCTTTCTTCGTTTCTCGGTTTCTTTCTTAGTTTCTCCGATTCTTTCTTCGTTTCTCCGTTTCTTCCTTCGTTTCTCCGTTTCTTTGTTCGTTTCTCCGTTCCTTTCTTCGTTTCTTCGTTTCTTTCTTCGTTTCTTCATTTCTTTCTTCGTTTCCCCGTTTCTTTCTTCGTTTCTCCGTTTCTTTCTTCGTATCTCCGTTTCTTTCTACGTTTCTCCGTTTGTTTCTTCGTTCCTCCGTTTCCTTGTTCGTTTCTCCGTTTATTTCTTCGTTTCTCCATTTATTTCTCCGTTTCTTTCTTCGTTTCTTCGTTTCGTTCTTCGTTACTCCGTTCCTTTCATCGTTTCTCCGTTTCTTTCATCGTTTCTTCGTTTCTCCGTTTCTTTCTTCGTTTCTCCGTTTATATCTTCGTTTCTCCATTTACTTCTCCGTTTCTTTGTTCGTTACTCCGTTTCTTTCTCCGTTTCTCGATTTATTTCTTCGTTTCTCCATTTATTTCTCCGATTCTCCGTTTCTTTCTTCGTTTCTCAGTTTCTTTCTTCGTTTCTCCGTTTCTTTCTTCGTTTCTCCGTCTCTTTCTTCGTTTCTCCGTTTCTTTCTTCGTTTCTCCGTTTCTTTCTTAGTTTCTCCGTTTCTTTCTTCGTTTCTCCGTTTATATCTTCGTTTCTCCATTTATTTCTCCGTTTCTTTCTTCGTTTCTCCGTTTCATTCTTCATTTCTCCGTTTCTTTCTTCGTTTCTCCGTTTCTTTGTTCGTTTCTCCGTTTCTTTCTTTGTTTCTCCGTTTCTTTCTTCATTTCTCTGTTTATTCCTTCGTTTCTCCGTTTCATTCTTCGTTTCTCCATTTATTTCTCCGTTTCTCCGTTTCTTTCTTCGTTTTTTCTTTTCTTTGTTCGTTTCTCCGTTTCTTTGTTCGTTTCTCCGTTTCTTTCTTCGTTTCTCCGTTTCTTTGTTCGTTTCTCCGTTTATTTCTTCGTTTCTCCATTTCTTTCCCCGTTTCTCCGTTTATTTCTTCGTTTCTCCGTTTCTTTCTTCGTCTCTCCGTTTATTTCTTCGGTTCTCCATTTATTTCTTCGTTTCTCCGTTTCTACGTTTCTTTCTTCGATTCTCCGTTTCTTTCTTCATTTCTCCGTTTCTTTCTTCGTTTCTCCGTTTCTTTCTTCGTTTCTCCGTTTCTTTCTTCGTTTCTCCGTTTCTTTCTTCGTTTCTGCGTTTCTTTCTTCGTTTCTCCGTTTCTTTCTTCGTTTCTCCGTTTCTTTCTTCGTTTCTCCGTTTCTTTGTTCGTTTCTCCGTTTATTTCTTCGTTTCTCCGTTTCTTTGTTCGTTTCTCCGTTTCTTTCTTTGTTTCTCCGTTTCTTTCTTCATTTCTCTGTTTATTCCTTCGTTTCTCCGTTTCATTCTTCGTTTCTCCATTTATTTCTTCGTTTCTCCATTTATTTCTCCGATTCTCCGTTTCTTTCTTCGTTTCTCAGTTTCTTTCTTCGTTTCTCCGTTTCTTTCTTCGTTTCTCCGTTTCTTTCTTCGTTTATCCGTTTATTTCTTCGTTTCTCCATTTATTTCTCCGTTTCTCCGTTTCTTTCTTCGTTTCTCCGTTTCTTTCTTCGTTTCTCCGTTTCTTTCTTCGTCTCTCCGTTTATTTCTTCGGTTCTCCATTTATTTCTTCGTTTCTCCGTTTCTACGTTTCTTTCTTCGATTCTCCGTTTCTTTCTTCATTTCTCCGTTTCTTTCTTCGTTTCTCCGTTTCTTTCTTCGTTTCTCCGTTTCTTTCTTCGTTTCTCCGTTTCTTTCTTCGTTTCTGCGTTTCTTTCTTCGTTTCTCCGTTTCTTTCTTCGTTTCTCCGTTTCTTTCTTCGTTTCTCCGTTTCTTTGTTCGTTTCTCCGTTTATTTCTTCGTTTCTCCATTTCTTTCTCCGTTTTTCCGTTTATTTCTTCGTTTCTCCATTTATTTCTCCGATTCTCCGTTTCTTTCTTCGTTTCTGCGTTTCTTTGTTCGTTTCTCCGTTTCTTTGTTCGCTTCTCCGTTTCTTTCTTCGTTTCTCCGCTTATTTCTTCGTATCTCCATTTATTTCTCCGTTTCTCGGTATCTTTCTTCGTTATTCCGGTTCTTTCTTCGTTTCTCGGTTTCTTTCTTAGTTTCTCCGATTCTTTCTTCGTTTCTCCGTTTCTTCCTTCGTTTCTCCGTTTCTTTGTTCGTTTCTCCGTTCCTTTCTTCGTTTCTTCGTTTCTTTCTTCGTTTCTTCATTTCTTTCTTCGTTTCCCCGTTTCTTTCTTCGTTTCTCCGTTTCTTTCTTCGTATCTCCGTTTCTTTCTACGTTTCTCCGTTTGTTTCTTCGTTCCTCCGTTTCCTTGTTCGTTTCTCCGTTTATTTCTTCGTTTCTCCATTTATTTCTCCGTTTCTTTCTTCGTTTCTTCGTTTCGTTCTTCGTTACCCCGTTCCTTTCATCGTTTCTCCGTTTCTTTCATCGTTTCTTCGTTTCTCCGTTTCTTTCTTCGTTTCTCCGTTTATATCTTCGTTTCTCCATTTACTTCTCCGTTTCTTTGTTCGTTACTCCGTTTCTTTCTCCGTTTCTCGATTTATTTCTTCGTTTCTCCATTTATTTCTCCGATTCTCCGTTTCTTTCTTCGTTTCTCAGTTTCTTTCTTCGTTTCTCCGTTTCTTTCTTCGTTTCTCCGTCTCTTTCTTCGTTTCTCCGTTTCTTTCTTCGTTTCTCCGTTTCTTTCTTAGTTTCTCCGTTTCTTTCTTCGTTTCTCCGTTTATATCTTCGTTTCTCCATTTATTTCTCCGTTTCTTTCTTCGTTTCTCCGTTTCATTCTTCATTTCTCCGTTTCTTTCTTCGTTTCTCCGTTTCTTTGTTCGTTTCTCCGTTTCTTTCTTTGTTTCTCCGTTTCTTTCTTCATTTCTCTGTTTATTCCTTCGTTTCTCCGTTTCATTCTTCGTTTCTCCATTTATTTCTCCGTTTCTCCGTTTCTTTCTTCGTTTTTTCCTTTCTTTGTTCGTTTCTCCGTTTCTTTGTTCGTTTCTCCGTTTCTTTCTTCGTTTCTCCGTTTCTTTGTTCGTTTCTCCGTTTATTTCTTCGTTTCTCCATTTCTTTCCCCGTTTCTCCGTTTATTTCTTCGTTTCTCCATTTATTTCTCCGATTCTCCGTTTTTTTCTTCGTTTCTCCGTCTCTTTGTTCGTTTCTCCGTTTCTTTGTTCGTTTCTCCGTTTCTTTGTTCGTTTCTCCGTTTCTTTCTTCGTTTCTCCGTTTCATTCTTCATTTCTCCGTTTCTTTCTTCGTTTCTCCGTTTCTTTGTTCGTTTCTCCGTTTCTTTCTTTGTTTCTCCGTTTCTTTCTTCATTTCTCTGTTTATTCCTTCGTTTCTCCGTTTCATTCTTCGTTTCTCCATTTATTTCTTCGTTTCTCCATATATTTCTCCGATTCTCCGTTTCTTTCTTCGTTTCTCAGTTTCTTTCTTCGTTTCTCCGTTTCTTTCTTCGTTTCTCCGTTTCTTTCTTCGTTTATCCGTTTATTTCTTCGTTTCTCCATTTATTTCTCCGTTTCTCCGTTTCTTTCTTCGTTTCTCCATTTATTTCCCCGTTTCTCGGCTTCTTTCTTCGTTTCTCCGGTTCTTTCTTCGTTTCTAGGATTCTTTCTTCGTTTCACCGATTCTTTCTTCGTTTCTCCGTTTCTTCCTTCGTTTCTCCATTTCTTTCTTCGTTACTCCGGTCCTTTCTTCGCTTCTCCGTTTCTTCCTTCGTTTCTCCGTTTATTTGTTCGTTTCTCCGTTTCTTTGACCGTTTCTCCGTTTCTTTCATCCTTTCTTCGTTCCTTTTTTCGTTTCTTCATTTCTTTCTTCGTTTCTCCGATTCTTTCTTCGTTTCTCCGTTTGCTTGTTCGTTTCTCCATTTATTTCTTCGTTTCTCCATTTATTTCACCGTTTCTCCGTATCTTTCTTCGTTTCTCCGTTTCTTTGTTCGTTTCTCCGTTTCTTTCTTCGTTTCTCCGTTTCTTTCTTCGTTTCTCCGTTTCTTTCTTCGTTTCTCCGTTTCTTTCTTCGTTTCTCCGTTTCTTTGTTCGTTTCTCCGTTTCTTTCTGCGTTTCATCGTTTCTTTCTTCCTTACTCCGTTTCTTTCTTCGTTTCTACGTTTATTTCTGCGTTTCTTTCCTCGTTTCTCCGTTTCTTTCTTCGTTTCTCCGTTTGCTTGTTCGTTTCTCCACTTATTTCTTCGTTTCTTTCCTCGTTTCTCCGTTTCTTTCTTCGTTTCTCCGTTTGCTTGTTCGTTTCTCCACTTATTTCTTCGTTGCTCCATTTATTTCACCTTTTCTCCGTATGTTTCTTCGTTTCTACGTTAATTTCTTCGTTTCTCCATTTATTTCTCCGTTTCTTTCCTCGTTTCTCCGTTTCTTTCTTCGCTTCTCCGTTTCTTTGCTCGTTTGTCCGTTTCTTTCTTCGTTTCTCCGTTTCTTTCTTCGTTTCTCCGTTTCTTTCTTCGTCTCTCCGTTTCTTTCTGCGTTTCTTCGTTTCTTTCTTCGTTACTCTGTTTCTTTCTTCGTTTCTCCGTTTCTTTCTTCGTTTCTCCGTTTGTTTCTTCGTTTCTCCATTTATTTCTCCGTTTCTCCGTTTCTTTGTTCGTTTCTCCGTTTCACTGATCGCTTCTCCGTTTCTTTCTCCGTTTCTCGGTTTATTTCTTCGTGTCTCCATTTATTTCTCCGATTCTCCGTTTCTTTCTTCGTTTCTCCGTTGCTTCCTTCGTTTCTCCGTTTCTTTGTTCGTTTCTCCATTTATTTCGCCGTTTCTCCGTATCTTTCTTCGTTTCTACGTTTATTTCTTCGTTTCTCCATTTATTTCTCCGTTTCTTTCCTCGTTTCTCCGTTTCTCTGTTCGTTTCTCCGTTTCCTTGTTCGTTTCTCCGTTTATTTCCTCGTTTCTTCATTTATTTCACCGTTTCTCCGTTTCTTTCTTCGTTTCTCCGCTTCTTTCTTCGTTTCTCCGTTTCTTTGTTCGTTTCTCCGTTTCTTTCTTCGTTTCTCCGTTTCTTTCTTCGTTTCTCCGTTTCTTTCTTCGTTCCTCCGTTTCTCTATTCGTTTCTCCGTTTCTTTGCTCGTTTCTCCGTTTTTTTCTTCGTTTCTTCGTTTCTTTCCTCGTTACTCTGTTTCATTCTTCGTTTCTCCGTTTCTTTCTTCGTTTCTCCTTTTCTTTCTTCGCTTCTCCGTTTGTTTCATCGTTTCTCCATTTATTTCTCCGTTTCTCCGTTTCTTTCTTCGTTTCTCCGTTTCTTTCTTCATTTCTCCGTTTCTTTCTTCGTTTCTCCGTTTCTTTGTTCGTTTCTCCGTTTCTTTCTCCGTTTCTCGGTTTATTCCTTCGTTTCTCCATTTATTTCTCCGATTCTCCGTTTCTATCTTCGTTTCTCAGTTTCTTTCTTCGTTTCCCGTTTCTTTCTTCGTTTCTCCGTTTCTTTCTTCGTTTCTCCGTTTCTTTCTTCGTTCCTCCGTTTATTTCTTCGTTTCTCCATTTATTTCTCCGTTTCTCCGTTTCTTTGTTCGTTTCTCCGTTTCACTGATCGCTTCTCCGTTTCTTTCTCCGTTTCTCGGTTTATTTCTTCGTGTCTCCATTTATTTCTCCGATTCTCCGTTTCTTTCTTCGTTTCTCCGTTTCTTTCTTCGTTTCTCCGTTTCGCTCTTCGTCTCTCTGTTTATTTCCTCGTTTCTTCATTTATTTCTCCGTTTCTCCGTTTCTTTCTTCGTTTCTCCGCTTCTTTTTCGTTTCTCCGTTTCTTTGTTCGTTTCTTCGTTTCTTTCTTCGCTTTTCCGTTTCTTTGTTCGTTTCTCCGTTTCTTTCTCCGTTTCTCGGTTTATTCCTTCGTTTCTCCATTTATTTCTCCGATTCTCCGTTTCTTTCTTCGTTTCTCAGTTTCTTTCTTCGTTTCTCCGTTTCTTTCTTCGTTTCTCCGTTTGTTTCTTCGTTTCTCCACTTATTTCTCCGTTTCTCGGTTTCTTTCTTCGTTTCTCCGTTTCTTTGTTCGGTTCTCCGTTTCTTTGTTCGTTTCTCCGTTTCTTTCTTCGTTTCTCCGTTTCTTTCTCCGTTTCTCGGTTTATTCCTTCGTTTCTCCATTTATTTCTCCGATTCTCCGTTTCTTTCTTCGATTCTCAATTTCTTTCTTCCTTTCTCCGTTTCTTTCTCCGTTTCTCCGTTTCTTTCTTCGTTTCTCCGTTTCTTTCATCGTTTCTCCGTTTCTTTCTTCGTTTCTCCTTTCTTTCATCGTTTCTTCGTTTCTCCGTTTCTTTCTTCGTATCTCCGTTTATATCTTCGTTTCTCCATTTATTTCTCCGTTTCTCCGTTTATATCTTCGTTTCTCCATTTATTTCTCCGTTTCTTTCTTCGTTTCTCCGTTTCATCCATCGTTTCTCCGTTTCTTTCTTCGTTTCTCCGTATCTATTTTGGTTTCTCCGGTTCTTTCTTTGTTTCTCCGTTTGTTTCTTCATTTCTCCGTAAACTTCTTCGTTTCTCCGTTTCATTCTTCGTTTCTGCGTTTGTTTGTTCGTTTCTCCGTTTCTTTCTTCGTTTCTCCGTTTATTTGTTCGTTTCTCCGTTTCTTTGACCGTTTCTCCGTTTCTTTCATCCTTTCTTCGTTCCTTTTTTCGTTTCTTCATTTCTTTCTTCGTTTCTCCGATTCTTTCTTCGTTTCTCCGTTTGCTTGTTCGTTTCTCCATTTATTTCTTCGTTTCTCCATTTATTTCACCGTTTCTCCGAATCTTTCCTCGTTTCTCCGTTTCTCTGTTCGTTTCTCCGTTTCCTTGTTCGTTTCTCCGTTTATTTCCTCGTTTCTTCATTTATTTCACCGTTTCTCCGTTTCTTTCTTCGTTTCTCCGCTTCTTTCTTCGTTTCTCCGTTTCTTTGTTCGTTTCTCCGTTTCTTTCTTCGTTTCTCCGTTTCTTTCTTCGTTTCTCCGTTTCTTTCTTCGTTCCTCCGTTTCTCTATTCGTTTCTCCGTTTCTTTGCTCGTTTCTCCGTTTTTTTCTTCGTTTCTTCGTTTCTTTCCTCGTTACTCTGTTTCATTCTTCGTTTCTCCGTTTCTTTCTTCGTTTCTCCGTTTCTTTCTTCGCTTCTCCGTTTGTTTCATCGTTTCTCCATTTATTTCTCCGTTTCTCCGTTTCTTTCTTCGTTTCTCCGTTTCTTTCTTCATTTCTCCGTTTCTTTCTTCGTTTCTCCGTTTCTTTGTTCGTTTCACCGTTTCTTTCTCCGTTTCTCGGTTTATTCCTTCGTTTCTCCATTTATTTCTCCGATTCTCCGTTTCTATCTTCGTTTCTCAGTTTCTTTCTTCGTTTCCCGTTTCTTTCTTCGTTTCTCCGTTTCTTTCTTCGTTTCTCCGTTTCTTTCTTCGTTCCTCCGTTTATTTCTTCGTTTCTCCATTTATTTCTCCGTTTCTCCGTTTCTTTGTTCGTTTCTCCGTTTCACTGATCGCTTCTCCGTTTCTTTCTCCGTTTCTCGGTTTATTTCTTCGTGTCTCCATTTATTTCTCCGATTCTCCGTTTCTTTCTTCGTTTCTCCGTTTCTTTCTTCGTTTCTCCGTTTCGCTCTTCGTCTCTCTGTTTATTTCCTCGTTTCTTCATTTATTTCTCCGTTTCTCCGTTTCTTTCTTCGTTTCTCCGCTTCTTTCTTCGTTTCTCCGTTTCTTTGTTCGTTTCTTCGTTTCTTTCTTCGCTTTTCCGTTTCTTTGTTCGTTTCTCCGTTTCTTTCTCCGTTTCTCGGTTTATTCCTTCGTTTCTCCATTTATTTCTCCGATTCTCCGTTTCTTTCTTCGTTTCTCAGTTTCTTTCTTCGTTTCTCCGTTTCTTTCTTCGTTTCTCCGTTTGTTTCTTCGTTTCTCCACTTATTTCTCCGTTTCTCGGTTTCTTTCTTCGTTTCTCCGTTTCTTTGTTCGGTTCTCCGTTTCTTTGTTCGTTTCTCCGTTTCTTTCTTCGTTTCTCCGTTTCTTTCTCCGTTTCTCGGTTTATTCCTTCGTTTCTCCATTTATTTCTCCGATTCTCCGTTTCTTTCTTCGATTCTCAATTTCTTTCTTCGTTTCTCCGTTTCTTTCTCCGTTTCTCCGTTTCTTTCTTCGTTTCTCCGTTTCTTTCTTCGTTTCTCCGTTTCTTTCTTCGTTTCTCCTTTCTTTCATCGTTTCTTCGTTTCTCCGTTTCTTTCTTCGTATCTCCGTTTATATCTTCGTTTCTCCATTTATTTCTCCGTTTCTCCGTTTATATCTTCGTTTCTCCATTTATTTCTCCGTTTCTTTCTTCGTTTCTCCGTTTCATCCATCGTTTCTCCGTTTCTTTCTTCGTTTCTCCGTATCTATTTTGGTTTCTCCGGTTCTTTCTTTGTTTCTCCGTTTGTTTCTTCATTTCTCCGTAAACTTCTTCGTTTCTCCGTTTCATTCTTCGTTTCTGCGTTTGTTTGTTCGTTTCTCCGTTTCTTTCTTCGTTTCTCCGTTTATTTGTTCGTTTCTCCGTTTCTTTGACCGTTTCTCCGTTTCTTTCATCCTTTCTTCGTTCCTTTTTTCGTTTCTTCATTTCTTTCTTCGTTTCTCCGATTCTTTCTTCGTTTCTCCGTTTGCTTGTTCGTTTCTCCATTTATTTCTTCGTTTCTCCATTTATTTCACCGTTTCTCCGTATCTTTCTTCGTTTCTCCGTTTCTTTGTTCGTTTCTCCGTTTCTTTCTTCGTTTCTCCGTTTCTTTCTTCGTTTCTCCGTTTCTTTCTTCGTTTCTCCGTTTCTTTCTTCGTTTCTCCGTTTCTTTGTTCGTTTCTCCGTTTCTTTCTGCGTTTCATCGTTTCTTTCTTCCTTACTCCGTTTCTTTCTTCGTTTCTACGTTTATTTCTGCGTTTCTTTCCTCGTTTCTCCGTTTCTTTCTTCGTTTCTCCGTTTGCTTGTTCGTTTCTCCACTTATTTCTTCGTTGCTCCATTTATTTCACCTTTTCTCCGTATGTTTCTTCGTTTCTACGTTAATTTCTTCGTTTCTCCATTTATTTCTCCGTTTCTTTCCTCGTTTCTCCGTTTCTTTCTTCGCTTCTCCGTTTCTTTGCTCGTTTGTCCGTTTCTTTCTTCGTTTCTCCGTTTCTTTCTTCGTTTCTCCGTTTCTTTCTTCGTCTCTCCGTTTCTTTCTGCGTTTCTTCGTTTCTTTCTTCGTTACTCTGTTTCTTTCTTCGTTTCTCCGTTTCTTTCTTCGTTTCTCCGTTTGTTTCTTCGTTTCTCCATTTATTTCTCCGTTTCTCCGTTTCTTTGTTCGTTTCTCCGTTTCACTGATCGCTTCTCCGTTTCTTTCTCCGTTTCTCGGTTTATTTCTTCGTGTCTCCATTTATTTCTCCGATTCTCCGTTTCTTTCTTCGTTTCTCCGTTGCTTCCTTCGTTTCTCCGTTTCTTTGTTCGTTTCTCCATTTATTTCGCCGTTTCTCCGTATCTTTCTTCGTTTCTACGTTTATTTCTTCGTTTCTCCATTTATTTCTCCGTTTCTTTCCTCGTTTCTCCGTTTCTCTGTTCGTTTCTCCGTTTCCTTGTTCGTTTCTCCGTTTCCGTTTCCTTGTTCGATTCTCCGTTTAGTTCTTCGTTTCTCCATTTTTTTCCCCGGTTCTTTCTTCGTTTCTTCGTTTCTTTCTTCGTTTCTCCGTTTCTTTGTTCGTTTCTCCGTTTCTTTGTTCGTTTCTCCGTTTCTTTCTTCGTTTCTTTCTTCGTTTCTCCGTTTCTTTGCTCGTTTCTCCGTTTCTTTGTTCGTTTCTCCGTTTCTATCTTCGTTTCTCCGTTTCTTTCTTCGTTTCTCCGTTTCATTCTTCGTTTCTCCGTTTCTTTGTTCGTTTCTCCGTTTCTTTGTTCGTTTCTCCGTTTCTTTGTTCGTTTCTCCGTTTCTTTCTTTGTTTCTCCGTTTCTTTCTTCATGTCTCCGTTTATATCTTCGTTTCTCCGTTTCTTTCTTCGTTTCTCCGTTTCTTTGTTCGTTTCTCCGTTTCTTTCTACGCTTCTTCGTTTCTTTCTTCGTTTCGCCGTTTATTTCTTCGTTTCTCCGTTTCTTTCTTCGTTTCTCCGTTTCTTTGTTCGTTTCTCCGTTTCTTTGTTCGTTTCTCCGTTTGTTGTTCGTTTCTCCGTTTGTTTCTTCGTTTCTCCGTTTCTTTCTTCGTTTCTCCGTTTGTTGTTCGTTTCTCCGTTTCTTTCTTCGTTTCTCCGTTTCTTTCTTCGTTTCTCCGTTTCTTTGTTCGTTTCTCTGTTTCTTTCTCCGTTTCTCGGTTTATTTCTTCGTTTCTCCATTTATTTCTCCGTTTCTCCGTTTCTTTCTTCGTTACACCGTTTCTTTCTTCATTTCTCGGTTTATTTCTTCGTTTCTCCATTTATTTCCCCGATTCTCCGTTTCATTCTTCGTTTCTCCGTTTCTTTCTTCGTTTATTCGTCTCTTTCATTGTTTCTCCGTTTCTTTCATCGTTTCTCCGTTTCTTTGTTCGTTTCTCCGTTTCTTTCTCCGTTTCTCGGTTTAATTCTTCGTTTCTCCATTTATTTCTCCGTTTCTCCGTTTCTTTCTTCGTTACTCTTTTTCTTTCTTCGTTTCTCCGTTTCTTTCTTCGTTTCTCCGTTTCTTTCATCGTTTCTACGTTTCTCCGTTTCTTTCTTCGTTTCTCCGTTTATATCTTTGTTTCTCCATTTATTTCTCCGTTTCTTTCTTCGTTTCTCCGTTTCATTCTTCGTTTCTCCGTTTCTTTCTTCGTTTCTGCATTTCTTTCTTCGTTTCTCCGTTTCTCTCTTCGTTTCTCCGTTTCTTTCTTCGTTTCTCCGTCTCTTTTTTCGTTTCTCCGTTTCTCTGTTCGTTTCTCCGTTTATTTCTTCGTTTCTCCATTTATTTCCCCGATTCTCCGTTTCTTTCTTCGTTTCTCAGTTTCTTTCTGCGTTTCCCCGTTTCTCCGTTTCTTTGTTCGTTTCTCCGTTTCTATCTTCGTTTCCCCGTTTCTTTGTTCGTTTCTCCGTTTCTTTCTTTGTTTCTCCGTTTCTTTGTTCGTTTCTCCGTTTATTTCTTCATTTCTCCATTTATTTCTCCGATTCTCCGTTTCTTTCTTCGTTTCTCCGTTTACTTGTTCGCTTCTCCATTCATTTCTCCGTTTCTCCGTTTCTTTGTCCGTTTCTCCGTTTCTTTGTTCGTTTCTCCGTTTTTTGGTCGTTTCTCCGTTTCTTTGTTCGTTTCTACTTTTTTTGGTCGATTCTCCGTTTCTTTGTTCGTTTCTCCTTCTCTTCGTTCGATTCTCCGTTTCTTTGTTCGTTTCTCTATTTCTTTGTTCGTTTCTCCGTTTCTTTGTTCGTTTCTCCGTTTCTTTCTCCGTTTCTCGGTTTATTTCTTCGTTTCTCCATTTATTTCTCCGTTTCTCCGTTTCTTTGTTCGTTTCTCCGTTTCTTTGCTCGTTTCTCGGTTTCTTTGTTCGTTTCTCCGTTTCTTTGTTCGTTTCTCCGTTTATTTCTTCGTTTCTCCATTTATTTCTTCGTTTCTCCGTATCTTTCTTCGTTACTCCGTTTCTTTCTTCGTTTCTCCGTTTCTTTCTTCGTTTCTCCGTTTACTTGTTCGCTTCTCCATTCATTTCTCCGTTTCTCCGTTTCTTTGTCCGTTTCTCCGTTTCTTTGTTCGTTTCTCCGTTTTTTGGTCGTTTCTCCGTTTCTTTGTTCGTTTCTACTTTTTTTGGTCGATTCTCCGTTTCTTTGTTCGTTTCTCCTTCTCTTCGTTCGATTCTCCGTTTCTTTGTTCGTTTCTCTATTTCTTTGTTCGTTTCTCCGTTTCTTTTTTCGTTTCTCCGTTTCTTTGTTCGTTTCTCCGTTTCTTTGTTCGTTTCTCCGTTTATTTCTTCGTTTCTCCATTTATTTCTTCGTTTCTCCGTATCTTTCTTCGTTTCTCCATTTCTTTCTTCGTTTCTCCGTTTCATTCTTCGTTTCTCCGTTTATTTCTTCGTTTCTCCATTTATTTCTGCGTTTCTCCGCTTCTTTCTTCGTTTCTCCGATTCTTTGTTCGTTTCTCTGTTTCTTTGATCGTTTCTCCGTTTCTTTCTCCGTTTCTCCGTTTCTCTCTTCGTTTCTCCGTTTCTTTGTTCGTTTCTCCGTTTATTTCTTCGTTTCTCCATTTATTTCTTCGTTACTCCGTATCTTTCTTCGTTTCTCCATTTCTTTGTTCGTTTCTCCGTTCCTTTGTTCGTTTCTCCGTTTCTTTCTCCGTTTCTCGGTTTATTTCTTCGTTTCTCCATTTATTTCTCCGATTCTCCGTTTCTTTCTTCGTTTCTTCGTTTCTTTCATCGTTACTCCGTTTCTTTCTTCGTTTCTCCGTTTCTTTCTTTGTTTCTCCGTTTCTTTCATCCTTTCTTCGTTTCTCCGTTTCTTTCTTCGTTTCTCCGTTTATATCTTTGTTTCTCCATTTATTTCTCCGTTTCTTTCTTCGTTTCTCCGTTTCTTTCTTCGTTTCTCCGTTTCTTTCATCTTTTCTCCGCCTCTTTCTTCGTTTCTCCGTTTCTATCTTCGTTTCTCCGTTTCTTTATTCATTTCTCCGTTTCTTTCTTCGTTTCTCCGTTTCTTTCTTCGTTTCTCCGTTTCTTTGTTCGTTTCTCCGTTTCTTTGTTCGTTTCTCCGTTTATTTCTTCGTTTCTCCATTTATTTCTCCGTTTCTCCGTTTCTTTCTTCGTTTCTCCGTTTCTTTCTTCGTTTCTCCGTTTCTTTGTTCGCTTCTCCGTTTCTTTGTTCGTTTCTCCGTTTCTTTGTTCGTTTCTCCATTTCTTTCTTCGTTTCTACGTTTCATTCTTCGTTTCTCCGTTTATTTCTTCGTTACTCCGTTTCTTTCATTGCATCTCCGTTTCTTTCTTCGTTTCTCCGTTTCTTTCTTCGTTTCTCCGTTTGTTTCTTCGTTTCGTCGTTTCTTTCTTCGAATCTCCGTTTCCTTGTTCGGTTCTCCGTTTATTTCTTCGTTTCTCCATTTATTTCTCCGTTTCTCCGTTTCTTTGTTCGTTTCTCCGTTTCTTTGTTCGTTTCTCCGTTTCTTTGTTCGTTTCTCCGTTTCTTTTTTCGTTTCTCCGTTTCTTTCTTCGTTTCTCCGTTTCTTTCTTCGTTTCTCCGTTTCTTTCTTCGAATCTCAGTTTCCTTGTTCGTTTCTCCGTTTATTTCTTCGTTTCTCCGTATACTTCTCCGTTTCTCCGTTTCTTTGTTCGTTTCTCCGTTTCTTTGTTCGTTTCTCCGTTTCTTTGTTCGTTTCTCCGTTTCTTTCTTCGTTTCTCCGTTTCTTTCTTCGTATCTCCGTTTCTTTCATCGTTTCTTCGTTTCATTCTTCATTTCTCCGTTTCTTTCTTCGTTTCTCCGTTTCTTCCTTCGCCTCATCGTTTCTCCGTTTCTCCGTTTGTCCGTTTATTCCTTCGTTTCTCCATTTATTTCTCCGATTCTCCGTTTCTTTCTTCGTTTCTTCGTTTCCTTCATCGTTACTGAGCTTCTTTCTTCGTTTCTCCGTTTCTTTCTTCGTTTCTCCGTTTCTTTCTTCGTTTCTCCGTTTGCTTTTTCGATTCTCCGTTTATTTCTTCGTTTCTCCGTTTCTTTGTTCGTTTCTCCGTTTCTTTGTTCGTTTCTCCGTTTCTTTGTTCGTTACCCCGTTTCTTTGTTCGTTTTCTCCGTTTCTTTCTTCGTTTCTCCGTTTCTTTCTTCGTTTCTCCGTTTCTCGGTCTATTTCTTCGTTTCTCCACTTATTTCTCCGATTCTCCGTTTCTTTCTTCGTTTCTCCGATTCTTTCTTCGTTTCTCCGTTTATTTCTTCGTTTCTCCGTTTCTTTCTCCGTTTCTCCGTTTCTTTCTTCGTTTCTCCAATTATTTCTTCGTTTCTCCATTTATTTCTCCGTTTCTCTGTTTCTTTGTTCGTTTCTCAGTTTCTTTCTTTGTTTCTCCGTTTCTTTCTTCGTTTCTCCATTTCTTTCTTCGACTCTCCGTTTCTTTCTCCGTTTCCTGGTCCGTTTCTCCGTTTATTTCTTCGTTTCTCCATTTATTTCTCCGTTTCTCCGCTCGTTTTTCGTTTCTTCCTTCGTTTCTCCGTTTCTTTCTTCGTTTCTTCCTTCGTTTCTCCGTTTCTTTCTTCGTATCCCCGTTTCTTTCTTCGTTTCTGCGTTTCTTTCTTCGTTTCTCCGTTTCTTTGTTCGTTACCCCGTTTCTTTGTTCGTTTTCTCCGTTTCTTTCTTCGTTTCTCCGTTTCTTTGTTCGTTTCTCCGTTTCTCGGTCTATTTCTTCGTTTCTCCACTTATTTCTCCGATTCTCCGTTTCTTTCTTCGTTTCTCCGATTCTTTCTTCGTTTCTCCGTTTATTTCTTCGTTTCTCCGTTTCTTTCTCCGTTTCTCCGTTTCTTTCTTCGTTTCTCCGTTTCTTTCTTCGTTTCTCCGTTTATTTCTTCGTTTCTCCATTTATTTCTCCGTTTCTCTGTTTCTTTGTTCGTTTCTCCGTTTCTTTCTTTGTTTCTCCGTTTCTTTCTTCGTTTCTCCGTTTCTTTCTTCGTTTCTCCGTTTATATCTTTGTTTCTCCATTTATTTCTCCGTTTCTTTCTTTGTTTCTCCGTTTCTTTCTTCGTTTCTCCGTTTCTTTCATCTTTTCTCCGCCTCTTTCTTCGTTTCTCCGTTTCTATCTTCGTTTCTCCGTTTCTTTCTTCATTTCTCCGTTTCTTTCTTCGTTTCTCCGTTTCTTTCTTCGTTTCTCCGTTTCTTTGTTCGTTTCTCCGTTTTTTTGTTCGTTTCTCCGTTTATTTCTTCGTTTCTGCATTTATTTCTCCGTTTCTCCGTTTCTTTCTTCGTTTCTCCGTTTCTTTGTTCGTTTCTCCGTTTCTTTGTTCGTTTCTCCGTTTGTTTGTTGGTTTGTCCGTTTCTTTGTTCGTTTCTCCGTTTCTTTCTCCGTTTCTCGGTTTATTTCTACGTTTCTCCATTTATTTCTCCGTTTCTCCGTTTCTTTGTTCGTTTCTGCCTTTCTTTCTTCGTTTCTCCGTTTCTCTGTTCGTTTCTCCGTTTCTTTGTTCGTTTCTCCGTTTCTTTGTTCGTTTCCCCGTTTCTTTGTTCGTTTCTCGGTTTCTTTCTTCGTTTCTCCGTTTCTTTGTTCGTTTCTCCGTTTCTTTCTCCGTTTCTCGGTCTATTTCTTCGATTCTCCATTTATTTCTCCGATTCTCCGTTTCTTTCTTCGTTTCTCCGATTCTTTCTTCGTTTCTCCGTTTATTTCTACGTTTCTCCGTTTCTTTCTCCGTTTCTCCGTTTCTTTCTTCGTTTCTCCGTTTATTTCTTCGTTTCTCCATTTCTTTCTCCGTTTCCCCGTTTCTTTCTTCGTTTCATCGTTTCTTTCTTCGTTACTCCGTTTCGTTTTCGTTTCTCCGTTTCTTTGTTCGCTTCTCCGTTTCTTTCTCCGATTCTCGGTCTATTTCTTCGATTCTCCATTTATTTCTCCGATTCTCCGTTTCTTTCTTCGTTTCTCCGATTCTTTCTTCGTTTCTCCATTTATTTCTTCGTTTCTCCGTTTCTTTCTCCGTTTCTCCGTTTCTTTCTTCGTTTCTCCGTTTATTTCTTCGTTTCTCCATTTCTTTCTCCGTTTCCCCGTTTCTTTCTTCGTTTCATCGTTTCTTTCTTCGTTACTCCGTTTCGTTCTTCGTTTCTCCGTTTCTTTCTTCGTTTCTCCGTTTCTTTCTTCGTTTCTTCGTTTCTTTCATCGTTACTGCGTTTCTTTCTTCGTTTCTCCGTTTCTTTCTTCGTTTCTCCGTTTCGTTCTTCGTTTCTCCGTTTGCTTCTTCGAATCTCAGTTTATTTCTTCGTTTCTCCGTTTCTTTCTTCGTTTCTCCGTTTGTTTCTTCGTTTCTCCGTTTCTTTCTTCGTTTCTTCGTTTCATTCTTCATTTCTCCGTTTCTTTCTTGGTTTCTCCGTTTCTTCCTTCGTTTCATCGTTTCTCCGTTTCTCCGTTTCTCGGTTTATTCCTTCGTTTCTCCATTTATTTCTCCGATTCTCCGTTTTTTTCTTCGTTTCTTCGTTTCTTTCATCGTCACTGCGTTTCTTTCTTCGTTTCTCCGTTTCTTTCTTCGTTTCTCCGTTTCTTTCTTCGTTTCTCCGTTTGCTTTTTCGATTCTCCGTTTATTTCTTCGTTTCTCCGTTTCTTTCTTCGTTTCTCCGTTTATTTCTTCGTTTCTCAGTTTCTTTCTTCGTTTCTTCGTTTCCTAATTCATTTCTCCGTTTCTTTCTTCGTTTCTCCGTTTCTTCCTTCGTTTCATCGTTTCTCCTTTTCTCCGTTTCTCGGTTTATTTCTTCGTTTCTCCATTTATTTCTCCGATTCTCCGTTTCTTTCTTCGTTTCTTTGTTTCTTTCATCGTTACTCCGTTTCTTTCTTCGTTTCTCCGTTTCTCGGCTTATTCCTTCATTTCTCCGTTCCTTTCTTCGTTTCTCCGTTTCTTCCTTCGTTTCATCGTTTCTCCATTTCTCCGTTTCACGGTTTCTTCCTTCGTTTCTCCATTTATTTCTCCGATTCTCCGTTTCTTTCTTCGTTTCTTCCTTCGTTTCTCCGTTTCTTTCTTCGTTTCTTCCTTCGTTTCTCCGTTTCTTTCTTCGTATCCCCGTTTCTTCCTTCGTTTCTCCGTTTCTTTCTTCGTATCCCCGTTTCTTTCTTCGTTTCTGCGTTTCTTTCTTCGTTTCTCCGTTTCTTTGTTCGGTTCTCCGTTTCTTTCTTCGTTTCTCCGTTTATTTCTCCGTTTCTCCGTTTCTTTCTTCGTTTCTTTCTTCGTTTCTCCGATTGCTTCTCCGATTCCCCGTTTATTTCGTTGTTTCTCCGTTTCTTTCTTCGTATCTCCGTTTATTTCTTCGTTTCTCCGATTCTTTCTTCGTTTCTTCGTTTCTTTCTCCGTTTCTCCGTTTCTTTCTTCGTTTCTCCGTTTCTTTCTTCGTTTCTCCGTTTATTTCTTCGTTTCTCC